>NC_135532.1:216065379-216374417 GCF_045843805.1 Urocitellus parryii | reverse complement strand
AAGGGCATCTGGATTGTACCCGACTGAATCTTAAGAGCTAGCAGTTGCCTGCAAAGCCAGAGCCCAAAAGCCCAGCTAAGCAAAACTCATCATCTGCTGTACAGTTTCATATCAATTAATGGCTATGTAAACTTAAGTCTAAAAAAATATATATCTTATATGAAGAAGAAATCAAAAAGATACTACATCTCATAATAAAACCAATATGAACATAATGTTAGAGTTCACAGCTTTCATTTTCTGATCAGTAATTACAGGCCTAACTGCCAGCTCTATCTAGCATTGCTGCAACTGCCTCAAGAGTTATCTATGGGACCTCAGAATCTGAAGGAATCCCTGAGATGATTTCTGATTTCAAATTACAAGTAACTCTTAAGAAATGAGCCAGTGTCAAGTACTGATATACAAAATAGTATCACTGAATAACCAGAATATCCTGAAAGTACAACAAAAAGACTCCTGCCTTTTCCAACTACCTATCTGTATAAGGCCAGATTTCTTCCTCTACTTCAACCAAAACATTCGGCAACAAACTAGCCACAAGAGCAGATATAAGAATCCAGTTCTCTTTTAAGCCAGACATAAAGGAAATTAGCAAAACTGTAAAAACTATGCCACCCTTCTCACTAAATTTTTTTTTGTTTTATAAGGGGTTTATTAAAATGTTATTTACATTAATAAGAGGTTTATTATAGTTATTTCAAATTGTTAATAAGCACTTTTGTGAATTTCTCAGTTTTAATTTCTAATCTTGCAAACATTATACATAAAACTCACTCCTTGGGGTCCTCAATCACATGAATTCATACAAGGATCCTGATACCAGTCAAACACAGTGGCACATACCTGTAATCTCCTGAGGCCAGGAGGATTACAAGGTCTAGGTAAGCCTTAGCAATTTAGTGAGACTTTCTCTCAAAATAAAAAACTGGGGAAGTAGTTCAGTAGTAGAGCTACCCTGGAATCAATCCTCAGTACCACACACAAACAAAACAACAATAATAAAACCCACATGATCCTGATACCAAAAGTTTGAGACCCACCACTTTAGGAGATAAAACTATAGGGAAAGATTTTAGTACTCTGAAGCAACACATAAACAAATACATTCCTCTAGCAAAATATGTATGTAAAATTAAGTGGAGGGAAGCCAAACCAGTCAGGAAGCAGCAGCAAAGTAAAGTGAAAAACGATAAAGGCCTGGATTAAGACAGTAGTGGTGGGAATAGAAACGGATGAATTCAAAAGATCTTTTTGGTGAAGATTTGACCAAATCAAGCAACAAACTTCAGAATCAGAGACAACTCAGGCCTCCAGTTTACCTGACTAAATAGTAATTGTCCACCCATCTGGCGAAGGGAAGGTACTAAGTCAGGATGGTACTATTACATATATGTATATAGAGAGACACTGTATAAATGGTATGAGTTCATGTGTCTAACAACCATTCTCTGACACCTGCAAGGTGTCCTACAATTTGATTCAATTCTGACACTAACACCCGGCATTACTGTGACCCACCTTAACTGGTGGGCTCAGTCCCACAAAACTGCTCCCACTTGGGACACCAGCATCAAGTCTTGCATATATCCCCACGCTACCAGCTTTACTGCCATGGTGACAACAAATCCAGAGGTTCCTACGAGTCTCATTCAAATTCAGTAACTCACTAGAAAGTCTCAGAGAAAGCCTATACAACTCAGCCAAATGAAAGACTCATGGCAAAGTACGAGACTGAGAGCTTCCATCTCTCTCCTCCTCTGGAGATACAGGTGTCTACCTTCTTGCATATCAGTACTCTTTATGGTTGGGATATAAAGTATACCTCCAAATTTGTGTTAATGCAGTAATAATTACTAAGTAATAATTATTAATAATTGATACGGGGTTTATTAAAATGTTATTTACATTAACATAAGAGGCTTACTGTAGTTATTTCAAATTGATGATAAGGTGAAATGATCAATTATGAAAACTTATCCATCCATTCTAATTTGAAAGAACTGAGTGGAAACTGTAGGTAGGTGAGCATGGCTGGAAGAAGTGGGTGACTGGGTTGTACCCTGGAAGGGTGCATCTCCCCTTCCTTACTGCCATGAGGGGACCAGCTTTCCTCTACCACATCCTTCCCACACAAGATGTTCTGCCTCACTTTGGGCCCAGAACAATGGAGTCGGCCATCAAAGGACTGAGATCTCTGATAGCATAAGCCAAAATAAACTTTGCCTTTATTAAACTGTTTTCAAGTGCTGTAGTCAATGCAAAATGCAAAACCTGACTAAAATAAGTACATTCACCAGCAGCCCAAACTCTCCAAATTTCACCATCACAGAGCATGCACTTATGACTTCACTGTGTAGGCACGATTGGTTAAATCACTGACCATGTGACTGAACTCAATTCCAGTGCCTCTCCCTTCCCAAGATGGTGGTAGAGGGCTGAAACACTGTAATTCTCTCATCAAATGACAATGGACCAGCCCACATTTTGAGATACCCAGCATAAACTAGTCTTCCAAGAAGCAAGCACATTAAAGGGAGATAACAATCAGAGGGAGTAGAAGGTTAATAAAGACAAAGCTGAGCAGAATTGTTGTTAAGAAAGGAGCCCAGGACAGGAGGACAAAACAGAAGACAGAGAATGAGCAGAATCAAATTTGGACTTATATATCCACAACCCCAAGAACCCCTTTTGTTATTTTGGTAGTGGGGATTAAACTCAGGGGCGCTTAACCACTGAGCCACATTCCCAACCCTTTAATGTATTTTATTTAGAGACAGGGTCTTGATAAGTTGCTTAGGGTCTTGCTAAATTTCTGAGACTAGCTTTGCACTAGCAATCCTTCTGCCTCAGCCTCCAAGAGCTGCTGGGATTACAGGCGTACACAACCCCGCCCAGCCCTTTTATATGTCTACAAGGCCCTTCATGGTCTGACCTCCCTCCCTCTCTAAACTCATGGCCAACTATCCAGCTACAGTGGCCTTCTTGTCAAATATTCTGTGCTCATTTATGCCACAGAAGCTACTCACATGCTGGTCTCCTAGCCTGAAAAACAATTTTCCCCTTCTCTGATTACTTACACCTGTAAGTACTTCAGACCAGGACTTCCTAGGACTCTGTGACTATATTAGGTCCTCTTGAACACTTCCTCACAGCACTGTGACAGCTGGGAATCATTTATTTATGTGTATGTTTGCATGTCTGCCCCAGCAGAATATAAACAGAGTAAGGATGCTAAATTGCAGGACACATCTGAGTGGGAAGGGCAAAAGTCTACAAGGTTGAGGGCTGGGGATGTGGCTCAAGCGGTAGCGAGCTCGCCTGGCATGCGTGCGGCCCAGGTTCGATCCTCAGCACCACATACCAACAAAGATGTTGTGTCCGCCAATAACGAAAAAAAATAAATAAATATTAAAAAAAAAAAGTCTACAAGGTTGAACGGTTCTTCAGCTTACTTTTAGCAGCACAAATATAGGAAACAGAACACAGACAGCAGCATCGGTTTAGGGATGAAAGTTTGCAGGGTAGAAATGGCAAGGATGAAGCTGAAATGATCCACTCTGAGATCCCAGCTACATATGAAAGGAAATGAAACCAGGAGGAAGTTAACCACCCAAAATAAAAGGGAAAAGGTCAAGGATGTTTCTGGATGAGTTTGATGACCATGAATTGCTACAATCAGATGTGAAGTAAATTACCTTACAGAGCTATAATTTTTTAAATAAACTCTACTTTTTTCAAGATACTGTAAGATCTCTGCCCCTACTTTTATCATCAGTCTCTCAGAACAAGGAAAAAAATAAACAATTTTTTTTTCAAAAATAGCTCCCAGCCCTTCAAACAAGATTACAGAAAGAATGTCTTTCCAGCTCCTCCTTTCATGAAGCATGCATGTTTTCCCAGCAGTTTCAGATGACCTATACGTTAAGAACATGCACATGTGGGGCTGGGGATACAGCTCAGTTTAGGTAGAGTGACAAGGCCCTGGGTTCAATCCCCAGCACCACCCAAAAAAAAACCTTTTTCAGCACTGAAAAATCTGAAATTTATGATTATAGAAGTAGTTAAACTGGTGAAAGTAATGTCCACAGTTTTAACTAGCTGGGAATCATTTATTTATGTGTTTGTATGTCTGTTCCAGCAGAATATAAATAGAGCAAGGACACTAAATTGCTAAGGACAGAGACCCTGCCAGTTCTAGCCTCTTGCTTCTGCAAGGAGACCATGCAGCTGGTCTAACCAATACCAGATGAGTCTCCCAAACTTTCATCTAGATCAATCACAGAACAGTGGATGTATTTTTTTAAAAGGAAAGAGATAAAGGTGTGGTGGTGTATACTTGTAATCCCAGCAATTCAAAGGCTGAGGCAGGAAGAACAGAAGTTCAAGACCAGTCTCAGCGACTTAGTAAGACCCTGTCTCAAAATAAAAAATAAAAAGGGCTAATGTATAGCTCAGTGGAGCACCCTGAGTTCAATCCCTAGCACCCCTTCCCCCAAAAAAGGAAAGAAAGAAAACACATAACTCAACTCCAGCAGCACACTGAGCATTCATATTTTGTTGTTCTTTTTAAATACACAAGACAGTAGGGTTTATTTTGACATATTATACATACATGGAGTGCAACCAGTTCCAATTAGGATCCCATTCTTGTGGCTGTAAATGATGTAAAGTTAATCCTGATCATGTATTCATATATGAGCAAAGGAAAGTTATGTCTGATTCATTCTACTGTCTTCCTATTCCCATGCTCCATCCCTTTCCTTCATTCCCCTTTGTCTAATCCAATGAACTTTTATACTTCACCCCCATACCCTCCCTTGTTATGGATTAGCATCCACATATCAGAAAGAACATTTGGCCTTTGGTTTTTTGAAACTGGCTTACTTCATGTAGCATGATAGTCTCCAGTTCCATTCATTTATCTGCAAATGCCATAATTTCATTCTTCTTTATGGCTGAGTAATACTCCATCGTGTGTATATACCACATTTTCTTTATCCATTCATCTGTTGAAGGGCACCTAGGTTGGTTCCATAGCTTGACTATTGTGAATTGAGCTGCTATAAACATTGATGTGGCTAAGTCACTGTAGTATGCTGATTTTAAGTCTTTGGGGTTTAAGCCGAGGAGTGGGATAACTGGGACAAACGGTGGTTCCATAGCATCTATGTTTAAAAAGCAAACTTTACTAAAAAGAATTTATTAGCAATTTAGTGTCCTTACTCTATATATACCTGAGGTTGCTTTGATGTGTTTATACTGTTTTATTAAGACCAACATTTAAAAGGAAAAGTGTTGTCCCCAAGCCACTTCCCATATGATCACTGCCCACAAAGGCTGTGTTGGTCGTGTTTTATATTCCTTCTCCTCTTAACACATCCACTTCTCCCTTCTGTTAATTACAGGAGTTTACGTACTGACCTCACCCACTAGTGCAAAAGGTGGACCCAAGAATCAGGAAAGTCAATGAGAGCCCTGCATTCCCAGGGCCACAACAACTGGTTCAGGCATTTGATCAAGCCAGGCCAATTGGAATCCCTGAACTTGTCAAGTATGTGAGTCTATTTCCAGTTTGCACTTCTATGTGAGTACATTTCCAGTTTGCACTTCCCCCGTTGCAAATGAAAGCAAATTATGAATGGGAAAGTTTAGCACTGAAACAACCTCCCAATGTCTTCTCCTATTATAATCATTTATTTCTCTTCCATTTTTTTCTCCTCCCCACACAAGTCCCTTTGGATGGACTAAACCTAACACTGAGTTTTTTAAAAAGTTGAAGATACCTCACAGAGACAGAAAGCTTATCTAAAAACTAAGCCCAGCTCCATGTAACTATTCTGTGATCCAACCTGATATTTAGATATTAAAGTTAAGGGTCTTAGTTCAATGTCCACACAATGGAACACATTCCAAACTCACCCTCTACATAGATGAACACAACATTGTACTCTGTGAATATCCCTAATATAATTTTTTGCATGAGGTCATCATTTTATACGTATGTAAAGAAAAAAAAAACACCACTGAAATTCTAGGACATTTGGAAGTTCCAAATCTCTTCCTGCCTGTTCTCTCTTAGCTGGAGATCTATACTGGATCTATACTGGATTAACCCTTCCAATCAAATCATGACTATATGAATTAGACTAAATGTATGCACTTCTTAAATGTGTTTCTTGCCATCCTTAAGTTTTCAAATTCTTATGTGGAGAAAATAATAACAAATTCACATTTTCCTCAGATAATACTAAAAAATAAAAATTAAAAAAATTGGAGACAAGGTACCTCAGTTTGAGTTAATCCTTATCTGAAAGGCTTGGCATGAGACTTCTAAGTTTTTTGTTTCTTTTTGTTTTTTAATTTTTTTTTTAGTTGTAGATAACACAATACCTTTATTTTATTTATTTTTATGTGGTACCAGGGATGGAACCCAGGGCCTCACACATGGTAAGCAAGCGCTCTACCACTGAGCCACAACCCCAGCCCCAGACTTTGAAGTTTTATTGGGTTGCAGAACACGTGCTTAGGAACTTACAAACTGAGCATCCTAAAGCCAAAAATCTCCAAATCTGAAAGATTTTGAGCATTGTGCCAGGTTTTGGAGTATTCCATATCTTTAGATTAGGGATGCTCAACTTCTATTATAAAAAGAACAGAACAGAACAAGGAGAAGGTTTGGATCGTAGTAACTGGTTTCAATTCCCAGCACCATCAAAGGTGGGAGGGAGTACTAGCCCAAGTCTTTACCTTGTGGTCCTTAAGCCCATTATGGTTAAATCCTTCTTTGGAACTAATTTCAAATTGCCAGGAAAGGGACACTGATTGGCCAATTTGGTTCGGTGCCCAGCCTGAGTTGAATCCACCATGTCTTTTTGGAGAGGAAGAGGCTGGAAGGGGTTGAATGTGTAAGTTAAAGGACAGTTCATGGATTTGTGTTGGTTCAGACTGAAATTCCAAAGTTCCCATTACACAGTTCCAGTTTGTAACTTGGTTTCTTCACAATCCAAAAAGAAAGAAAACAAACAAACAACAACAACAACAACAAAAAAACAACCTAGAAATTTAGTTACTAAGGTTTATTATGAATAAAATGTAGGAGAAACAAAATTTAAGAAATTAAAGGACAATTTAATTCACCACTATTTTAGGAGTTCATGCCAATAAAAAAAAATACAGTTTGGGATATAGCTCAACAACAGAGTGCTTGCCTAGCATGTACAAGACCCTGGGTTCTATCCCAAGCATTTTCAAAAAACATGTTTTTCAACCATAAATTCTTGAAATGAAAATGGTCTTTAAGAAATATAATTTTCAAAATGAAAAACCAAGAGAAAGGAAAAAAGAATATGGTCTCAGGGGGTTGAGATTCTGTCTTGGTCAGACTGGACACCTAGAACAATAATGCCAGGTGCACAGGGTGCACAAAGATTCACTGAACCATCCACTACACTCTCCAAATAGGTTACTGTTTCCAAGATACTGATTCCTTTGGTTTTGTGGAATGGTACCCACAATTAGCACTACTTAGTAGTACTAATATAACACTAGTATTATCTGGTATTAAAAAGGTGGAGAAACATTGGATACATGAACCAAAATACTACTGGAGAGTTCTAGCAAAATTGTGGTCAGTAAGCATTCTAGAAATATTCAGTCATTGGAAATACAAAAAGCAAATCAAAAACAAAACAACACTCGCTCAGAATTTTTGAAAGGGTTTTACCCAGTACTGGCAGCAGAACAGGATACAAGTGCATCTCAACCTACAGAGGGAAAGCTGCATGTTTTTAGGGCTTTGGAAACATATCTTCTGTCCCAAGGATTTCACCTGTCTTTATTAAAGCAAAAAGATGTCCATCAATAAGTGACTGATTAAATATAAGACAGTGTGTCACAGAAGGCTGGAAATGCCAACAAAGACTGAATTCAGCCCTCAGGTAGGCTTTGTTTGACTGCTAGTGTATAAATTGGGAGATTTGTGTTAAACCCACACTTCTAGATTTCAAGGTGTTCTTGAAGAACTAGAAAATGTAGTAATACCAGGATGCATACTCCCTGGGTCACAAAGAAATGGGTGGACTAGCCCTGGGCTGCCCACTGATGGACTACCTTAAGTGCCCACAGTCCCTTACTGACTTTCATGTCTCCCAGCCTGAGCAGCTCAAACTGGATACCTCCTAGGTAATGTGAGCATGTGAACCCTCACAGAGTATGAACATTATCACTGAGTGTGAGATTCTGGGTAGGCTTTCTGTCTTCTTATCTATATTTTCAAAAGTTTTCTTCAATAAACATGTATTGCTTTTAAGAAAAAAACATTTCTTTTTAGTTACTAAATCACAACTATAATATCTCCTCATCTTGTGATATCATAATGACTACTGATAACAGAAAATTAACTGAACTAAGAAGTAATGTAATGTTACAATTACTGTAGAACTTCCCTCCCCCTTCAATACTAAAAACTCCAGTTTGGACAGTCACAGCATTTTACAAAACATCACCCCATGATCTCCAATTCACAAAATAGCTATTTGAAGAATTCTTCTGCATTCATTTAAAGTTTCTTTCACTAAGAAAAAAAGCAGAGAAAATCTCTCCTATCAGCAACTGATACTTATAACCTCAATTAACTTAATGTTCATAAAGGTAAACAATTCTTGACCTTTACCTTACTTATTATTTATTTGATAAATAATAATAGCACAGATGCTCCTCTAAGCTATTATCAATCTAACCAATTGATAATTGGTTTACTTCCCAATAAACCCATAGTAAATTGGAAATATGCTAAATAAAAAAATGCATTTAAGGGGCTGGGGTTATGGCTCAGCAGTAGAGCGCTCGCCTCGCACATGCAAGGCCCTGGGATCGATCCTCAGCACCACATAAAAAATAAGTAAATTTTTAAAAATGCATTTAATCTCCCAAAACTATGGGACATCAAAGCTTAGCAACACATCACACTATAGAGTACACAGGTTGTTTTCCCTTGTGATCAAGTGACCACTGGGATCTGCAGCTCACTGCCACTACCCAGCAGCATCTTGAGAAAGGATGTGACTGCATCTCACTAGTCTGGGGGAAAAAGCAAAAATCACAATTTGAAGTACTTTTTGTTCCAAATGTATATTGCTTTAGCATCACTGCAAAATGAAAAACTCGTACGCTGAAACATGATAAGTTAGGGTCTTATGGGGGGTCTCTCTCAGAGAACTTTGAAGAGTTTCTACAGACCACACCATACATATCACACCATTTAGGATATTCTCAGAAGTAAATCATATTATTTTCGTCATAAAGTCCAAGGCTAGGTAGAAATGTCAACATTCACAGGTTGGGAGTCACAAGGGGAGCCAAGTCAATGCTTCTCTCTTGCCCTCCTAGTTCCCACATCAGAGGGAGTTTTCTAAACAAAGGCAAATCATGGGACTGCCTTCTTAAACTTCCGTTTACTTCCTCTTTCAGGGAACTAACTCTGAAAGAAGTCCCAGCTGGCCCTCTTTCCTTTATTCCTCACCTGTCTCTTCCTCACTCACCGCAATCATTCAGCCTCTCTGGCCTCCAGACTTTCCAGTCCTCAAACTGTATTCTTGCCACTCACCAACAAAATGACTGTTGAGAGTCCTCCTTGTTATGAGCACTGTTCTAGGTCCTGAAGATAAGACCAGGAACAATAAAGACCATACTCCCTGTCCTCATGCAGCAACCCCTCTAATGACTTTCTTCTTCCTCAATTTTTCTGTTCATTTAAAGAAAATTAAAACAACAACTGTAATTAAGTGTAATAAACAGTACTACCTACAACACTTATTATCATTTACTTGTTCTGTTTAAAATTATTTATTATCAAGTGAAGGAAAGAAAAACAGAGAATTATTGTTCATTCAAACCTGCTATATATCCCAAGAATGGCACTAATTTTTTGGTCAGTTTTTCAAGGTTTCTCTCATTACCAGTAAATAGCATTTATGTCAGTGGTCAAAATGCAATACTCCAATTCTGCAGGAATGGGAAATTGAGTTTCAGATAATTTCAGAATCTGAAAGATTACTTACTTTTAAAACCTATCTTAAGTTTAGAGCAGAAATGAATTGGTTTTTATAAAACACTGGATCCACAATAAGCAGCCTCTTATTACTGATGATGCATAGGAATGATGTATGTTTATACAGTGGCTTATTAACACAATACATTACACTCGTTAGAACAATAAAACTGTTCAGGAAATCTCCCTTGAAAAGAAGTAGTTAGCCCTGCACACACAGGTTCACAGATATACACAACGGACACATACATACACACACACAATTAACAGCTACAACAGCATCTTGTTTCAGCGTTGTTTTTGATTTTGAATCAATGGGAATTGAACCCAGTGGCACTCTACCACTGAGATACATCCTCAGTCTTTTTCCAAGGCTGGCCTCAAATTTATAATCTCCCAAGTTGCCAAGTTTACAGGTGTGGCTTGTTTCAATGTTTATATCGTAAGAACCAGTGTCCTCCTTAAGTGGATTGGTTATATCATAGCACTGAAGTCAGTTGACTTTGTCCATTTCTATGAGCAGTATCCCAACTTACAAATGCATGCCCCCAGAGACCAAAAGGACTTGCAGACAAAATGCAAGGAGGAGCAGGAGCAAAACAAATGCTCACCAGAGCAACAGAGAATCAAAAGCATGGTCCTTCTGTATTAAGAGTTTGTTTAATTATAACCACCAAGGATACAACTTTGGCCACCCACTACAACCTTGTTATTTTCACATTCAAGTTCATTTGAATCCAAAACCCTGTCACATCCCTCAGTTCAACTCTGGGTATTGAGCATGTGAACCCTCACAGAGCGTGAATGTTATCACTGAGTGTGAGAATCTGGGTAGGTTTTGGAACCATCCTAGGAAGAGTGAAATGTACTCATTACCACTCACACATGGTCTACACGAGGCCAACAAGAATGGGTTTTGGTGACTAGTGGACAACTGAGCAATGACAGTCATGGAGAGAAGAGAGAAAATCTGGCCAGACAGCAGAAGCCAAAACAATTTCACCAACATTCTCTTCGGGCAATAAGCTAAAAGGCAAGCCACCCATAATTAATTCTATTAGGAAAAAGGTTAAAAGCTGAATTCAAATTCACTTTTGTAGGGGGCTACAAACCTTAGCAACAGAACTTTAATGATATTATACCATCACATTTATTAATAGAAAGGTTTTTGCCAGGGATCCATGAGACCTTCGTGTTCCTAGAGTGAATATTCACCAGTCACTTCAAATCTCCACACCGGCCAACACGGAAATGTCTGGACAGGCTCCCATCTGTCCCCCTTATCATACTTCTATAGCCTTGTGTTCCCAATGTAAATTCACACCCAAGTAAACTGTGTTTTCAAACTTCACTAGTCTTCTCTTATGCCAATAACCCTGTTTTTCAAAAAGGGGGACTTTAGGAAAACCACTACAGAATAAAAGATAAAAAGACTGCTTTGAGAGGTGAATGCTCATTTGAGGGCAAGGCTCATATGTAAGCCAACCTACCTGACTTTTCATCACTCTTTGAGAGGCAGTCAATTTCTATGATGAATATGTACATTATATTAGTGTATAATACATATAATATATAATACACACACACACACACACACACACACACACACACACACCATACATTAGTATACCCCAGGGAACCACTAAGTTACTCCATAACAAAAAATCAAGACTGTAAAAAGTACCCAAATGCGTATAAAATAGGTTCAGAAAATAGACTAAAAGTTTAGACTCTACAGTGAAAAATCTCCTCAGCCACTAGCTGGTCCGCTAATTTACTTAACTGGTGATACTTCAGATTTCAAGACATATTCATCTGTAAAACTGAGATTTTATGAAGATTCAATTAATTTAATGCAAATGCTGCAAAAAGACTTGACAGGGGGTGGGGATATAGCTCAGTTGGTAGAGTATTTGCCTGGCATGCACAAGGCCCTGGGTTCAATCCCCAGCACCACCACAAAAAAAAAGTGGGGGGGCCTTGACAGATACTTGCTATCACTATTACAGGTACATGAATTTTCTGAGTTTCCAAATCCCCTTATCAAGCAGGCTCTACTAAAAAGCCATTCTTCTTCCTAAAGGAAAATATTCACTAGATTTGTAGTACTGGTTAAGTCATTCCAAAAAGGGGTTTGGAGAGGATGAAGACTGGAACATTCATATACCACTGCAAGAATGTAAATTGCTACAACCTTTCTAAATGACAGATGGAAATATGTATCAAAAATTTTTAAGGTTTAGTATATCCTTTGAACCAACAATTCCACTTCTAGAAACCTATCTGAGGGAAAAAAAATCTCAAAGGTATACAGAGACGTGTAAGGGCTGGGGATGTAGCTCAGTGGCAGAGTGCTTGCCTAGCATGTGTGAGATCCTGGGTTCAATCTCCAGTACAGAGAGAGAGAGAGAGAGATCTGTGTGTGCATATAGCCTAATCAGTGCAAAGTTACTGATAATGGGCGGGGTAGGGGTGGAAACTAATGTCTAATAAAAATAAATTGGTTAAATTCTTATAGATCCATAAAATGGAATATTATTCAGTTAGTAAAACTGTGTAACTAACAACACAGATATGGAAAGACATTTGTAAGATGTTATAAAAATAAAGACAGGTTAGAAAACAACCATAGGTTACTAAAAGTTGTATATGAATAGCCACATGAATATACAAAAAAAAAAAAATCAGATGAGACACATACTGAGGTAATGAATTTAATGTCTAGTTAAGTAATCCAATTTTTTAAAGTACCAATTTTTTACTGTCTAGTACCTAGAAATCAGCAAGGGATTTCACTTTTTTTAAATATTTTTTTTAGCTGTAATTGGACACAATACCTTCATTTTATTTATTTATTTTTATGTGGTACTGAGAATCGAACCCAGGGCCTTGAAAGTGCTAGGCAAATGATCTATCACTGAGATATAGCCCCAGCCCAAGGAATTTCATTTTAAAGCAATGAATTTCTATTACTACCATATGGTACAATAGTGCAAAAATTAAATGGGTTAGCTTTTAAATTTTATATATTTTCATATAACCCAATTCTTTATGACCAATGTTAACTACCATTTATTCACTGGATATGTCTTAAGAATTTATGTATGTGCTTAGTAGTATTTAAATTTTACTACTACTCTCATTTTCAGCTGAAAAAACTGAGGCATGAAGAAGTTATGTGACTTGATCAAAGTCACTGAATGTGTAATCAAATCCAACATTCTCCACAGTTTGTGCTCTGAACTCTCCAACCCCGACTATATAACCACTTGTTATTTATGGGATCCTAAGGTAGACTCTGAAAAAGGGGTGTAAAGGTCATATTTTAATTGTGTGAAAGTTAGAAACACACCAATTACCTATTTTCTGCAAACTAATTTTTATAGTAGGAAGTTGGGACTATCATGGTTTACAAAATGGAATGCAATATAATGATAATAAATGATTTACCACCCCACTATAACTTAAATTTATGTTTTGAGTACCTAAATAAATATTTTGCTTAGTCTTCTTCCTAGCATATCACCTTGAACACTCCATGCCAAGGAGACTATCTCCTTTCAACACTAACTAAAGTTAAAGAAATAACTGGGATATAGTTCTTGTTGTTCCTAATTTATAAAAATTAGTGACTGCTAAGTGATGCAATTAATTTGACAAGTAAAAGTGTAAAAAACTGGCCTCATTGCAATGTAGTTCAATCATTCACTCAACAAATATTTAAATGAGTTCCTCCAGGCACCAGGCATATCAGAGTGAACTGGTCTCTGCCCTTCTGAAACATACATGAAAGTACAATTACTCATTTTAAGGTCATAGACTTTTTATTAGCAGCCTAGGGTATAAAACTTATTCTGCCACTTGAAAAACTTGTTATCTACTTCAGGAACTGGTCCTAGGGGATACTCAGTAAACAGGAAGCACAATACCAGTTGTTCTCCAACTTTACTGCTCAGAAGTTCATGGAAAACTTGCTGAAAATATTGATTCCAGAGCCCCATCTCTGGCTGTCTGAGCTGAGGTGAAAGAAAACTTCATTTTTCCCAAGTTAGTGCACATGGAAGAGATATGAAGCCCAGACTTTGAGAAACCCAACCTTGTAAGTGGAGCCATTTAGGAGGAAATGACCATTCAAAAGAGAACAGCTCTGCAGCAGTGGAATCTGAGTGATACAACCCAACCTTTTATATAACTAATTCTCTAAAAGTCACAATTTAGCAAATTTGATAAGTCTGGGAGACAGGGGTAGCACAGTGGCAAAGCACTACTTAGCATGCTCCAGCTCTTGGTCAATCCCCAGCATCACCAAAAGAGGGGTGGGGTGGAGAAATGAGTATGAGTAGAGGAATTTGCCAGCACCTCCCTCTTAATCTCATAATAGCTTTGAGGGTGTGCCTCAATCTAGACATCTAGGGAAAAGATAAAATTTATGCAGAATTCTACTACCAATACTAGAGATAAGTATTAAGAAAAAGGAAATTGCCAGTCACTGGAAAAAAAAAAAAATGCTAACATGGACAAACATTTCACGGAACTAACTTGGTACCACTCATTTTATGCCCTATTTCACAATGCTTAGTATCTGAACAATCCAGAGGGTTCCAAAGTACATTAAAAATGTGTTCATTTCCTCTCTTACTCAGGCAGAATAATAATAGAGTTTTGTAAAAGTACTATGCTCCTCAGCAATACGTTCTTAAAGAATTTTTTTTTTAAATGTACCATCGGAAAGGCTCCTTACTGGGTTACTTACAGGTGTTTGAAAGATTTTTAACCCAATCACCCTATTCTTCATTTCTTAATTTAGATCACTTAAAAGTTCCTGAGTTCTTTATAAATTCCTGCAGAATTTTCACTTTTTTTCATTTTTTTTAGTTCCAGATGGATGCAATGCCTTTAGTTATTTATTTTTATGTGGTACAGAGGTTTAAACTCAGTGCCTCACACGTGCAAGGCAAGTGGTCTACTGCTAAGCTACAACCCCAGACCCAAAATTTTTATTTTTGAAAATGTTTCATATAGGTCAACTCCCATGAAAACCACATAAATGTCTCAAGAAAACTAATGAAAATTTTGTTAAGCAAAACACAAAAGTATTTTGTTCTCAGACAAACAGACATAACAACTATGAAGAGTAATAAAGCTACTTCACTCTCAAGCCTAGTCATCTAAAAATAAAGGTATCCCAAAAATACATTCCTCCTATTTGGGGGGTTTAGAGTGGGACCATGCAAACCAGCTGGACTGCTGGCTCCTGGCCCCAGTTCCTGCCCTCACATCCTGTCCACTACATAATCCATGCATTAACTCTGAGCCTTTCTCTTCATCCGTTTAATGGGATTAGTAAATCTGCCTATCCAATGACAGAATTGAGATTTACCAGATGCATTTGTATGATATTTGTTTTTATTATCCATACTTTTATTGGACTTGTCTTTATTATCTCTACGTTTTTGACCACAGAAACAGCCAAGAGAAGGATGCTAACAGATAAGCACAAAGAACCGCATCTAGCCAGAGTCCGAGTATATTTAAATTTTCAGGTTGGTTCTGTTTTCTAAATAGCACTAATGATAGCAAAGTTCGAAAGGAAACTTTCATATTCAAGAACCTATCCATCAAGAAATTGCTAATCTATTTCTTCAAAAGCAAAGCATTTAGTCTGAATCACACAAAAGATTTGACCATAGGAAAGGTAATCCAGAAGTTGTCTTCTAATCCAAAAGCAAACAGAAGTAAGGGGAGGTGCAACCCATTCCTCGTTGCTTTCCTTTTTCTGGAAATTCGGATTACATTTCCTCGTCCAAGCAAGAAGTGGCCGCAATTGTGCCGCGGGTCCATACCAGAAACCTGAGTCCGCGAGTAAGGGAGGGAAGGAGAAGCCGCAGACTCCGAGGGACGCGCTCACACTGCCAAGGGAGCCGTTTTCTGTTAAATACCATCAGAGGCAGTCCCGGCAGCACCACTTAGGGCCAGACGGCATTGACTGCCCTTCACTGACAGGATTTCGCAGGCACGCCAGAGAAAAGAAAAAAGGATGAGCCGGGGACTCCAGGCCGGGGTGGGGGGGCGGCGGGAGACACGACAGGCGGGAGGCGCGAGGCTGCTCCCGGCGAGCTCGGGTTCCCGGGAAGCTGGTGAGGCTGGGCCGGCCCGCCACCCTCCGGCGGCCGAGGGCAGCGAGGTCAGCCCTGGAAGGAACGCCCGACCGCGATGCCCCCTAAGGAGGGAGCCAGCTGGCCAGACCAGGGCTGCGGACGCCCATTCAACCCCAAGCCCGTCCCGCTGCCGCCACTCCCAGGCCCCGCCGCGGAGCCCGGCCTCTCGCTGCCGGCCAGCCGGCCCCCAGCCGCAGCTCCCGGGAGGATGAGGAGGACGAGGTGGACGGGCGGCCGCTGCCCCGCCTCCAGCGTGCGCCGCACAGGGTGAAGGGCGGCCGGAGGGACGCGCGCGGAGCAGCGGGACCAGCGCCCCGGGCGGCCATCGCGCCGACCCCCGCGCCGACCCCCGCCCCCGCGCCACCTCCCACAGCCCAGGCCGCCGCCGTCAGCCCGCTCCTCACCTCATCTCCGGGCGGGTCCGCGCTGCCGCCCCAGGCACAAATCAGTGCAGCTCACACGCTATTGGGTGGGACGCAGGAGCCGCAGCCCCGCACACCATCCCCGCCCGCCTGCCCGCCCGTCCCGGAGCCCGCTCGGGAGTCTCCCTCGCGAGCCGCCGTACTACGGAGCAACCAAGCTGCGCTCCCTCCCTACGCTCCTCCACTCCTCTCTACCTCCTTCGCTCCCTCCCTCGCTCCCGCCTATCTCCTCATCTCCCTCCGAAGCCTCCTCCGCCCCCATCCACCCCTCGGTCTCCGCCCACAGATAGGTGGTCACAACCGTCTGCCAATCGAAAGAAGATGACCACACCTCCTCACCGCCCCTACCACTGGCCCTGCCCACCGGAGGATGCTAGGAGAGAGAGCTGAAGAAAAATGGAGGCGTACGGAATGACACAGAGATAAGCCAATCAACAGGCTCGGAGAGGAAACCTCTTCCTCCTCTCCTGCTCCTCCTCCCACAAAGGCGGAACCAAAGGTTTCGGGTCTAGGATTTATGGAGATTTTCTTCCACCATTTGGTGCATCTGCTCGCTGTCGTGAGAAACAATAGCTACAATGCATTCAACTAAATTACGTAAGGTTTTACTGGAGAGTATGTAGTGGAGAAGAAAAGGGAGTCAGGGTACAGCCCGAGGAGGGTGCAGTAGGGGGGCTCAGTTGGAATGAGGAAGGGTGTGGCTTTAACTTAGATTTGCATAAAACGGAACCCATCCGGGCGATTTCAACTTCGCCCATTTATTGGTAGCCCTTGGGGCGGTACCTCGCGTCTCCCCTTTTGGAGCATGCTGGGAGTTGTAGTTCCGAGTTTGGTTGCTATGGCGTTCTCTACAGCCTCCTGGAGCCCGGCCCCTCCCTGCAGGAGTGACGAACTGTCGGACCAATGGGAGTACCATCTGATTTCGAGGGGGCGGGTTCCCTGCAGAAAGACTGGAAGGTGGCGGTGGCGAAGGCGCTGGCAGTTGGGGCTGCTTGGAGGCAGGTGAGCCCTGGGAAGCATGTTATGTGTCTGGAGAAAAGGGACTGTGGGCGAAAGATGGAGAGACATCCCGAGGAACAGTGTAACCCTGGGAGAGCTGGTGGTTCGTGAAGCTCCCCAGCCTTGGACTCACTCGGGCTCTGGCCTACCTTAGCTGAGGCTACTGAGGGGCGGGTAAGACTAAATTTGACTGGCAGCTTCCTTGCGCTTTGCAGGTCTTGATTGTAGATTTTGGCTTAGTTTCCATCTTCCTTCACATTTATGGAGGCGAAGGTCTGGAAGTTCTCTTCCAGCTGTATCTCCCAGTTTGAATTTTGTTTCTCCCACTTCTTTTTGTTCCTATATTTGAGTTTCTTGCTTCATTACTCTTCTGCCTTTGCTTGCTTCCTGTAGACTTTCGTTTTTCAGTAAGCAATTACCTAGAGCAAGGGAATTATTATTTATGTGACCTTAGGGCCAGATTTGTCCTCTTCATTAAACTAAATAGCGGAATACACAGGAGAGACACACGGGAACAATCATAGGATCACGTTCATATGCAGATGCTGACTCTGTGTGTCTCGCCCTAAGGACCTGCATTTACAACCAGCTCCCAGGTTGTACTAGTCCTCGTTAGCAAGATTCTACGTCACTTCTGACCACTATGAAGATAATTCGATCTACTTGTGGCAACATTTAAAAAGTGAAACGAAACCTGAATTTTAGGTTTCATTTAACCCAGTATATTCAAAATTATTTCAATGAAAAAAAATTTTTTTAAAATTTTGTTTTTTTCATATTGAGTCTTCCAAATTTAATATGCACTTAACACTTAACAGTACGTATCAATTTTGAATACACACAGTTCAAGTGCTCAGTAGCCACCTGTAGCTATTGGCTGCTGTTCTACCATCTACAATATAGAGCCAAATGATAGAATGGACTATTGTAGACATTAGAATTGTTGCATGTGAACAAGCCTTTGCTGCTCTGGGTTTCAGAACTATTTTAGAGGTTCTCTGCCCAACTTAAAGAAATAGTAAAGGTAATTAACATTTGTTGAAGCCAAGTCAAGTGCTTTGCATAGATTACTGTATTGAATCCTTGCAGCAACTCTCAGAGGTTACTAAGAATTCAAAGCAGAGTCATTTAGGACTTCTAAATTTTATCCATCATCCACTGCAAAGTAAAAGTATTACCTTTTGTTTTCACTTCATTGATACTTCTGCTCCAGCTTGTGGCAGAGGATGATATGTTCAAATTTGAAATATGAATTCCCCATAAAAAGTCAAACTGCCTGACATTTGCAGTGAAGTAGAGTTTGGTAGTTTTACTATTCTCCATGCTGGGCATTTCAATCAAAGTTCTGTATTTAAGAATGAGAGTTGAAATCCTGAAGGAGATTTAGACCTCTGGACCAGTACTGGACCCTGGGCAGTAATGGCTTTTGATTAATTGGTGTACCTCCCTGAAGAAGGAAGGTGGGAAAGCTTGGGAATTCATAAATTGCTTCACTGTGACAGTGTTTTCTATTTTTGTTTGTGGTGAATTTTTTTTTTTGAGTGATAAAAATGAATGTTTTCCTCTTATTAAGAACTGCTCTTAGACTGTTTCAAGGACAACTTTATGCCTTTTGTGGATCCAGTAAATAGTGCTACATTGAGCTAAGGAAAGCCTTGAGTACAAGAACAAGAGTACACATACTCACACGTGTTAAAATATGGTACTTCACAAAATAATTTCTTTCGTTTTTATATATTATGATACATTCCATGAGATTATTTGCTCTTAATTTTGATTTTTTTAATATTTAATCAAAATTACCAATTCATGTTTGCCTTTAAACCAAGAAATTATTTCAGGACCCTATAATGAATTGAAAAGTAAGCCTTAAGATTGCAATGCTATTAGTAGGTAAAGATTTTGTACCAGTCAGGAAGGAGAAAGTGTTATAAGAAATTAGGGAAGATTCCTCAATTGACTGTCTCCCTCATCTCTATCCATCTCTACCTGCATTGTCCCTATATCATCTCATATAGCCAGTTTAAAAGGGGACATTCCATTCATTACACCATTGACTCTATTTTTTTCCCAGTAGCACAATGTGGGAAAGGTGATGCTAATTCAAGAAATGTAGTGAAATTTTAAGTTTCAGTTGTCCTAAATTGTACTATTAATTGGCCTTCATTGAATAATAACTAGTCCAGAGATTTCCAACCTTTGGATAATCACCATCTCAATCATTCCCTACCTGCTAATGGTGTTAGAAAAGGAATGCCTCCTATAGGAAATCCTAGACTCTATTTCAGTATCTCCTGTGCCCAACAGGCACAGCAAAGCAATGCAACTGTTTACAACAAGATATCTGTATACTCATGGCTTTTGCCAATGTCCTTAAGTGAAAATATATTCTGTGCATTGACCCATAATCCAAGTAAAGCTCTCAAGGAATGAGGGGAACTATATTAAAATTCTTTAGGGATCCAAAATGATCTTAGTTGGATGCCTCGCTGCTCAGTGTGGAAACGACATATTGAAATTTTTTTTTAATTTCTTTCAGTTGTTGATGGACCTTTATTTTATTTATTTGTGTGTGGTGCTGAGAATCGAACCCAGTGCCTCACGCATAATAGGCAAGCACACTACCACTGAGCCACAACCCCTGCCCCTTATTGAATATTGAAGTAACAATGTGACACTTCCAAGCAAATACTTCTTTCCTTTCTTTCTTTCTTTCTTTTTTATGCTTCTCCAGCTATCTTTAGTTCTCAGTTTGCATAAAATATAGGGATTATGCCACATATGCATAAAGTTAGTTGAGTATGTCTTGAAAATATTTATAGAAATCTATATTGTCATAATTAGAAGAAACCTTAACCGTCATCTGATGATCCTGCTGCTCCACTTACCTGATGCTTGAACCCTCATTTTGAAGCCCCTGTGACTATATCCATGTGACTATATTTGCTAGACTTGATTTCTAAGGTTTAGCCAAGTATAAGTACCTATCTCAGTTATCTCCTGTACCCAACAGGCACAGAAAAGCAGTGCAATTGGGTTTTTTTTTTTTGTTTGTTTTTTTGTTTCTTTTTTTTTTATTGTTCGTTGTTCAAAACATTACATAGTTCTTGATATATCATATTTCACACTTTGATTCAAGTGTGTTGCAATTGTTTATAACAAAATACCTGTGTATTTCCAATGTCCTCAGGGTACACAAATTTTTAGTGACTCTTGTGTATATGATGTAGACTATTAGGATCATATATCTACCTCCCTCTTGAAGCTCAGCTGGCTTTTCTGGATTTGGTTAGCACTGCCATCCTCCCCAGCCTGCACAGTATGGTTTTTGAACCAAATCTCCAGATATTTACCCAAATATTTGGGCATGTGGTTACTCATATTTCTTTTTCTGATATATGGATATATATGAAAAAGTTTCAGATTATTAAGAACACCATTAAAACAATAAAACATATTACATTTTCCCAGAAGGTCAAAATATAACAATCCGAGCTAGGTGGCCCATGCTTATAATCCCAAAGACTCAGGAGGCTGAGACAGGAAGATCACAAGTTGTAGGCCAACCTCAGCAAATTAGCAAGACCCTGTCTCAAAATAAAAAGGCCTGGGCATGTAGCTTAGTGGTAAAGTACCCCTGTTCAATCCTTAATACCAAGAAAAGAAAAAAAAAGTTATATATTGTTCTGTGCCTAGCATTACATGAGACCCCTAGGTTCAATCCCAGCCATACACACAGGACTTTTCCAATTTAGCAAAATTTATATTAGAACATATAATTTTGAAATTACATGACTTTGTTAGAAATGTCATGAAAAATAATTTCTATTTTTATTCTGAAAACTGTGCATTGATTTCATGTGTGCAGATCTTTTTTGTTGTTTTTTTGACTTTGGTAGTTGTAGATGGACAGCATGCCTTTTTTGTTGTTGTTGTTTATTTTTATGTATTTCTAAGGATCCAACCCATTGCCTTACACATGCTAGGCAAACACTTTGCTACTGAGCTACAGCCCCGGCCCCTCCAAATATCTTTAAATCCAGAAAACGTTTTATTACATAAAAAACTCAATGTCCCATTTAATTGGGACTAGTGCCTAAGAAACCTTGTGGGCCTTGACTGTCACCCCCCTACCATTTTCTTAGAACTAGGAATTCAGTATTCCTTTGGGGGGGGGGGGGTTGCAAAACAAAGCATTAATATTTTCTTAATGTTCCTCTTCATTTTTGTAAAAATACCTCTCTTCACTTTGTAACTTAGTGTATTGTTTTGAGCCCACATAGCAGTTCTAATTTTTTTCTTTGCTTTGTTTTTTTTTTGTTGTTGTTGTTGTTTGTATGTTTGTTTGTTTGTTTTTTGGTGCTGAGGCTCGTACCCAGTGCCTCATGCATGGTAGGCGAGCATTCTACCTCTGAGCTACAACCCCAGCCCACAGCTCTTCATTGTATCAACTAATCTTTTTTTTTTTTTTCCCCCACCAGCTAGGCCAATATTCAGCTGATTTGTAAGAAGTATTTAACATGAAATTGGGGCATAGTATCAGATCCATGTGATTGCTGATCTGGGACCCATGCCATATGTTTTAAGATTTAATGGGTAGAGAAAACAGTGGCTTCCAGAATCACAAAGGGAGATGGGTTGAAATCAAGATGTTGATATGTAGTTGTTCTGTTTCTGCAAAAGGCAACCTGAATACCTCCAGACTAATCAGGAACAAGGATTTATTTACTTAAAAACAATGGGTATTGATTCACCCAGGCAATAGCAGGAAAAGTCCATTAGTTAATAAGTTAATAAAACAAAGTTTTGTTTGTTAGTATATAACAAACTCTAGGATCATGGAACAGATGGGGTAGATTGACTGTCACTGAAGGTGATTCCAGAAAGAGCGTAGGACTTGAGTTTTATGTGCTTGGCAGAATCTGCAGTTAGTACAGCAGTGTTTCACAGAACAGGCCATGCTTGGAAGCCTGAGATGGGGTAACCATATGGTGTGGAGTTACACTGTCTTGATCAGACAGGTGTGTGTTGGAAAATTGTGGGAAGAGTGGGAATGGCTTTTAGAGAGCCTTGAAAACTAGGCTGAAACGGTTACAATTAATATAGGGAATATATGCTATATTACTTCATTCCCCATTTGGAGTTGGGGCAGTTGTAGTTTCCTTATATAAAAAATAAATGCAATACTAGTACTTTCAACAAAAAGCATGCTTAGGTTATTCCCCTCTCCTTCCCCCCACCCTCAACAAACTCATTGACACAAACACCTTTTGTAACCAAATACGTAGGAATATTTCAGTCTTTTGACCTAGCTTGTCCTGTTTTTATACACTTTGTTGATACATGCTATTTGTATAATTTCTATATGTATTCAATGTGTATTCATATTTTTAAGTTCCAGTGTTTGATTATTCCATCCTAGGAAGTAGCAGCCATTGCTCATCCACATTCCAAAAACTCTTTTATATAGATCCAGGTAGATCCACTAAGATGCCAGCAACCAAGGCTGGTTTCATGGGCTTGACATCTATGCAGTCTCACTGGGTCTCATGTTTAGAAAGGACCCATGCTTGGTTTAGTACTCTGCTATTGCTGACTTGAATTTTTAATAATTTATGAAATGTTCCCCATTTTTAATTTTGCACTGGAACCTGGAAATTATATATAGGCAATTCTGTCAAGAAGAACTTAATAATCAATCCTAAAGGATGAAGTATTCTAGTTTTAAATTAAATATCTCATGTTAGAAGCTCAATGGGAAAGCATTAAATACTGTAATGGTTAAAATTATTTTGGAAAAGAAAGAAATAAAATAATGACTTTGGAAGGGGGAACACCTGGTGTGTGTCCCATTTCTGGACCAGCTAGTTCTATGAGACCCCATGTTTGAAACTTAATCTCTTTAAGATGCAGTTTCCTTTCCTTCAGTCCCCATTTAGAGTTGGGGGAGTTGTAGTTTCCTTATATAAAAAATAAATGCAATACTAGTACTTTCAACAACAAGAATTTTCTGAATAGGACAATTTGCAAGTACCTCAAACTCGAAACAATTCAAATGTCTATCCATAGTGGAATAGATAGCCAGTAACTTACTCATCACTGAAGTGATATATAGCAGTGGGAATAACTGGACTACAACTGTAAGCAATAGCCTGAGTGGACTTGCAAATATAATATTAAGAGAAATGAAGCACACATAAAGGAGAAGAATGTTCTTCCTATGAGGTTCAAAACATTAGGAGGGGGAAGGAAAGCAGTGACTAGAAAGGGAACACAAGGGAGCTTCTGCAGTTCAAGTCATGTGTTTTTGTTTTTTGGGTTTTGTTTTTGTGTGTGTGTGACATAAGCATATTTACTTTTAAAATTGGACAAGCTATACACTTTTTATTTTATTTTTCTGTTAAGTTGACAAAACAATTGTCTTGTAGTATGATCACTACAAAAATTAAACAACTGTGGAATCCTTGGAAATGCTTCAAGAAGTTCACAGAACACAGGGCTGAGGATATAGGTCAATGGAAGCGATTTGTCTAGCATGTGCAAGGCCCTGAGTTCCATCCCAAACACCACAAACAAATAAACAGAAACGTTCACAGAATATAGATGTAAATTCTTCCATTAAAAGTTCTATAGACTGCTAGAGAAGAATTAGAGGCACAGTTTCACCCAGTGTCCTGTCTACTTTTTCCTTTTTAATTTTCCTTTGAAATTTAACCTTGGAAAATTTGGACCTGGTTCTCAGGCTCGTGTAAAGCCTTTTTTTAAGTAGGAGAGTAAAGTTAAACATGCTTGCTTTTAGAATGAAAGGTTGAATTGTGAACCCATTCTAAGTAAGACCTGTACCCAGAGATGGCTACATACTCTTATTTGATCACTTTATAAAAGAACTATTATCTAAGTTTACTTGTGTGAAGACTACATTTATAATTGTCATTTTGTCCTTTGCCAACACTATTTTTCAATTCGTGCTTTCACTTGGTCTGGAAGACTCTGTTATGTGTGTTTTTTGTTTGTTTTAGGTGACTATGAAAGGCTTATATTTTCAACAGAGTTCCACAAATGGAGAAATAACATTTGTATTTCAAGAAAAGGTAATAAAAATGTTAAGTGAAATAAGCTATAATGTGTTTTCTTTTATTATAGACTAACTTAAATGACCTGTTATTAGTTGAATAATAAGCAAAAGTTTTATTGAAGCTCCCCAAATCACTATCCTTTAATCTTAACGTAAAAATGTTGCTTCATATTGTAGCATAACTATATTTTTTAAAGAACTGCTACAAAAAAAATTGTTGTTCCTTAGGACAGTAATGTGAAAGTTATTAGGAAGACAGAACAACCTAATCATCTGTATGTTGAAAAATTAATCCAGTTTATTCTGCATACCACAACAAAGCAAGTTTTTAGATTATAGCCATACTTCAAAATATACTTTGATTCATATAGTGTAATGGAAGAGAAAGAAAAACATTGTTTTCCATAAAAATATCTGAGCTTGCCAGAGTTACTTCACTCATTCAACTTTAAATGTTCCCTAATTTAAATGATCAACTTATAGACATAAATAGTAGAATTATTTCTATATTGAAGATTATTAGAAAGGTTATTCTCATAATATTGGATAAAAAAAAGGATATTCTCATAATATTGTGTGTATGGCAAATGAAACAGTAATGGAGTAGCTATTAACTATTTTTTGTCAGATTTTGACCTAATTTTGAATATATGACAGGGGACTAGAGGGGATTGAGGCGAGTAATTTACTTTTTGGGACACAGCATAACTATTATGAGTCAATCATATCATATTTAATAATATTGACAGGATGACATTGAGTGCCTGAATTTTGAATATTTTTTGCCTTTGAAGTTTTATCTAACTGTGGAATATGATAGTTAATTCCATGGAATATGCTAAAATATCTGAGACAGATGTTAATGATGCTAAAGAATTTCATTTATAACATTAAGAACATTACAAAAATTAGTAAAGGCTATGTGATGTGTGTATGAGTATAAGGATATCCCTGTAAGTGTGAAGGTCTGAGCTTTGAGATGATTTATATTGGAATAAAGTACAAATTTATTGCTCTGTTTTGTTAACCTAAGTTTATTGTCTATACACATGTCCATTTTGATGTCTGAGTACTTTTCAAAATATGAACTCTAAAGCATTGTATAAATTGTATCTCCAAATTTCCTTCATTCTTTTTTTATCCTATAATATTGGGTAGTTATTTGTTGCTTTTAAAATTGAGTTAACCGTAAGATTTAGGTTCAGTTTAAATTTGTTTATGTAAGAAAATTTTAAAACAAAAAGGAGTGTTCTCATAGAATATGTAACAATATTTTGCTATCATTTGATTCTAGGAAAATCTTCCTATTACAGAGGATAACTTTGTGAAACTCCAAGTTAAAGCTTGTGCTTTGAGCCAAATAAATACAAAGGTATTGATGCTTTTATTATGGCCAAAAGTCAAATCAGAGTTTTGTAATGTATTTATAATGATAACTGACTTCTTAATGCCAAGAAATTATTGTCCATAGAAAAATTGAATCTAGGAAAAATATTTAATTCACATTTGTGTATTTCTACTACAATTAATTACTAGTTTGATTGAAGGTCTTCTATTTTATACCTCTATATGAGAATATTTTATAAATTACTTATCGAAAGACTGAGAGTTTATAATTACTAAGGCATATTGATTAAGGGGAAAATTACCTTTTTAATAGCAATAAAAATAGAAACTAGAAACCTAATGAATTTTTATTTTTGTTTTGTTTTGGGGGTACAAGGGATTGAACCCAGGGGCACTTGACCACTGAGCCACATCCCCAGCCCTATTTTGTATTTTATTTAGAGACAGGGTCTCACTGAGTGCTTAACACCTCGCTTTTGCTGAGGCTGGCTTTGAACTTGTGATCCTCCTTCCTCAGCCTCCCAAAGCAGTGGGATTACAGGTGTGCACCATAACACCCTGCAAGAAACCTAATCAATTAGTTTGTTGACCATTGATTATGTGATATTTCTAGTTTACAACTTTTATATGGTTTTATCATTTCTCTCTCTTTCTCACTCATAAACTCATATCTCCAGTCTTACACCATCCCAAGGTTGTGTTTTCATTATTGACCATAAAAATAAATGGAAAATATTCAAATGGTAAACAAATTATTGTTAAACGTGCTGTGATAAGTAGAACAACTCCATCTTCTGAGTTTTTTAAAGATGAATAACACTTCATCAGATCATTAATTTTTTAGATTTTAATGTAATCATAATTCCTAAGAATTTTAGTTTTCTTTGATGAACTCAAAGCCAAAATTAAAGAACAAGGCTCCCATTGGGTAACTCATAACATGAACACAACTTGAGAAATGAATTGAGATTCCCCTGAAGTTTTTTCACCAAGAATATGAGTACAAGTCCTTGTCTGCATATTTATGATTGGAAGATGTACTTTTTAAAGCTATGAAAAATCTGTTAAAATCACTCTGACAGAAAGAAATAGTAAATTATAGTAAAAACCAATTGAATGAATATTATACAAATGTTAGACATAATGGTTTATAAAGATTATGGAGTAATATAAGAAAATGCTATACACATGGGAGACTTGTATTTGTAATTTTGAAAAATAAAGGAAACATAACAAAGAATTGTTTCATTTTTTTATTTGCTATTCCTAAAATACCTATTATATCTACAAATATGTTCAGTCTCTCTGGTGTTGTTGTAAGTTGCAGGAACTTAAATACATGATTATTTTAGTATTCTCTGTTATTTTAAAAGATAAGGACATACTATCAGTTTGGTTAGGATCTAACAAAATAATCTTAACAAAATACTGATTTTTTTAAAAAAATTTTTCCTAAAAAAAAATGAACTACACTCTCCATGAGTCAGAAATCATGGTAATTTTACTCTTACTATGTATTCTTCCCACCTGCTTCCTAACCCAAGATTTGTGAGGAAAAACTCAGGTGATTTTTAAAGGATGTGGTAATAGACCACCTTTGTTTTTAATAATCACATTTCCCTTATTCAACAATAACCTCCCTAGATTCCCCTCCCTACTCCTGAATAGAAGACTAAGTAACAGTGTTCAACCAAGAAATATCTGGGCCTTAATTTCCCTTCATACATGGTAAAATAAAGATGTTAAACAGAAATAGTTATTTGAATAATAATACTATGTGAAAGTCCTATATATCAACTACTTACTCATCAAATTCTTGGTTTCCTATGCTACAAAGAAATATATTTTGTTTGTTTTAATTTCAAAAATTAAATCATATTTTCTCTTTCTGTGGCTTGATCTTTGTTCTGACTTTTCTCATGTGTGAGGAGAAACAGGATTTATTCATGACAATAGTATGCTAACAGTTTCTGTCATGATTTAGCTTCTGGCGGAAATGAAGATGGAAAAGGATTTCTTTCCTGTTGGAAGAGAAGTTGCTGGAATTGTTTTGGATGGTAAGTTTACAAATGTAAATATTTTTTTCCAAGGTAAAAGAAATGACATAATAGTTTACTGGCACTAAAATCATAGACACCCCTTCAAATGTAAATTTTTATTATACAAAAATGACCTTCTTAAAAATAGGAGTTGGCAGGAGAGTAGGTTCCAGGAAGCCAGGTGCAGCTGGAGCAGCAGGGATGCTGATGGAGCAGGAAAGCCTGCAGGGCACATGAAGGTGAGGCGCTGCCCATAAGGCCAAGGTGTGCAGGGAGGCCCTCTGCATCTGGAGCACATCTGCTTTGCCAGTGCTCCTATGGGCTGCAAGATTTTAACATCCGGGGTTGGAGTGCTGGCAGTGGGCACCGGGATATAGGTGTCCCAGCAGATACTCCAGGACCAAGGAGTAAGGCCACACTGGTGGAGCTGGTTCTGTGCTGGTACCTTTAGAGAGGACCCAGGATGGCAAGAGACCATTACGGTGTCAAGAGAAAATATCTTCCTGTTCATGCCTGACCTTTTCGGTTGTGCCAGATTGTCTTTACATCATTACTTTCTGCTTCATGCCCTGCTGTCCTCTCATGGCCTACTCCTCCTACCTGCTCAGCGAACTTCTGGACACTTTTCAATGAACATTCCGCTCAAGCCTTTAATCATGTTCTGTCGTCCAAAGCATCATCAACTTATCTGGGAATCCAGTGCTTCAAAATCTACTACACCTCCAGGCCAGCTCTGTTGTATTGAAAGTGAGCTCTTCAATTTCTCCAAAGAACCATTAGTCAGCTCTGTGGGGTTTTTCCAAATAGGCATGTGGGTCACCACCCCCCATCATCTTGCTCAAGTCCCTCATCATTATCATCACCTGATCATGGCTGTCCTGGACAAGGCAGACCACACCAAGAAGTGACCTGGCACCTCTTGGACCCACTCACCTGACCTGGGCATATTTCTATGCCACACAGCTCCCCTTCCCCTCCTAGGAGGTCCATTCTCACGGCTTCCTAGTGTATTCTCCAACCTGCTAGTGTGGGACTGAGCCAGTCTTTGGTGTTTTCACAATCTCTGTAATCCTGGGGACCAGGCCCACCCCTGTGATACCCCAAGGACTTGGCCTACCTATCAAAGGGGATGCTTAGAAGGCCCCACCCTTAAGTCAGTGCACCTGGAGTGCAGGGGCCTGGCTGAGGACTGGGCATCACCACAACCCTTCTATTCAGCCCTGGCTTCTGGCCTGGCCTGGGATTTTGGGGACACTTGAGTGAGGGAGATGGTGCAGGGGCAATGTTTCCCAAAAGACGGTAAGTCAGACTCTGCCCCTGGCCAGAGCAAACCTGGGGCACCCTGCCGGTGAGGAAGTGGCTGCCAGATCCTTCCATTGGCAGACTCCTCTGTCTGGTCCACCCCGACCCTAAAAATCCAGATAATAAAGGTAGGAGCTTTACAATTCTGGACTGGGTTTCCTTTGAGACATTTTTTGGATCAGGGCCTGGATTAAGGGGAGATTGGAACAAATGGAAGATCTACCTGGATGCTTTCCCCCAGTTTGCTCTTGGCTCCTTCCTGTATTCCACAGTGACCTGAGAAAGAAGCCCTTCCTGCCACTCAAGCTTATGCCACATCATCTCAGCATACCTTCTTTATGTCCTTGACTATCTGCTTCTATTTGTATTCTTAAATACAAATAAAAGACCCCAATAGAGTATGAACTCCTTGAAGGCACAGACTTTTGTTCCTTTCTTTATGCCTAGAAGGAACACTAACCTTAACCTGACATACAGTAGTTGCTTAATAAATATTCTGGAAAAAATTAGGACTTAATTTATAATTAAAGAGCTTAACAGAGTTTAGAAGATATTTAAGTATTATATATTTAAATTCATGAGTAATCATCTTCAGTAGGATGACTAACGTTGTCCTTTTAATGATATTTACAAATAAGCGTATATTTCTTGTATAAGCTAGCTTTGGGACAAATTCTATGTAATCATAAGTTAACTGTGCCTAAAATTGAGCATTTTGAAAGTTAAGTACTTCATTTATCTAGAAATGGGAATTGTAGTTTCTGAAGAGAATCAGTGAGATTTATGATTGCCTTAAATATTGCTTTTTAGCATGCAGAACAGTAAGCCTAATTATTTGAGATTAATAGACCTAATCTTAATACTCACTACTAAAAGGTAGTTCATAATCAATCAGTATATGTTTTCTCCCTACATATGTGAATAGGTACATTAATGTGGGTTGGTCTATATTTCAGTTTTACTGTGAATTTTACTCTTTCTCAGTGTTATCCTCTCACCTAAATGATAATTTTTTGTTTCCTCTCTTTTAGTCTACTCAAAATATAGAAAAAATAAGTATGATAACCAGGGGAGCATGCATTCATTCATTCAATTTGATAAGGAGTTGCTAAGTCCTTAGGATATAACTAAGATAAAGGTCCTGCCCTCAAGGAGATAACTGTCTAAAAGAAAGACAGATACATGCATTTGAATAGATTATTATGAAAGCTTCAAGGAAAACTGCCCAACCCAGACAGAAAAACAGGAAAGACTTCTTAGAGTAAATTGCCCAAATGGCCAGAGGCCAGCAGGTAGAGAATCAAAGCAGAGGGAATCATTAGCAAGACAAAGAAGCAAGGTGCCATGGAAAGGCAAGCAAACCAGCCCCTATGTCAGAGGACTAGTTGGTTTGTAGACCCACAGACAAGAAATAACAAACTTTATAACCTAGAGAGTGGTGGTAGCAGAGGTAGAAAAGAGGAACAAACTGAAGAAATATTGAGGGAGTCAGCAGGACTTAACAATGGATTGGAATTGGGGAAATCAACACAGATGAGGACCATGAATGACTTAGAGAATTCTAGTTAGGCATGAATTGGTACCACAAATTGATAAATGAAGAGGATCCAATCTGGAAGATGATGAGTTCAGATTTATACTTATTGAGGTCCAGGTACTTAAATAACATCTCACTGGTGATATCCAGTAATCTGTTATATGAATTGAATATCAAGGGTAAAGGATCCATGCTGGAAATGTTTATATTTGAGGGTTGTCAGCATGTGGATTGTATTTGAAATAATAGACTTGATAAACTCATCCAGAGAACGTGTAGAAATGGAGGAGACATGTAAACATAGAACTCTTCAGGAGGCACCTGTTGAGGAATAATTAAAAGAAGAGTGTAAAGGGAGCCAAAAACGGGTCCAAATGATCTCAAGAGGACGTGGATCAGCAGCAGAAAGGAAAGAAAAATTCAATGGGTCAGAAGCCAAACGTACTGATGGGTAATAGCACAGGAGGGATCCCAAGAAGCAAACTGCAAAAGGAGGAATACCAGCTTAGAGTTATTTGCTGGGTACAAGCAGAAGAGTTTTGAGGCCATTTTGCTTAGAGACAACTAAAGGGGCCACTTACAGAATATTGTACTGCTTCATCTCAGTTTTACTGTGTGTAAAATAGGAAGAATAATACTTCATGGGCCTGTTGTAAAGATTAAATGCATGAACATGCTAAAGTGCTGGGTACAAGTAGGCATTCAACAGCACTGCCATTTTTTTCTCTTATAACTCTGAATAAAAATATTCATATGAATTGACTTTTCTCTGCATAGGCAAAGAAAATATAATTAAATTAATTACTATAAAATTTCAAAAACTTTCTGAATGTCTTCACAAAATAAAGTAGTCTTTACATGAGACTCCTATCAGCATTATCCATTGTGTGTCTTGAGATTTGCAACTAAAATAATAATTGAAGGATTAGCCAGAAAGTGTCAGTGTTGGGTAGAAAACAACATCATCATCATAGAAACTAGGGGATGGATTATTTTCTTTTACTCCTTTATCCTTAAAGTTAGCTAGTAGACAGCCATAGAGAGAAATATATTTTTCCATGCTGTCAGTAACTGTGTGCCCCAGATTCTGTAGAGAATCCAGATTTGAAGTGTTCTGTCCTAGAGTCTTCACACACTATTATAATGTCCTCCTTCTTAGCCTTTTCTTTGAATGAATGACTTTTTATAAACCCATGGATCCTTTGTTTTAATGGTTAAATAAGAATTATATTTAGTAACCTTATGATGGTAACTATTAATTTTCTTCTCTCTAGTTGGAACCAAGGTATCATTCTTTCAACCAGATGATGAAGTAGTTGGTAAGTTTTAGTTCACAGTTCATTTTCAGTTCATTGGTTTTATTGCCATCTCTTCTTGTTTCTCTTTTTATTAATGTTCATTGTGATCTTACTTCATAGATTAAATACTTTCCTGGGCTGGTGGTGTACAGCTCAGTGGTAAAGTGCTTGCCTAGCATGAGTGAGACCCTGGGTTCAGTCCCAGCATGGCAAAAAATAAAATATTAAGAGTTTGGGAATTTACTCTCAAGTATCCATTAATGAAGAAAATTGGAAGTTTAATCCAAATTAGCACAACTTTTGAAGCTTGTCAATAGTTGGCTATAGGGCAGTTTTTTAGGCTGAAAAATAACCATAATTGCTGCTGTGCTTGATACAGTACTTTTCTTTCCAGTCCCCAGTCTGTGGACACACTGAAGTCTCTCAAGAAAAGGAAAGTTGTGTGGCCTATGCTTGACAACCACTGACTGGCTGGGCCTTATAGAATCTCTGTTCTCCACTCTCACTTGAGTCCTACAGAGCTCCCTTGCTAGTATGGAAAACTAAAAATTTACTTGAAACATTAATATATAGTTTTCTTAAAACCTTAATTACTGTAATAATATTTTTCTCAAAAAATATATATGTATTTATACTTGTATCCTAGATAGTCACACAAACATATAGAGTATGGCTTTATTTGTGGTCTTTGAAACTTCCATTTTTTCATGGAAGATATGCATATAAATTTTAAAAAATTACTTAGCCTTATTACATTTTTTTTAATTTATGATTTTTAGTTGTAGACAGTCACAATACATTTATTTTATTTATTTAATTTTATGTGATGCTGAGGATGGAACCCAGGACCTCACATGCCAGGCAAGAGCTCCACCACTGAGCCATAACTGCAGCCCCTTATAACATGTTTAAGCTGTTAAAGAACAGATTTGTAGAAAGATTTTTTTCAGCTTTTTATAGGATTGTCTGATTTTTCTAGAGAATTGATAATTTTATCTTTTTTTTTTTTTTTTGTCCGTGAAGTCAGTGAAATTCTGTATTACCCCAGATGCTTTTTGGAAGAGACCAAAAATAAAAATGAGATTTTTATTGAAAACATACCTAGGTATTACATGGAACCAAACCATAGGAAGGTAGCTATATATATCAAAGACAGTTTTACCCAGGAATTCCAGGTTTCCCCAAGACTCTGATTTAGCTCTATAACATTGACTATTATCTTTATGACACTCAAGAAGTAACAGAAGAGACAAATATGGAGACAGCACAAGCATCACTATGTTTATACCAGAAAATATATAGTCCCCTTCCATATTTCTGAAGTCTCTCCCTTCCCCACAATGATAATTACTGAAACCTTCCTTAAAATTCCACCGAACAAAATTTACACAAATATGTTCATTAGGAATGAATACATTTTAGTTTTCTTTAAGGATCTCTTTTTAAATTTTAGGAATTTTGCCCCTGGATTCTGAAGACCCTGGACTTTGTGAAGTGATTAGAGTACATGAACATTACTTGGGTATGTAGCAATTCAGTATTCCGACCTCATATAAGTCTTATTAATGTGTTATAACTGTTGGCAGGTCATGTCAATACTTCTAGTTTATAATTGTTATTCATAAAATTCATATTCAGACTAAACAGTGTAGACCTTTGAGTTTTACAAACAGCTTATGGAAAGAAATATGAAAATGTTTTCTTTCTTGGCTCTAAAATTATATCCTTAATCAGAATTTTGTAAATTCTTTCTCTTGGAGTAACTTTTGTCATTGTCCTTGTTGTTTTATTAAAGTACTCTAACACTGAGCTACATCACCAGTGTGCCTGGTTATTAATTGAAATTAAAAATGTACAAAACAGTACTTTTAGAGTCTGAGGCAGGAAGGAATTAAGAACACTTGCCCTGGGCTGAGGCTGTAGCTCAGTGGCAGAGCACTTGCCTAGCATGTGTGAGGCACTGAGTTCAATCCTTAGAACCATATAAAAAAATAAATAAAGGCATGCTGTCCATTTACAACTATTAAAAAAAAAAAAAAACACTTGCCCTAGTCTGACATGGTGGCACACCCCCTATAATCCCAGTTACTCAGAAGACTAAGGCAGGAAGATCACAAGTTTGAGGCCAGGCTGAACAATTTAGTGAGATTCTGTCTCAAAATAATTTTTATTTTTTGCAGGGGGGGTGGGTACCAGGGATTGAACTCCGGGGACACTCAACCACTGAGCCACATCCCCAGGTCTAATTTGTATTTGATTTTGAGACAGGATCTCACTGAGTTGCTTAGTGCCTTGCTGTTGCTGAGGCTGACTTTGAACTTGTGATCCTCCTACCTCAGCCTCAAAATAAAATTTTACTAACATTTTAAAATAAAATTTTAAAAAGTCAAGCACTTGCATAGCATGTTAAGGCCCTGTGCTCAATTCCCAGTACAAACTCCATAAAAAGGTCCTTTAGGAATGACCACTGGCAGTGTCACCTGTAGGCAATTTCCTAGGGCTTGCTGACTACATTCATAAATGAGGAGACTCAACTAGATAACCTCTGCATTCTGTTTGCAGCACCAGCATTTTGTAGCATTTTGTAAAGGGGGGGATAATTTCAGTATGCTCCATGAAACTTTTCAGAGGGAAATTTTCAGTTTACCACAACTCTATTTGAGATTCTTTTTAATTCTTAACCTAGTGATTGCTAGTGATTGTTTAATGAGAGCTCAGCATTTGGTCACCTCAACTCAAAGTCTGTTCTTTCATCAAACCAAAGAATAATGTTCCAAACAACCTCCTCAAATGTGCTGTTAATCTTATTTTGTACAATATTAATGCTAGAGATTAAAATTGAATAATTCTTCCAGTTCTTTTCTACTTTTAGTTCGTAAGTCATTCTGTCAAACATAAAAATTATTTTTCATTCTAAATTTGGCAACATTGACACATGTTTGTACTCCCAGCAATTCAGGAGGCTGAAACAGGAGGATCTCAAGTTCAAGGCCAGCCTCAACAACTTAGTAAGGCCCTAAGCAACTTAGTGAGACCCTGTCTCAAAATTTAAACAAAAAAAAAATTAAAAAGCTCAGGAGCAAAGTATCCCCGGGTTCAACCTTCACTACCAAAACAAATAAAACAAAAATTTGGCACACATTTGCAGCACTGTTAGCACTTTGGTCATAAACAAGAAAGAAGTGAAATTATAATTTTCTCAGTACTGATATACTTTATTATTAATCTGCACATGACTCTTGTTTATTTTTTGTAACATAATAAGTACCTGTTGACTAACAGAAAAGCAAGAATCTTGACATTAACCCACATTTAACCTTGTAATTTTAGGATCTTTAAATTTGGCAACATTGTCTTTTAGTATTTTTTTAAGGATTACATGACTGATATTTTGATAAAATATGGTAGTCACAGTTCTTACAATGGGAAGTGTTCCAAAAGAAAGGCCATATAGGTAAACTGTAGATTGAGCATGAATTGTTAGAGTAGATGTGCTTTAGAGTCATATCTTACTATCTATGTGGGCCTTGAACAACTTAGTTACCCTGAACCCCATTTCTTAATCAAGAAAATTAAGAGAATAGCTATTGGGTGGAAAAAACAAACACAAACTCAATTTCTTGTACTATATACCCCATAATACAGATCACTTCTAGTATGGTCTCAAAATGTTAGAGCAATCAATTCTACAGCCGACATCTGGAGATAGTATCAGATCCCAGAGATTGAGTCCCACAAGACTGTCCTCTTTTTAGATACTGGTCATAGTTGTGGGCTTCAGAACTTCTGACCAGACAGCAACAAATTGGGGTTCCAACTTTAGGGTTGATTAATTCAGTAGAATGGTTTGCAGAAATATGTTTGTCAATTTATTATAAAGGATATTTTGAAGGGTATTATTTATTATTTATTGAACCAAATGAAGACATACATAGAGCAAGGTCTAGGAGCTTCTGTACCTGTTGAATTGGGCTGTCCACCCTCCCAACACATGGATAAGTTCTTGTTCACCTTCCTGCAAGCTGTTACATGTTCAGCTATCTAGATTTCTCTCTTCAACCCCTGTCCATTTAAGTTTTTTATGAGGACTTCATCACATGGGTATGATTGAAGCATGGACAACCATGTATAAATGAGATTGGACAAAAAGGACATTACCTAATATTAATAGATTTAGTAGAAAAACCCAACAAGGCCTGTCTCTTCCAAATCTTCCTAGCCTTTCTTTGCAACATTCCTTCGTCTTGGGTGTGGGGCAGGACCCTTTCTGAAATTGAAGCCTTAATATCTGCTGTCAGACTAGATGTGTCACAGAAGTTCTTTATTGCCAGTCCAGCTCCAAGATAGAAAGATAAGAGAACATAATTTTGGTTTCTCTGACTTACCTTAGGGGAAAAGATTGCTAGTTTTCTGCCTTGGAGAGAACAGAGAGTACGGGAAAGGTAGGGAAGAGAAGGTCAGAGAGAAAGAGAGACAGAGACTTTGCTTTCTAAAGCTAAAGCACCCCAATATTATAAAAAATTGGCTTTTACTAAACTGAATTGTTCTGAAGCTGCTTCAGGAACCAAAGACAAAAACTCAAATACAAGATGCTTATTGTACTGGTCATATAGGAAATAACAAGGGCAATGGGAGTTATGATCCAGGAACACAGGAGAAAACCAAAATACATACATTTTAATATTATACCTATCTTAAAGAGTGTAATAAGAAATAAAGTACTTTATGTGCTATCATATGTATACTTAGTGTGTTCTGGCTATTTTCATTCCCTGAACATTTTCAACATATGCTTGAATACTCCACTAGAGGGCAGTATTCTGTCGCTAGTGCAGTGATGTGTGCTTTCCCTGTGTCTTGTCCATCTGAATCTATTGCCCTTAGAGGAAACAGATTTGAAAGAGCTAGTGAAGACATAAAAAGTGCATTAAAATTAGAAAGGATTGCTTGTAGTATGAAAAAATAATATTCAGTTTACAACATGAACACAAAAACAGTGAAACATATAAAGAAACAGCTTAATGATCAGATCATACACAACTTTTTTAACTATATCAGGAGTTTGCATTTTTTTCCAAGTATAATGAAAGCCATTGATAAATTTAATCATAGAAATGTTAGAATGTTATTCCAATACTTCTATTTTCAAAGATACCACTAAAGTGATTCGCAAGAAAACCCCCAAGGTTGAAATACAGGTTGAGCATCCAATAATCTGAAATCCAAAATGCTCCAAGATCTGGATTTTTTTGAGTACTGACATGATGCCACAAGTGAAAAATTCTGCACCCAACCTCATGTGACAGGTTGCAGACAAAACAAAGACACACTAAAAGTACTTTATGAAATTACCTTCAGGCTATGTGTATAAGGTATATGTGAAACATAAATGAATTTCATGTTTAGACTTAGTTTCCATCCTTAATATTAACTCACTACATACAAGAACATATTCCAAAATCCAAAACACTTTTGGCTCCAAGTATTGCAAATAAGGAATATTCACTTGGAATATTTATAATACATAAATAGACAAATGACTCAACTTGTAATACTTACAGCACAAATGACTCTAAGAATTCCTACGAGTCAATAAATTTTTAAAAAGACAGAATGATAGAAAATTTGACAAAGACAGTCACTTCATAAAAAGAATTTCAAAAGGCCAGCAAATGTAGACAGAGGATCAACCTTTTCAGTAGTCAAAAAAAAAAAATCAAATTTAAATCATAGTTAGAAACCATTATACACAATTGGCAAAAATGTAAAAATCTGATAGAAGAGTTTACAGCAAAAAGACAGTGCTGTGAGGGAGTAAATTTATGCAAGCACACTTAAAAGTATAACTAAGTCAAAGGTAATATGGTCTAGGACCTGGGATTTCCACTCCAATGTAAATATCCTAGTGAAAACCATGCATAGTGTAACAATGTCCTTTATAGGAGAACATTCTTAGCAGCATTGTCACTGATACAACTGGAAACAACACAAATGTGCATTGGTTGGAGAATAGATAACCAAAGGTGTTTGCACACATTTGACTACCATAAAACAACAAAAACCAAAGTACCACAACCTCCCAAGTGAAAGGGCACAGAAAAGGTGTCTCCCAAAAACATAATGTTCAACATGAAAGGCAAGAGAGCAAAGAATACTTCTATTTAGATAAAAGTTCAAAACCAAGCAAAACTGAATGATGATTTAGGATTGCATACTTGAGTGATAAGCTATGAAGGTGAATCCCAAATTGAGTTAGAATGGTGACCTCTGGTGGGGAAAGAGAGATTGTTGGAATGATCTTTATGCAGTGTTTCTCTAGTAGGATGGTGCTTATTTACCTTTTGCTTTTCATTTATTAATGCAGCTGTGCTTTATGCCTATCTTAAGAGTGGATTATACGTGGGCAAGAAGGGAAACAAGGAAACCATAATGTTGGGGAAAGAGTAACAGGAGCAGGGGCTTGGACCAAGGCCATGGTCCATGGTTGAAGAGATAGAAAGAAATAGATCTAGAAGGCAGTACGAATAGGACTTGCTAATGGATCGTGTCCTCTTATTCCTTGTGATAGTTCATAAACCAGAAAAGGTTACGTGGACAGAAGCTGCTGGAGCTATTCGGGATGGAGTGCGAGCTTATACAGCCCTGCATTATCTTTCTCATCTCTCTCCTGGAAAATCCGTGCTGATAATGGATGGAGCAAGTGTAAGTGTCAGTGTTTTGTTTTGTTTTGTTTTCCTTAAGAAAAAGATTAAAGTTGACTTAGGAAATTTAGAAACAAGCTAATAGAATTCTTTGCCAATAGATTAATAACAGATTTCTTTTGGGGGGACGCGGGGAGTACCAGGGATTGAATTCGTGGGCCTTTGACCACTGAGATTTCTTACCAGCCTCCCATTTTGTTACCATATACTGCTTTTATCAATAGGAGGCAAAAGTTAGATTTAGTGTAATTAGTTTCTAATTATTTTAAACTTACCAGTACATTAAAAAGCAGACAAAGGGGCTGGGGACATAGCTCAGTTGGTATAGTGCTTTCCTTGCATGTACAGGGCCCTGGGTTTCATCCCCAGAACTACAAAAAAAAAGCAGACAAGTCTCCCCCCACCCCACCCCATGCTGGGGATGGAACTCAGGGCCTTGTGCAGTAAGCTCTCTACCACTGAGCTGTATGTCCAGCCAAGCCATTTTTCTTCATTCCTGTTATACAAAGTCTGGAATTCCTACTGGTTTTGTATCTATCATATCACCAAAACTTACACTTACGTTAATAAAGTTTTGGTGTCAAAATAAACTGATTTAAATGTATTCCATATATCATCAAAAACAGACTATCATAATAATAGACACTAAAAGATTATGTAAAATAGCTGGTCTTGGGCTGGGGTTGTAGCTCAGTGGTAGAGCATTTGCCTTGCATGTGTGAGGCACAGGGTTTGATCCTCAGCACCACATAAAAATAAATAAGTAAAGATATTGTATCCATCTACAACTGAAAAAAAAATAGCTGGTCTTGGTGGCACACGTGTAATCCCAATGATTCTGGAGGCTGAGGCAGGAGGATCACAAGTTTGAGGCCAGCCTGAGCAATTTAGTGAGACCTTAAGTAACTTAGAGAAACCCTATCTCAAAAAGAGCTGGGGATGTGGCTCAATGGTTAAGCACCCCTGGGTTTAATTCCCAGTACCAAAAATATAGAATATGTAAAATATTATATTCTAAAATGGTTGCAAAACTTGAGATGAATCTATAGTTTTCTATTTGGCTGTTGATGAAAATCATTTTCCTCTCCTTTTCTCTGGAAAAAAGGCAAAGCTATCTTCAGCATTGGCTTCAGCCTGATGTCCAATATCAGGGTAGTAGTGTTTCCCTGTGCTCACCTCACAGGTCCAAATACAGATGGAGTGTTTAAAGTGCTCCAGTCTCCAAAGAGAGGTAGCTAGATTCCTGCAGGTACTTCAATAATGCCCTGACAGCCTCCTTTTCTCTTTCCATGGTCACATTTCTGAATGTGGCCTTCCATCCTAGAAATGATGTGCAGTGGTCAGACCTGAGCATGTGATTCATGCAGCCTTTCTACTCCCCTTTCTGAAGAAGTCAATCAGATGTTTAGCCTACTAATCTTATTTGCTTTTTTCCTTTTTATTATAACATTTTTTGTTTTGGGGTATTTTGTTTTTTGTTTCCCTAGGAAGAACTCAGGAGCAGTCTACCTTGGGGCTACATCCCCAGCCCTTTTTAATTTTTATTTGTTTATTTATGTTTTAAGCCAGGTGCAGTGGTGCATGCCTGTAATCCCAGTAACTTGGGGTACTGAGATAGGAAGATCACAGATTCAAGGCCAGCTTCAGCTACTCAGCAAGACCCTATCTCAAAAATAAAAAGGGCTGTTAATATGGCTCAATGCAAAGTACCCTGGGTTCAATTCCTAGTACCAAAAAAAGTGTATGTACATGTACATATATACATGTGTGTGTGTATGCTATATATGTATACAATATATATGCTATACATTTTGTATAGCATAAATAGATTGGATATGGCCTGTACCCTGTATTTGTTAACCCATCATGTATGTGTTTTCACACAGGCATTTGGCACAATAGCCATTCAGTTAGCACACCACAGAGGAGCCAAAGTGATTTCAACAGCATACAGCCTAGAAGACAAGCAGTGCCTTGAAAGACTTAGGTCTTATATAGGTGGGTAACATTACTCAGCACAGATTTTAGAACATGAAGTTTTTCAGGGAAATAAAAACTGCACTGATAAAATGAAGTACAGAATCACAAATGAAAGTCAATTTTAAAATGCACTAACAGCTAAAAAATAATTTGTGCTGATTCCAAATTTACTTAAGTAATATCTTTAATTATTTAAAAATTTTAAACTTACATCTTTCAATTTTTTTAAATTTTTGTCTTACCAACTTACCCAAGTTTGCATTATTAAGTGAACTTTGACACACTTAAGAAATACCTGTTGTTTCTTTGGTTTCAGTCAATAAATCAATATATTTTGCACCATTCTGTGTTTCTCAACCTCTTTTACCCCATCATGTGTCCTTAAAGTTGTTTATTTTCTGTGAGACAAATGATCCATGCACATAGAAACACAAGTCAGATATAGTTTAAGGTGAGCAGGACATGGTGGAGACTGTGAGCTCTTACAAAAGTTGAACCTAAAAAATAAATAAAAATTAAAAAGTTGAACCTATTCAAACAGCAGTGAGTATGGAGAGGAAGAAAATAGGAACAGAGAAACTGACAGAAAAAGAGCAAAGAGGATGAACAGAGTATAAGTGAAGGGAGGCAGGAAGGAAAGTAATGTTCATTGAATAATGTGGACATTTCCTCCTTAAGTTCTCAACAGCCTTGTGGTGGATGACCATGAAGTAGCTTCTCAGAATTTAACTAGTTTCTGCAAGTTATACAATTAGACAAAGAGACTGGAATGGGTTTTGATGCCTGATCTAACAGTAGAACCCATGTTATTTCCATTGTTCTATTATGCATCCTGCAGAGATAACCAAGAAATGAAAGGGAGGCAATACAGGGGTTGAAGGAGAAGAGGAAGAAGAATAGATTCAAAAGTTTAATGGAAGACTGGGGATGTAGCTCAGTGTTAGATCTCTTGCCAAGCATGCCTGAAAGCCTAGCTTCACTCTCGACACTACAAAAAAAAAATGGAAGGAAGGAAATAGAAAATAGAATGTAGAAAGAAAGCAAAAGGTATTATTGAAGGGAAAGGTTTCTTATTGGTTAATTCTACCCTTCCGAGATTATTTCAGTCATCTTTCCCTTATGTCTTCTATCCCATTCCCCAAATCTCAGATTACTGTTCCTCTAATCTGAACATCTCTGAGAGTAATTCTCTTCAACAAGGTGTTGAAAATATTTATAGGTGGGTCTGGGATGTTGCTCAGGGTAGAGCATTTGCCTGGCATGCACCAAGTCCTGGATTCAATCCAAAGTACCACAAAAAATAGAAATAAAAAATTTAAAACTGCAATATAAACATTTCCTTGTTTGCTAGTTCAAGTTCTGATTGTTCTATTATATAGAAATATAATTATTTTTTCTTTTTTTAATATCTTTATTTTACTTATTTCTTTTTATGTAGTGCTGAGGATTAAAACCAGGGCCTTGCACATGCTAAGTGAGCACTCTACCACTGAGCCATAACCCCAGCCCTATAATTATTTTTTCTACTAATATAATACTTTTAAAGTAACCAGTTAAGGGCTGGGGATGTGGTTCAAGTGGTAGCGCGCTCGCCTGGCAGGCGTGCGTGTGGCCCGGGTTCGATCCTCAGCACCACATACAAAGATGTTGTGTCCACCTAGAACTAAAAAATAAATATTAAAAAAATTCTCTCTCTCTCTCTCTCTCTCTCTCTCTCTCTCTCTCTCTCTCTCTCTCTCTCTTAAAAAAAAGAAGTCCCAAATTTAACAAAAAATAAATAAATAAAGTAACCAGTTAAGATTAGTTTAATTTTCACTAACAGATAAAAATAATCATGTTCCTTTTCCTTACCTTCAGGACTTTTCTCCATTTTGGGTAGCAAGGGGAGGGGTTCTGTGACTGAGAAAGGATAAAACAGCTTATAGTAGATAAGTACCATGTTGACAACTATTCTTTTGTATTACTGAACTTTAAAAATGAATAAATCTAAACATATTTAAGAAACTGCTTGCTCTTCCAATTCACATTGTAATATGAATGATACATATATATCTCTGTGTTTTCAGATTCTCAGTTCTAGTAACATAAACTAAGCTATTGAGAGCAATCTTCTGCATCCACAGACCATCCTTGGACTACTTTATCCACAAAATGCTCATATTTTTCTTTTACTGAATTTATCAGTCCCTTCATTTAGAATTGAACCTTATCAAAATTAGGCTCAATGGAAAAATGTTTTATTGAAATATAATTTTCCCCTTTAAATTTAATATTTAATAATTAAACTGCTTAACTCATTTCAGAAAATAGATTTTTTTTCTCCCCCTGATTGGCTTGTGTTGATCACATACAGAATAATACAATTTGTTTTGAACAACTAATAATAATAAAAAAATGTTTTGAACAACTAATAAATAAAATTTAAAAAAATAAAATTAAAAAAAAAAAGAATAATACAATTGCCTGATTTCCTGTCCTTTACAGCCCGAGTGATTGATGTATCCAATGGGAAGGTTGATGTTGCTGAAAGCTGTTTGGAAGAAACAGGAGGCCTGGGAGTAGATATTGTTCTAGATGCTGGAGGTTGGTACCTACAAAATCAGTAGCTTATTTAGTTTTTTTCAGTTTGGTGAATTTCAGGGGAAAATTAAAAAAAAAAAACAGGGAATAATTGTTAATGCATTTATTAAATTGGATGTTTAATTCCAGGCCTTTTTTTTTTTTTTTTTTTTTTTAAACTAAAGACTTGTCTGTTTAAATTGGAGCTTCCTGGACTGGAACTATAGCTCAGTGATAGAGTGCTTGCCTCACAGGTGTGAGGCCCTGGATTTGATCCTCAGCACCACTTAAAAATGAATAAATAAATAAAGATATTTGTCCATCTACCACTAAAAAAAAAAATACTTTTAAAAATAAAGTAAAATAAATTGGAGTTTCCTCATATTATTCCATTGTAATCACTGTGTATCTGAAAGGATAGACTTGAAGTTTAAGTAACAGAAGACAAATCTCTGTAAGAAACCTATTTCTGTGATCTCATTTGGTCCCAGATAGTACACATTATTATCCAGATGTCTGTCTGCAGTCATTTCTGCTATGTGTGGCTGCCCTCTATTTGGATGGTTGATTTCTGTGGTGTCTATTGGAAAACATATAGAAATTTCTTAAGTTTTCTCTCTTCTTGAACTTTCTTAGTTTAACCAATATCTATTCAACACGTAATCTGTACACTTCTGTATATATATACACACATATATATGTATATATATTTTTAAATTTTTTTAATTGTCAATGGACTTTTTTTTATATATATAATATATGGTGCTAAGAATTGAACCCAGTGCCTCGTTGTGAATACCACCTTGGCCATCATGTGTGGGTTTTGTTTTTCTGAAACCATTTTCAAGATTTAAATTTCAAGATTTGCAAGTAACTCATATGACTATTTTGAATCTGAATGCTTTAATTAGAAAGCAGCTCATCCCACTGTTTTAAGCCATCATTGTTATAATTAATTCATTACAAGACTTAACTATGTATTATGTTACATATTACCTTAGTTTCCAAATGCAAACATACTATTTCATTTATAATGAAATATAGAATAAACCTTATAAATATGTTCAATATGAAAGGTATATTTTAAAGTATCTGAATGTACTGTGTGTTGCCTTGTTCTAGGAAAAATGCCTCCACATTACCATATTAAAAAGTAAAACTTTTTGAACAACAAGTTTTTGTCAGATTAATATAAAATGTCTCTTTTCTCTCTCTATATATTCATTTACAAGTGAGATTATATAGTAAAGATGATGAACCAGCTGTAAAATTACAACTACTACCGCATAAACATGATATCATCACGCTTCTTGGTGTTGGAGGCCATTGGATAACAACAGAAGAAAGCCTTCAGGTATTATCAGAAACAATAAAGCATTACTGTTAGAACAAAGGAATGTAATTAAAAAGAATAATGCCTAAATCTTGTTTGAGGCAAGGTATGGCTAAATTAATACAAATTCTGAATTATACCCTATGTTTAAAGAAATGTAGTTTGTTTTTTATGTTAAATACATGTTGGCCAAAATGTTAAAATAATGCCTAGTAGGAGAATTCTTCAGTTAGAATGAATTATAATTTTATTTAGTTATTTGAAAGTAGTGAGTTCTGAATTTTAAATTGTATTTCAGGACTGAGGATGTAGTTCAGTGGTAGAGTGCTTGCCTTGCATGCTTAAGGCCCTAGGTTCAATCCCCACCACTCCAGAAAAAAACTTGATTTCTGGGCACAGTGGCACATGCCTGTAATCACAGTAACTTAGGAGGCTGAGGCAGGATGATCACAGGTTCAAGGACAGCCTCAGCAATTTAGGCACTAAGCAACTTAGCAAAACCCTGTTTTCAATAAAAAATACAAGTGCTAGGGATGTAACTCAGTGGTAAATTGCCTTTGGGTTCAATCCCCAAAATAATTTTTAAAAAAATTAAAAACTACTCTTTTCTTAGTAACAAACATCACTGACATATACTTAAAATATTTCTGTATAAAATTATACAACTTCCTAATTATTTAAATTGGAAGTACTGTTTAAATGTATCAATAAGTTATCTTCCAAATGTTTTTCTGTAGAATTCAAATTAACATGTAATGGGTGATATGCCAATACCATAATTCTCATATGCCAATCTTGACTTTTTACTGTTCTTATGAAGGTGACTGGTAATACCTCAACCACTTCAGTACTAGGATTCTAGATTGGTCCTTCATCTAACCTATACACCTTGCTGTGTCTTCATCATTTGGAGCCATAAAATAGAAAATAAAGCATTACACCAACATTATAGTTTACGTATTATTAAAGTTTACTGTTTTTGTAATTTGGACATTATTTAATTTTTTTCTAGCTATGCTACTAATCATCCTTCTGCTCTTAGGCTCACAGTAATTGATTGGTCTTTATTTATTCTGTCAAGTTGGATCCTCCAGATAGCCATTGCCTTTTCCTCAAAGGAGCAACGGTGGCTTTCCTTAATGATGAAATTTGGAATTTGTCAAATGTACAACAGGGAAAATATCTTTATATCCTTTTCTTCTACTGACTTGTTTTAGGCTTGAAATTTACTTTGAACTCTACTTTCATATGATAATAAGAAAAATAATTATCTGTTAATTCTCCTTGAGTATGCCAAACAGTGTTCCAAGTGTCTTGCAGGTATTTGTTTAAATGTTAAAACAACCCATGAGATTTAAGTATTATTATCTCTGTTTCACAGTTGAAGAAGGACAGAGAGGTTAGTGTATGTGCAAGTACACAGCTATCAAATGGCAGAAAAGAATCACACCCAGAGGGCTGGGGATATAGCTCAGTTGGTAGAGTGCTTGGCTCATAAGCACAAGGCCCTGGGTTCAATCCCCAGCACCATTAAAAAAAAAAAAAAAAAATCACACCCAGAAAGCCTCCCTCCTTTCAGGGTCAGAAATAAACCATAATATCATGTGGAAGATGGTTTGGTTTTCTCTTTAACCTGACATTACACATGTCGCCTTGAGAGGTGTACACCTTACCTTTATGATGGTATCATTGCACACAAAAAATTCACAGTACTTATCTAAACAGTTGGTATTTTATAATATCAGTGCTGAGAAATCTTCATCACATGAGGCTGCATCTGGATTTTTAAAAATAGAAATCATTCAGTTGGTTATGGTGATGCATGCCTGTAATCTCAACTACTCTGGAAGCTAAGGTAGGATTGCAAGTTTGAGGCCAACCTCAGGAATTTAATGAGACCCTGTCTCAAAAAAAAAAAAAAAAAAGGCGAAGAATGTAGGTCAATGTGCACCTGGGTTCAATCCCTTGTACCACCAAAACAAAAAGTCATTAGAGACAAATCTAGTGAATGAAGTCAAATCATTCCAGTTTTGGTGAAAGTAATGAGAAGTTTTCCTGTGAGAAGGAAGGTGAAAGCAATTCCAAAAAGAAAAGTCCAAAATTCTCTCAAGGAGAGTCAACTTCTCTTAAGAATTGCTTTTATTTCAAAAATCACCATTTTATATACAGTTGTACTTAATAAGTTTCAATGTATTGGATAAAAAGATCTTCATTATATGATAACTTTTGTGTGAAGAGATTTACATACCTTTACATTTGTCTCCACTGAACACCATACATTACCTTTGTCAAATGTGCATAGTTATATGTGTGCGATGTGTATAGAGGTCAGCCCCTTCTAGGAGTAATGAAAGATTTATTTCAAAGGTTTAAAATAGTAATATTAGGGTTAGGGTATAGATCAGTGGTAGAGAACCTGCCTAGCATGTGCAGGGCCTGATTCAATCTCAGTACACCAAACAAAAAAGAAAAAACAATAATGTGTAATAAGGATACTGAATGTGTTGCATGTTAAGGAGATTTCAGAACTCTTTCCTATAGTAATTATAGTAGTCTAAAATATTTTGATTAAATATTTTTCTAAGAAATTTTTTATTTCCTTATTTTAAAAATTGCGTCCAGGGTCACAATTATCTAGGATAACATGAGATATGAACAATAGAGAATATTATATAACTATTACAAATAGTAGCTGGGCATGGTGCCATCCACCTAATCTAATGGCTAGGGAAGCTGAGGCAGGAGGATCACAAATTCAAAAGTCAGCCCCAGCAACTTAGGGAGGTCTTAAGCAACTTATGAAGACCTTGTCTCAAAAAATATATGAAAAAGGTAGGAGATGTGACTTCATGGGTTCAATCCCTAGTACCCATCCCCAAAAAGCAAATAACATTAGTTAGCATGTTTTAAATCTTACATGTGAGAATCAAAGTTGACTGTTTTTCCTGTGTTAATTATCTCAAACCACTTCTAGCTATGATGAGAACATTTTAACTTATTTGCAAATCCCTGGATCAGGTTGAAATATGACATGTTTATATGAAATAATGTTAAATTTTCCAAAATCAAAAATATATGCTCTATACAGACCGTCTCCAACTCAATGATGGTTCATCTTAAGATTTTTTTACTTTATGGGTTTTGCCAAAGCAATATACATTCAATAGAAAACATACTTTGAATTTTTTAAAAATTTTTTAGTTGTCAATGGGCCTTATTTATTTATTTACTTATTTATATGTGGTGCTGAGAATGGAACCTAGTGCTTTACACACATGCTAGGCAAGCACTCTACTACTGAGCTACAACCCCAGTCCTGTACTTTGAATTTTTTAAAATATTTATTTATTTTTTAGTTGTAGATGGACACAATACTTCCATTTCGTTTGTTTTTATGTGGTGCCGAGGATCGAACCCAGTGCCTCACTTGTGCAAGGCAGGCGCTCTACCACTGAGCCCCAGCCCTAGCCCTTTGAATTTTTACCTTTTCCTGGGCTAGCCATATGCAGTACAATACACTGCATTTTCTTGCAATGCTGGGCAGCAGCAACAACAAGATGTATCTTCCAGTCAGCTGCAAGATCATGAGGAGAAACAACCAATACTATGCAGTATACTGTGTTGCTAAACAGGATATTTGGTAGGTTATTATTAAATGTACTTTTGATTTATGATATGTTTAGATTAGAGTGGATTTATTGGGACAAAATCCCATCATAAGTCATAGGGCATCTATATGTGTGTGTGTGTATATATATATATACACGCACACGCACGCGTGCACACACACACCAATTTATTTTTCGTTTGTTTGTTTGGTAGTACTGGATATTGTATCCAGGGACACTCTATCACTGAACTACATCCTGCAGACTGTTTTTTTTTGAGACAAGGCCTTGCTAAATTGCCCAGGTTGGCTTCGAACTTCTGATCCTCCTGCCTCAGCATCCTGAATCTCTGGGATTACAGACATGAGCCACCGCACCCAGCAATTTCAGAAACAGAAGTATAAAGACATTTGCAGGGATGTGAATATGTGAATTAATGTTCTTTAGGTCATTCCTCTTTTAAAAGGACTTATGATCATATTTTCTAATTTATGTTTTCTAAAGTCCTGAGTCAGTCTTTAGTTCTCACTTGTACAGAGGCCCCTCAATCACTTCACATAAGCTTGTTGTTGCTTGATTTAACATAGACAACTCCTTCCAGCTTTTTGATTCTATGCCTTAAATAATTCTTCAGTATTAGCAATCACATAGTTTTGATCTCAATATTATGATTTCACTTAAGTTCCCAACAAAGATTTTTTCATTTTACATAATTTTGATTCTGTTAGTGACATATATCACACACACATACTTTGGTCTGTTACCAACCAGACATAAGAGATGTGAAAAGTAAGTGCTAAATACATCATTCTGCCTTCATTCATTGGTATAAAAGTGGTCATCCCTTAGGCTTGCTGCTCTTCCCACCTATACTTAGAAATTTAGACTTAGTAATACCAACTCTCTCAAATCATTCCTGTTTTACAGGTAAACTTGACAGCTTACAGAATTTCTGTAACAACATTTTGAATTTCTGAGAGTGCAAAACTTGAAAAAGAACTGACCTGCCTAGTTTCTTCAGCCTATTGAATGTTTTTAATCCTTTCTCTTTAATGTTGCCACCTTAACAATCCTTCCAGCTACGCATTTTAAAAGATGTGATGGAGAAGTTATCAGCTGGTGTTTTTAGGTATGCTAAAGTGCCAAATCATTTTTATTTTTCTATTCCCCAGGAGATAATGTTTTTGTTTCAGCTTTTGCAGTATACCTGTTGCCTCCATATCTTATTTAGTTTAGATAAACATTTACCACTTAATATTTCTCAAAGTATATCTGGTGTTATATCAGTAAGTTTTCCCGAAGATAGAAATGTCCTATGAGTTTCCTGCCTTCTGCTCCTTTCTGTACTTCGCTCTTTGCATTTTCTCATCACCCCTCCCAAATAATCCATAGCTTGAAAAGAGGGAAAAATACAATATGTTTAAGTTGAATCAGTTTACCACTTAGAATGGATAAAGAAGGTATTTTTCCCCTTGAAAATTTAACCAATTTTAACAGTGGAATACTAATGGACAAGTTTGATCTATTTTAAAGTAATATAGCTAAACTATGGCAACTGTCAACTATTGTCCAGTGTGTTCTGAACATTTGTGACGTGTGTAATAATTTTTCTCTCCAGACCTCAGTTGGATGAACCTATTCCACTGTACGAGGCAAAAGTTTCCATGGAAGTTGTTCAGAAAAATCAAGGAAGAAAAAAGCAAGTTGTTCAATTTTAATCTTCTTCTTTCTCAGACCTCAGCTGGATGAACCATCCATCACAGTATTTGAAGCCAGAGTTTTCCTTGGAAATTGGGAAAAATCAAGGAAGATAAAAGCAAGTTGTTCAGTGTTTAAGCATGTTTTCTGGCTCACAAGATGTTTGGTTATTTGACATATTTGAAAAATATTTTCCAATTTATTGTGCAGATGATCCAAGATAATTCTATAACATTTGAAGGGGGTACTCTGAAAGCTATCTTTAGTTGTTGTTTTTTTTTCCCACACATTTTCCTCTCCTATAAAATTCTTCTAATGGGAAAAACTTCTGCTTTCAGCAAAATCCACACCATTCTACTGAGTCTGTTACAGGCCTTGTTATACTGTGAAAGTAATGCTATTAATTATGTATTATTTCCATTTTAAACAACTTAACAAGCCTTTCTGTGCTGTCAAAATTCAAGTTTTTGAATATATTTTCAGGTCTCAAAAGTATCTAACTCATATACACTTAAATTTTGTTTTGAATTATTCAATCATTTCGAGTTTCTTCAGGAACAAGGATCACAGGAACTTGTCCTGTGGGAGCTGTGGAGAATTTGCGTGAAGGGCTGGGACTGCCTGGCCTTGGGAAAAGGGTACTGAGCTTGAAGTGTGCTGTTTTCTGAGTTCTCTGTTGGGGAAGGAGGGCATGGGTAGGCGCTGGCCCTGTCACCACCTCTATGGACACAGCAGCCCATCAGCAGCCCCAGAGCCCAGACCTCTACCCTGGTGATGACTTCCCTATTGCAGACTTGAGTAGCGTTCAGCCATTTCGATGCCCAGTGGTGTAGTGTACACCTGCCCTGGGCCAAGTGCTGCCCGCAGTCGCCTCTTCTCACGGCAGGACCACAGCCCAGAACCTGGCGAGAGCGGCCTGAGGAACGCAGCCGGGGGCGGGACCTCGCGGGAGGCCTGCCTGCCGCGCACGTCCCGCGGCGGCGCGCGGGGGCGGGGCCACGTCGGGGGCGGGGCCGCGGCGCGCGGGAAGTGCTTGCTGGGCGGTCGGTCGGCCTGAGCCGCTTCGCGTCATGGCCCTTTCGGTACCCGGCTACTCGCCCAGCTTCAAAAGGCCGCCGGAGATAGTGCGGCTCCGAAGGAGAAGGTCCCGGAGCCAAAAGGCCGCCGCCTCCAGCCCCCTCGAGCTGCGGGAGCCGACGCCTCGCCGCGCCGCCTTGGCGGCAGGGCTGCTGCTCCGCCCCTTCCCGGCCGCTGCCGGCAGAATCGGCGGTCCGACCGCGGCCCGCAGGAACCCTTTCGCCCGCCTGGACAACCGGCTGCGGGTCGCCGCGGAGGCCTCGGACGGGCTGCCCCGCGGCCAACCGGAGGCGCCGAGCTCGGTGAGTGTCTCTGTGCCTGCCAGGCGAGGGGCTGTCATCTTTTGTGGAGGGCCAGCTGTGAATTAGGGATGGGAAGTTCTAACGTTCGGGGCAGAGAAATGGGCGCGAAGAGTTTCTGTCGCCTGTGGCCTGAGGGTGCTCTGAGCCTTGGGGGCCGATGCTCTTGAAAGACGGGGTTTGTGGAGGCTGCCCCATGTGCGGCGCCTCTGCTCGAGCGTGGACGTAAACTGCGAGAGAGCGCAAGAAAGCCTTAGAACCCGTCCTGGAGGGCAGCTTGGACGGCACCGTGCTTCTCTCGGACACAAAACTACGCGGGATGGAGGAATAGTGAGGATAAATCTGTTCAGAATTCACGAGAATTTGTCTTAATCTGAAGCCTTTTGGGTCTTTTAGCTTAAAGTTTGTATGTCAATTATTAAATACACAAAACTGGCCTTTTTCCCTATTAATTTTAATGTTAAAGTTCAGACCCAAAGTGAAAAAACTGATAGGATTGAATGGAGTGTGTATAAATTTGTGTGCACTGGCATTTACTGAGAAGGTGGTTTGCCAAGTGAGCCTCTGTACCCATTTAAAGCAAATTTTAGCATTATTTAAGTTTTAAAAGGACAATTTTCTTATCTTCAGTTTTCAGATACCAATCAAGAAAATGATATGCTATGGGAAGAGACGTTATCTGAAAAAACAACAGCTACCGAACTATCCCAGGTAATACTTTTTTAATATCATTAGAATATATGTTTTTATAAATGCATCCTTCTCAGAAGCATTTTGCTTGAAAAATAGTTTTGCAGAGATACTTGAAAGTGATTATCTTTGTACCAGAGTTAAAAAGATGGCATCAGCCAAGATAAAGAACTTGGTATGTTATAGTAAGGATTGCTATAATGGTCACCAGAATTAAAGTAGGCATAGTGAATGAGAGTTGTTGGTTGCCCTTTACCCCCATCAGTTTTTTAACACTCTTCTTTCTTGAGCTTATCACTCAGAGGAACCCCTCCATATAAGCTACTAATTCAACTTGATCCTTTACTAAATCTTCAAAACAAATCCTCCGGTTACCTCCACACAATGACTTATCTACAAGAATTTTTGTACTGTAGATAATGTTGACTTGAAAAGACCGCAAAACAGGTTAATGGTAGATTTTTGAGATCAGAAAATGATTCTGAAATATGGCCTTAAAGGGTCCTACCTAAAGTTACCTGCAGGAAGAGCAGCTTAGCATAAGTTCCAGAGTTTCAAAGGCTTTAGGTACTTTATCAGACATTGGGAAGATTTCTACTTTGATAGCAACATCTGTAGTACTATATAAGTGTTCTTTTTAGTAAAAACTAAAAAATGAAACAAGTTCCATTCCAACAACACGTTTTTGTTTCTTAGAGAAAACTACTATTAATAGGTCAATATAGCACCTTCCAGAATTTTTCAGTGTGTAGTGTATTTTTAATGATATTTAGTATACAGTTTATATAATTTTGCTATTCAGAGACTGTAGATATGTTAATAAAATATTTAGATTAAAGAGTTTTTCTTGAAACTCTACTGATTTTTGTGTTTTCTTTTTCTTTTAAAAGGCTTCACACATATCATTCTCTGAATTGGATACTCCATTCTCAGAAAATACTGAGTTACCTGTGGACTGGAGTATTAAAACCCGACTCCTTGTCACCTCTTCTCAACCCTTTACCTGGGCAGATCATCTGAAAGCACAAGAGGAGGCTCAAGGTCTTGTTCAGCATTGTAGAGCAACAGAAGTTACTTTGCCTCAAAGTATAAAGGTAATTCTGAAATAAAATAACTTTGTTTTAAAGTAGCCAATAAAGTATTTTAAAATGCTTCTGTAAAATATGAGAGAGATTTCTTCCCATTAAGTTTTTCTTCTGATATTTAAAGATAAAAAGAGTTGGCGAATTTTGTTCCTTCCAAATGGTGCTTTCATACACATTTTTGAGAGATTGTGTAATAGCCCATTAAATAGAGAAACCTGTCCTGAGAATTAATCAATGGTGGAGGCATCAAACCATTCTTTTCTAAGGTTTTTTTTTTTTTTGGAGAGAAAATAAAAGGAAATGAAAAGCAATTGACTAGGTTACAAGAGCAGTGGATTTTACTGGTTTTCTTGTATAGAATATATAGTCTTTTTAGATATGCACTGATATCACTACCTAGGTAATGGTTTATTGTAAATTTAGAGTTCTAGAGTGGTTCTAGAGAAATACACCTTTATTGCTTCGAAGCAGCTCATCAACTCAAACTAAGTTAAAAAGAATTACTTAAAACTTTGTATATCTGTTTCAATAAATCAGGAGGATTGTCATGCATTACCAGTGTACACTGACTATTTTTGAAAGTGTTTCTGTGGGGTACAAGGATTATGTATAGCATAGTGCTCTCTATACAAACATACTTCTACTGCTTATGAAAGAAAATACAGTTTTTGTTTTTAAGGGTAGTAGAAATAGGAGAATGTTGCCATCTGAGTTATTTGTATGTTCCTTCTGATATGTTTAGCAGACTAATTGCTCGCCAGAAAGGTTGTGCCAAAGATAAACTATATTTCAGCCCCTGTAACAGTAATGCTTTTCCATAAAGAGCAATCAAACTTTGTAGATTAAATGTTTGGTATACATTGACTCCGGTAAAATTCTGTACTTCTCATGGGTCAAAAATGATGCACTATCCCTTCTGGATTTTAGGATCCTAAACTCTCCACTGAGCTCCGTTGTGCCTTCCAGCAGAGCCTTATCTATTGGCTCCACCCGGCCTTGTCTTGGTTACCACTGTTCCCTCGTATTGGAGCTGATAGAAAAATGGCTGGAAAGACAATTCCTTGGTCAAATGATGAAACACTGCAACACATTTTAATGAGTGACTGGTAAGATTAGTTCAAAACAAAACTTGTGCAATTCAGTGGTGAATTTTCCTTTCCTTGTGGAAATATAGACTGGTAGAAGGATCTCACTGCCCTGAATTTTAATAACCATTAATAACCAAACATTTAAACTGTTTGCTTCTTTTTTCTCTTATCACTCTTTATCAAAATATGAAAAATATATATATATATATATATACATACATACAGTAAATACAGACAGTAATAATTATTTAATGTTACTTATCAGTGGCTGCTGCTCTTCTCATTAGCATAAGTTGCTAAGAGAAACTTAACAGCTAGTTATCAATCAATTAACGTTATTTTTTTGTTTTGTTTTGTTTTGTTTTTGGTCTGGTAGTAGGGGTTGGACCCAGGAGTGCTATGTCACTGAGCTACACTCCCACCCCCCAGCCTTTTTTATTCTTTGACAGGATATCACAAAGTTGTTGAGGCTGGCCTTGAGATCCTCCTGCCTCAGTCTCCCAAGTTCTGGAATTATAGATATGCATGACAGCTCAATTAAGTTTTGTTAAGAAAAAGGGTAGCATTTAAGTGATAAACACTATTTGTTAAAGTATTAAGAAGTTATCCGTGAGTTCCTGTTATTTCGGTTTCTTTAATTTTTCTTAGTTGAACATGAACACAATACCTTTATTTTACTTACTTATTTTAAGTGGAGCTGAGGATTGAAACCATTGCCTCATGTGTACAAGGCAAGCACTCTACCTCTGAGCCACAACCCCAGCCCCTTAATTCCAGTTTTTTAAAACCAAATTGTACCTAACTGCAAAATTTCAAACCAGAAACTAAAACATTTGTTTTAAGCAAGGTGTCAGACCAAATTATACAAAACCTTAAACATTTAAGTAAATGTTTTAATAATATCTAAGGAAAATTCTTTTGCTTTATAGGTCTGTGAGCTTTACTTCTCTGTATAACCTGCTGAAGACAAAACTTTGCCCCTATTTCTACGTTTGTACCTATCAGTTTACTGTGCTGTTCCGAGCAGCAGGATTCGCAGGAAGTAATGTGATAACAGCTCTAATATCTCCTACAACTAGAGGTTTAAGAGAAGCTATGAAAAATGAAGGTAAAAGTTTAGGTTTGCAGTAGGGATACTGCACTTAATATATAGTAAAAACTTATATATATAAAATTTTAAAAGCTACAATTTGAATTTTCTTTAACATTTAATTACTAGTATTATTTGAAGAAACATTTTTTTTCCTGCAATTGAATAAGCTGTCCATTTCACGTAACTTTGAGTTAATAGTGTACCCTTCTCTAATCTCCTAAGTAAAACTTTAGCACAATTGGCCACAAAGTTACCATCTTAATATGCTCTTCTAGAAATTCTTTCATACTACATTTAAATTATCTACCTCCTGAAAAACTTCATTTTAAAAAATTTATTAATTTATTCTGATTTGTTATATATGATAGCAGAATGCATTTCAATTCATAGTACACAAAAAGAGCACAATTTTTCATATCTCTGGTTGTACACAGTCTCACCATTCATATCTTCATACATGTACTTAGGGTAATGATGTCCATCTCATTCCACCATCTTAATAACTTCATTTTTAAACTGGTCAGCCTATCAGTAATCATGAGATCTGTTTAGTAGATTTAATCAACACGTTTTTAAAAAGTAACACTATATAATTTATGAAAAAGTATCACATGTAGTAACATTGTTTTTCTGAGCCTTTTGTTTCAAGGACATGTGTGCATATGTCTGTGTGTTGTGGACTACTGTCAAAGGTTGAAGAAACTGACTTGTTTTTTTTATACAGGTATTGAATTTTCTTTGCCTTTAATAGAAGAAAATGACCAAAAGAAGAAAGCTCATGGAACAAGCATGGGACTTGGGGAGTATGTGATTAAAATAAGCTTTTACATAGTCCAGTGACTATGGGTTAGTGAAATAGATTTGTAAAAGTAACAGGTTTGTGAAATAGGAACTCTAACTATAGCAATTTCATAGGGAACAAGCAATCAGTGATGAAGATGAAGAAGAGAGTTTTTCTTGGCTGGAAGAGATGGGTGTACAAGATAAAATTAAAAAACCAGATATACACTCTATCAAGCTGTATCCTTTTAATTACAACTAATTTTTACTAAATTATGAGCAGTTTAACATTGGCAGTTTAAAATAACTAATCTTAAATTATCTTTAGATCATATTAAATCTAACTCTCCATTATGACATTAAGAAACAGGACCCTAGGTTATCAATAAACTCTGAACTATTAAATGATTTTTAAGTGAAAACATTTCATGTTGGCTAAGTATGTGGGAGAAGTTTTTGACTAGAGAATGAATTCAGCTTTTGTCAGTTACCAGTTTCTAGCAAATTGAAGTGGCCAACGTTAAGTGGATTTCAAACTTATGAAAGTAGTGAAGAGGAAGTGGTAACATTCTCATTTTGTTGGGGGGGGGGGGTCATAGCTGATTAAGAATGAAGATAACTATTTTCCCAATGGTGTGGGATTTGCTTTTGTAATTTCCTTGATTGTCATCTTCAGCCGTAAAGAGAAACACGAAGTGCAAATGGACCACAGACCTGAGTCTGTTGTGTTGGTGAAAGGAATCAACACCTTTACCCTGCTGAACTTTTTGATCAACTGCAAGAGTTTAGTTGCTACCTCAGGTGCACAGGCAGGACTTCCACCAACCCTTTTATCCCCTGTAGCTTTCCGAGGTGCCACGATGCAAATGCTTAAGGTAATTAAAAGAAATTATACACTTCACAAATTCCTATAATCTACCTTCTAAGAGGAACTTTTTGAAGATACGATTCTTTTTAAAATTGTTTAAAATGTAGATGAACACAGTACCTTTATTTATTGCTATCTGGTGCTAAGGAGCAAACTCAGTTTTTCATACATGCTAGGCAAACGCTCTACCACTGAGGCACAATCACAGCCCTATTGTCATACTTTTTTCAGGGGATGAGGGGGTACCAGGGATTTAACTCTAGGGCCATTGAGCCACATCCTCAGCCCTATTTTGTGTTATTTAGAGACAAGGTCTCACTGAGTTGCTTAGCACCTTGCTTCTGCTGAGGCTGGCTTTGAACTCGTGATCCTTCTGCCTCAGCCACTCTCAGGAGTACTCAACCACTGAACCACATCCCCAGCCCTATTTTGTATTTTATTTACAGACAGGGTCTCACCGAGTTGCTTAGTGCCTAACTGTTGCTGAGGCTGCCTTTGAACTCAGAATTCTCCTGTCTCAGCCTCCTGAGTTGCTAGGATTACAGGCATGTGCCACTGTGTCCAGCTCCAATATGATAAATTCTTAGGAGTTATTTTTTAAAGAATAACTCCTACCAGTGTTGTACTTAACATGTTTTGTTTTTCTCCCTGTAAAAAGTCTTTGATATAACAATTATATATATCAAAGAAATACCTGAAAATTTATGAAATTGATTTTACTTGAATTATATGAAAACTTTTAATGAATAAAGTATAATTGACAGTAAACACATTTTGGTTTTAATCTTTTTTTTAAAAAAAATATTTTATTAGTTGTTGATGAACCTTTATTTATATATGGTGCTGAAAGTCGAACCCAGTGCCTCACACATGCTAAGCAAGGGCTCTACAAGTGAGTCATAATCCCACTCCCTTAGCCTCCTTTCTTGCCATTTAAGGACAGTTAATCTCATTTATTCATCAAGGCAAAGACATAGTCAAAAAAGTTATGTTACAGATCTCAGAAACTGGATCATTGGTTAAATGAAAAAAAAAATGTGTATCTGTATTGAAATATATATTCTCTTAACAGCAATAGAATTGATTTTCCCCAGTATTCTATATTGTCAATAAGTAAATAATTAGATAAAATGCTCTATGAAAAAAAATGTACTGGAAAACTCATACAGAGGATACTGGAGATACTGAAAATTTACTAAACATTTTTACTCATATAATAATGTATTGATGTCTTGAAATTATTTTGTTCCATAATTATTAGAGAAGAAACCCCAAATGAAAATGTTTTGAGTGCACTTCTAACTAAGGAACAAATTCTTGAGAGATGGTGATCATAATTTCCCTTTTTTTTTTCTTATGAAGGCACGAAGTATTAATGTAAAGACACAAGCTCTTTCTGGATACAAAGATCAATTTAGTATGGAGATTACAGGTCCAATCATGCCTCATGCTCTACACTCTATGACCATGCTACTCAAATCATCACAGAGTGGGTCATTTTCTGCAGGACTATATCCACATGAGCCAACAGCTGTATTCAATATCCACCTGCCACTGGATAAATTACTGGATAAAGTAAGTACACCCCTATCAACAGACCATTTTCATTGTAGGTAATTTCCTCTAACTGAAGGAAATAATTTATAGTGAGCTGAATTTGTTTAAAGTTGTGAGACTGCTAATTAAGAATTGCAAAAAGGAAAAATCATTTCTACATGTAATTTTTGTGGGTAAATTTTTTGAATTCAGGCTACTAATGATGACTAAGAACTTTCAAAACTTGAAAGTTCTTAGTCATCATTAGTTTTGCCATTGCTCTGACTCAAAGGTTAATAGTGCAGATTCTTTTGTAGTTTTATGTTAACATTTTTACTAAGGGTATTTATTTAACCATATTTTCCTATAAAAAAACATTTAATATTTTAAGACTTTGTTACTATATACAAATTCTTAGGATTGACTTCTGTATATACGATTAATTACACAAATGGGCCATCTGTCAAAAATTCTCATGGTAATTATTTAAAATCAAGTGTTCAGAGAAAACGTGCTTTTTAACGACATATACATCATTTCCACAGGAAGCTGTTCATAAGGAGCTTACTAACTGTGGGTTGCACCCTAAGACTCTGGAGCAACTTAGTCAAATACCATTACTGGGGAAATCATCTTTACGGAAAGTGGAAGTGAATGACTACATGTGTAATTGGAGATCCTGAGCACCAAAGTAAGCCTAAAAGGAATCTTTGAGGAAAAAAAAAGCAAGGAAATTCAAGATTCTTATACCTTTGGCTTTAAAGTTCATTTTGGAAGTTAAAGAAATGAATATACTTAAAGATGTTCAAGTGTTTATGAACATTAACTTTCTATATTAACTTTTATTACATGCACTGAGCAATAGCATTAAGGCTTTAAATCATTTTCCTTTTACTGTTTTGAAACTAGATTTTGAGATATGAAGACGATACATTTTTTAAAAACCTCAAATAATTTGAGAATTCTATATTGCTATAGTCCCAACTGTACACTGAGTAGAAAACAATTAAAAAGCAGTGTTTCCTTCCAAGTGACAGTTATTTCATGGCATTGTGACTAATGGTGTCAGGGCAAAAATATTACTTTAGTAATTTACCTAAGATTAACAGACTTGTTTTATTAAAAATGGTAGAAAATAAACATAGGCAGTATGTGGAGCTGGTTGGTGATGTACCTACCCGATATATTTCCTACTGGTAGTCGATATATCAAGTTTTCGAGGGGTATTCTAATCGTATGCGTATTATAACAAAGTAGCATTTCATTTTCTTTTGTGTGCATGTGTTGTGTGTATATGCATGTGTATAAAAGTATTTTCATATAAACATGTTTGGAGATCAAAGGCACTGGGTAAAGAAATAGTATTAGTGAAGACGTGTTCACTTCATAATCCAGAAAATAAAACACCACATTTATTCCAGAGAAGTTTGTATTTGGGCCTTGAGCTTTTGAAAATAAAGTTTAGAGACATAGCATATGAATACCACTGTAATACACATGAAATATTCTATCAGACCCTAAAAATTAACATAAATTTAAACTTTCTCATAGTCAACAAAATAGTGGCTGGTTGCCAATTTTATTAGATAAGTTGGTTACAGCATTTTAATTATCAATTTACGTCTATCTAGGTGTAGCTGAAATTCAAAATGCACATCAAAGTAAAACTATATCACAACTCAAGCCATACTAAATGTACTTGGCCTCTGCAGTAAATTCTAATCAGACTTCATTTTGACACCCCTTCTTATGACCCAAGTGGCTTACATGGGAATGCAGGACTTAGTGCTGATCATCACACAACATACCACTTTCTTTTTATAACCTCTACAAAATTTTAAGGGGAGATGGTGGCATTAGCCCTGTGGAACAGATCTTGCTTGATTACCTCAATAACACTGGCCCAGTATCTGTCCAGCAGAACCCATTGAGAAATAGTACAAGGTGCACAGCCCTTCACTGATTACAGGCAAGTGTTACAGCAGCCTAGCCATAAGGAAGGGAGTTACATCATAGTACAAAATACAGTATAAAAGCGTTATTTAACATTCCACACTGAAGATTACTGATGCCTTCAAACAATTGTTTGGATGTTAGCCACTTGAACAAATACATCACTAAGGTAAACAATATAAACATACCAAAACCCTGTATGGTTAAATACAATTTCCATGGTACAAAAATCAAAGCCTGGAGATGTTTGTACAGATTGCTTTTTACACAATGTCTTAAATTGCCAAATATTTACAACATTAAAGAGGAAATACATTGTGATGCAGAGTAAAATTATCTGAAATGATTAATATAAAACCTCAATCTATCTACGTGAGGCACTCCTGAAGCAAGTGGCATTAGCCATGAGGTCCTTTGGTACAAGGCCCATTGCTTGAAGAACCACAGTAGCTGCTGTGGCTTTAGCATGCTTCTTATTAGGGCTGGCAAAGCTGGGCTGGTAAGCGCTTCCATTTATCAATACCTATTCAAGAAAAACATACAATTGGGCTGGTAAGGGCTTCCATTTCTCAATACCTATTCAAGAAAAACATACAATAAGAACAGCATCAAACTTTAATATCTATTAGCTTTGTATTTTTTCACTAAATGCTAGAAAAATAATTTACAAAAATATAAAACCCATACTATGTAAATTAATCTCAGCCGCTATGTACATTAAATTAATGTCAGCCCAGAAAAAGCAAATGATTTGCAAAAAGGAACTGCAAGTTAAGAGCAGTTTTCCAAATTAAGATTAAAATATGAAAACAAAAAAACCAACAACCTGATAAAAGTACTAGATTAACTTCCCACATTCCACTAGAAAATATGAACAACTTGTTCACCAGATTCTGCCCAATCTTTCTTTCCAACTGTATTAAAGTACCCTTCAATTTTTAAAAAAATCCAGTCTACCCACACACATACACCCCCAACCCACAGATTAATAATATTATATTATCCTCTTAACTTTTAAGTATTAGTGCAGAAATTCATATTTACCCTAAAGAGAAAATGTTTGCGATGATCAGGGCCACTATCATGGACCAAGAGAAATTCAGGTGGTTGCCACCTTCTCTTATTACAAATTTCCATCAAGGCAGATACAGGATGTTTGCCTGCAAAGAAAAAAACAACCAGTTCTGAATTATTTCCCATACTTTTGTAACAAATTATGATTCAAGATTTAGGTGGAGCAAGATGGAAATTCAAAAATGTGCTCTCACCTGACAGATCTTTCATTGCAGCAGAGAAATTCCCAGACCTCTTTTGTGCTCTTTCTCCTACTGCAACAAGACCTTAAAAAAAAAAAAAAAAGCCAATTTTCACTAAATCAATTTCAAAAGCATCACTTTCAAGGATAATAGAGAAAAACTCCCAGTATTTAAGCCTGAACCTCAATGTTTTCAAGTAAAATATTCAACTGATTCATACAATCTTTCATCTTTTTTTTTTTTAAGTTGTAGATGGACACAATGGTGCCAGGGATCGAACCTACCTCACACACACTAGGGAAACACTCTACCACTGAGCCACAACCCAGCTCCAACATTTATAATTTTAAAATCATCTATGATCTTGGAACATGTTTATAATAGTATAAGAATCTAGTGTGTAAACAAATATACAAATTAAATACCATTTGTTTACCATATGTTGATAAACATCTCCAGTTTATGTAATACTAGCTACTTTTCCAAATGATCTTATAACTTCCTGACTTAAAAACAATGTATTAGCTGGGTGTAGTGACAAATGCCTATAGTCCCAGATACTCAGGAGGCTGAGGCAGGAAGATTGTAAGGTGGAGGTCAGCCTGGACAAGTTAGCAAGACCCTTTCTCAAACTATAAATGACTAGAGGTGTAGGTTCAATGGTATACTATTTCCCTAGCAAGTATAAGGCCTTGGGTTCAATCCCCAGTACCACAAAAACAATCAAAATAATGCTCTGTTAAGAATGTGTTCCAGAAAAAGATAGTGTCTCCAGGGATTTATAAATGAGTTTTCACATATTTTACTGGAAACTTCAATCACTCCCTTTGCCAATTATATGCCAGTATATTATTTTATCGTCCAAAAACCTGTCCTTTCTGCAAACTTATACCCAAATCATGTACAATTCTAAGGAGAATACTTCCTGGGATTATGCAGTGCATACTTGGTACACAAACATTCTGTTCCCAAATTCATCAACACAAGTAAACTTATTAACGCCACGTTATTGTTCAACTACAGAAACAAGAAACATTTCACTTCTGTAAAAATCAGGCCTAAACAAGCTATGCTGAGCTAACAGCCACTGGTGATTCCACTCAGAACACATTCCATGGGAAGAAAACTGTTTAAAGATACTAAGTGACATTTTTTGAGTATACTAGCAGGCCATATAGACCTCACTCAACTGCTTCATATCAGAATATTGTGGGGCTGGGGATGTGACTCAAGTGGTAGTATACTCGCCTAGTATGCGTGAGACACTGGGTTTGATTCTCAGCACCACATAAAAATAAAATATGGATATTGTGTCCACCTAAAAAACTAATAAAAAAATTTTTTTAAAAAAGAATATTGTAACTTCCAATGTGCACCAACACAAGTTAATATGAAGAGGTAATAACACTGTTGTCATTAGTTGATTTACTGTTCTCCAGCCAACAATTTTACAACCAAGTGTGGGAAAAAAAGGAAAAGCAAAAACGTTTTATAGACAAGACTATCAAATAAAGAAAAAATGTTAAATATGTGAAAAAGAAAAAATCAGTTCTTAGAAATATTCCCTGTCAAAAGAATAATGACATCTACTTAAATTTATAGTCAAAAATTAGAAACATGAAAATTTTATATTTCAACTAGCATTGATGAAAACTGCCTTTAAAAGCTCAAACCATTGTCTCCATCTACATATAGATTAGCTAAAGTTGTTTGTTTCTGAAAAACACCTGTGCATTAAACAGGAAGAGATGCCACTAGTTCAGAATACTAAGACCACAATAAATGTACAGAAGATGAAACCCTAAATGTTAAGAGATATAATAAACATTTCAAAAGGGAACTTATTACCTTTTCGGTCTGTCTTAAAATCAACTAGGATAGGTTCCTTATTTCCTTCTTTGTTTTTTCCTAATCCTTCTCCTTCTCTCCAGCCCATTTTTCTCATCAAAACGGCTCCCATTCCTCCAGTTACCGGGGCTGCTCTTAAGAACTGATCCTATCCAAAGAAAGAAAGGTAAAATGTCCCCATTTTACAATTAGAACTTGACTACAGTCACACTGGCAACTTTCTAAAAAGAGAAATCTTATTTTACTTCTAGATCTTTTATAGCAATTAAATGCTTCTGTACTTAATATATATTGTAGTATATGTGTTCTAATTATTTTCACATTAACAATAGTATTTTGAAAGTCAAATGGCAATTTTAAAACAATGGCCCCTCAGCCCCCCTCCAAAAAAAAAATAGAACACTCCTGTTTTCGTCCACTATTTAGCTTCACTGGTATCTCTTCTTAGCTTGTAAAATAAAAAGAAGGCAATGTTAAAACAGTCAACAATATTAATTGTCCCAGGTGTACCTATTTTATGAATAAAGCCCAGAAATTGTTTAGAAATAGTTTGGATGACAACAGTATGCTTCTTCAGTTTTCAAAGTTTTCTTCCCCACTCTACTATAAAGCAAGTATAAATATTTTTTACTTAGAAAATCCCTAAGAAACAAAATAACTCTTTAAAATTTACACAGTAATAATTTGAAGGTAATCACATAAACTACCCTGTAAGCATACCAAAATGTATTTGAATTCTTTTAAAACCTAGCTTGATGTTAAAAACTTTTAAAAAAACTCCTTAAATGTTTACATACCTAGGCCTCGGTAGCAGCAGTGTTGTGAATAGTACGGCTGGCACTGACCGGGGCAAGAAGACAGCTACAAGGATTTGGCCCTGAAACAAGTTTCCATACAGAGGGGTGAAAGTTCACAGGTTATTCTGTGAACAATCATCTCTCTTGTATCCAACCCACTGAACCATAATTTCCATCAAAGCAGCAAACCACTTAATGTCCTAAGATGCACAACTATATACATTAGCATGGTCAATCATGTTAAGAAACAGTCAATGCCTCTTTTTTAATGGGCATCAACAATACTGAAATCTGTGGATCTGTATGGCCATTTTTTAAAAGATTTGGAAACATTTCCAAATCATGTTTTATTTTCCCTTGTGATTAAATTTTAGGTTAATGCTCTACAGGAAATAGCAAAAATCTTAATCAACAGAAGGAGTCAAAAATATTGGTAGCTCAGGAAATAGTATGCATTATCCTTTCCTACATTGACAAGTTACTAGAAAATGTACCACAACTGGGTTTTTACACAGTAATAAAACTGTATAATCTTTGTTTCCCAGCTTTATAATTAAATACTAGGAAACATGCCAATGATATGTGAATAGACATTAAGTTCAACAAGGTGCTCTGATGGAAGGAGGCAGCTGTGGAGGTAAAAACATACCCCTGGTTCAGTTCCTTATTTGGTGCAGGCCATGCAGTGTAGATGTATAAAGAGAAAAGTTAGCTGATGCTTGGTATCAACTGCCTTGATGCTACACACCTAGAATGGCTTTTACTTACTTCCAGGTTCATCTGCCCCTCTTTTCCAGGAAACACTCCTAAAAAAAAGGGCAACTGTGCAGACAGAGTACAATATAAATCCCCAAATGACCCCAGTCTCCAACTGTTTCCATTTTCTAATATCTTCATTTGTTTCCTTTACCCAGGGTATATGCAGTTCACTAAAAAAAAAATCTGATTTATCTGAGTCCCACAATATTTATCAAGTCCATATCCAAATAATTCATTTCAGAAAATAGTTTCTTATAAATCAATTACCATTTTAAATCTTTTAATGATTGAGAATACTTATAAAACTTTCCTCTTAATCTAAAATAATACAGCAACAAAACTTTCCTCTTAATCTAAAATAATTCAGCAACAAACTAAAGAACACAGAACGTTGACATTCCCTGGGGGTTTTTATTTTTAACACATGAGAGTGATGGCCTACCCTAAAATAAGAGAAGTTAAATGATTACTTGGACAGGTTTTCGGAACATTTCAACATTTAATGAGTAGACAGTATTTGAGATAGAAAACTTAAATTTTCATTTGCCCTATGACTTCTAAATGTTCTGCCCCATTTTTATAAAATGTTCTCTCCTTAATTGATAGTAAGCAAATGTTCTTTAATTTTACACAGACATTTTCCAGGATATATTGCCTTTTCCTATAATATTTAAAGCTTGGGTCTTTATACATCTTTATCATTATAATTCATTAAAATGATTTCCTTCTTAAAGTATATTTTAAAGGTTCTCCTAAACATTTTATATATTTAAAAATCTGTCCTACCTGCAACACTGATAATACCAAAAAATATATATATTTTAAAGAAGATTTATATGGAGTGAATTTTAATCAGTTAAATGATTCACTTTCTAAAGGTTACTTAACATGATATTTAGATGTAAACTAACAGGGAGTAGCACCAGCCCATCATTATACAAATGAAGACCAAAATTCTGCAACTGAAGCACATTCAGAAGTTTCTACCTAGCACTGTACATGACTGTTCATTATGTGCCTAAACACCTCTAAGCTTCATATCTACTTTCCTGAATTACTGAGCACTGAGCTTCAAGACTAAATACTAAAGAATCCAAACTGAGGTATAGCTCAGTGGTAGATCTTGTGCTCAGCAAGGACCTATGTTATATACCCAGCATCACCAAAAAAAGAAGATGGAAAACAAACAGATGTACATTTATAATTCTTCCCACTAAATAATATAAAATATTAGTATATAAAGTTAATCCAAACTAGAATATTTTGCTAGATTATCCCTTTTTTCAACACCAACCGCCCCCCCATTAATTTTTTTTAATGGATCTCAGTATGTACTCATTGTATAATTAGTGCAACTGTCTTCAAAAAAACAGGCCAAATAAGGATATGTCTTATATTAATTTGTTAATAAGAGCATTAACAGAGAATGTGTTACTAAAACTAGAAATGTTATAATATCCAAAGCAACAATTATCTCATTTTCTGCAAACTCAGCTCATCCATGAGTGGCAGCCATTGCAATTCTCTATAATATGTACCCATCACATTACTGATTACTCCTCTTGGAGGTAGTAAAGGACATGTCTCCATTTGACACTTTGGAGACTTTGAAATTCCAAAAAATTACTTGCCCACAATCACACAAGGAGTCAGGAATACAGCAGGATAAAGAAACCTTCCCAATCCATTAGTACATGCAGCCTCCCAGTTTCAGCACTGCTATACTGCCAGTACTCCTGAAACAAATTTCTCATCACCCATCCAACCAAACCACAACCCTTCACCAGAATACATTTCTTCAAAAAGCCCTTTTTAACCACCTAAGACTCCCCCAACAATGAGGCAGCCGTAGGTGGAGTTCACACCTCACTGCAGGAATCTGAGACCAGGTGCACCTACATCTTCGAAGCACAAGGTGTCCGTCCTCTCCCTTGATTTTAGGTATAATATCCTGTTTTTTCATGAAATCAGCGGTTCTCAAATTAAGCCTGTGGATCACCAGAGGCCACCAGGGCCTAAATGGTGGTCCACAGATAGTAATCTACATCCCCATCCCACCCCCATTCCCACCCTTCAACACTGCCCACCCCACACTCCAGCCATCCTCCCCCACCTTCCAGTCCCATGGCAAGTTCACCACATGCAGTGCTAATACTAGGGCCTCCCAACCACTTGCTATAACTAACAATGGACCACCACATAGGGACCTGAGGCTGGAAGTCACAACACGTGTGAGGAGTAGGAGCCAAGGGATCTTATAAGAGGGCGCAGGCACTAAATGAGAAGGCAAGGACAGAGGAATAGAGGAATGGAACATTAGGGTAGTAGAGGGTTCTTGGGGGCACTGATCCACAAAAAAATTAAACCTGTAATAAAGTATCCCATGATAAATAAAAATTTTGAGAACCACTGCTTTGAAATGATTAGGTTAGTAGTCCAACGGAAATTGTGGGATGTTCTGAACAATACCAGATACAGTTAGCATTCAAAACAAGTTAAAATAAAACCACCCCCACCAAAACCAGCAGCAGCACCAAAAATAAATAAATAAAAAATAACCTTAGGATATAAACTGAGTGGCTCTTGAGCCATATTTATACATTTGCCATTGTCTCATGATTCCGGTCCATCTTCAGCATCCATCCTGGAGTATATACACATAGCAAATTTACTCAGGAACTTTGGTTAGAGTCACTGACCTCTTCATGTATTTTTAATAAAACAGTTAAAAATTTTTAAGTTTGTACAGCAACACTTTTGTATGTGCATATGTTGTGTACCTTTTTAATCCAGGCTTGGGCACCAGTATTGGCCAACTGTTCTTGTGTTAGAACCTGTACTCCTGTACTTCCCGTGAACTGTCCAGGAATAGAGTTCAGCTGAGCCCAGGCATCAATCTGAAGAAAAGAAGCCGCCTTATTTAAGTAAAATTATTTATATAATTAAAATGCTACTGAAAATAATTTAATTCACAAAAGAAAAATGATTTATTTCCTTTAAGGGATAAATAATACACTAAAAAATTTTGAACTTTTAAAATATACTGAAATGATGCATATTTAAATTTAAATGTTTTCCTAAATCTCCCACAGCAGCAGTTTTATAGAATAAGATATATTTAACTGAAACTTAAATTATCAGTTACGTGAAAAACGTTAAGAATTCATATTGCAAAGGCTCCCTGCCCTCCCTTTTTATCTAATGCATAAAGATGTATTCTAATAAATGTCATGATCACCTTAACTTTTAATCACTTCCTTTGAGATAATACAATCCAGAACTAAGTTCATGACACATACTTAAGGTTAATAAGTACAGGAAATTGTGTACTCAGATACATTAACAACTTCCTTAAAAAACTATGGATTAGTCAGGCGTCGGGGAGGATGGCTGGAGTGTGGGGTGGCACACACTTATAGTCCCAAGAGCTCGGGAGGCTAAGACAGGAGGATTGTAAGTTCAAAGACTGCCTCAGCAGCAACTTGGTGAGACCCTCTCTCTAAATAAAATAAAAAATAGAGGTGGGGATGTGGCTCAGTGATTGAGTACCTGAGTTCAATCCCTGGTACAAAAAAAAAAAAAAAAACCAAAACATGTATGGACTATAACATTAATCACCATTATTGTGATAAAAGATGAGCTTTCATTCAAATTATACTTACTGCACACCTGGTATTGTCAGAAATACCATTTCCTAACAGTGTACACTGTTCTATATAAATTTACATAGAAAGTTAAAAGAATGGAAAAGTTATCCATTGTAAAAAGCAAAGACTGCATTCAAATTCTGAGTTTGAATCCCTGTCCTCCAACTACTGTTTTGTGTAATCTTGGGTATCACTTAACCACTCTTTAACCATTTCCTCAGGTGAAACACGTAAACTAATAGTAACAAATACACATTCATAGGGCTGCTGTGGGCATTTAGCTATTTTTATATAGCTATATATATTTTTATATATATAGGAACTTTTTCTATTTTGTTCACTAACTACAAACATTTACTGAACAATCAGGCTTTAAATCACTTTCATTTAAAATAAATCAGCTTAATAATCAATGCTTCATCACAATTTATGATTTTATCACAACTCATCTATTTTTTGTGAAATATCATTTAAACATTAAAACTTCTGCATACCCGTTCTTGAGCTCGATTTAACATGCTCATGGCTTCAAGGTCAAATGCATTCTCACTGAGTCTTTTCTGAGCAAGTGCCCGTTCGCTCATTGCTGTAGAGATGTCCACAGGCTAAGAAAGAAAACATAGATAATTATCTCAAATTACCAAAGCCCCCTAAATTATAATAAATGCTCCCATCTTTAATTACTACATGTCAAAAAATATTCTTACATACTAGTTATAAGAAGACTCAAAAAAGTAAATTTGTAAAGAATATTACGTTTAAAACTATCAGATGCAGCAGAACCCAACACCAAATCTAAATAACTTCAGCTGTATTTTCTCTAATATCTATATTTCTAAAATATTACCCTGATTTTCAGAGAGTTCCATTAAGAGCTTAAACTCTTGTTATTTATTCAGAGGCTATTTTGAGCTATTACAGATTTTATAGTCTGTAGTAGTTCTCATTTGACCCTGAGTATTGGCATAACCTTTAATAGCAATGTGAAGTTCTTGGAATAAGCAAGTGGAAAACCATTATGGTGTCAATGATGGCTCTTCACCTTCTCGCAGGTATGCACAAATAGAGTTTGGTATTAAGACCTGAATTTCTTCAAAGAATACATTCAGTATATAAATAAGTCTTTTTAAGTTTTCAGTTTACATACATTACTAAAGTTAAAATATTTTTGTGGAAGTCCATAACGTCAATGATTAAACAAGATTCTCATTCTCATCAAAGATTATATTCCAGCTTTTAAAGCCCTACTGTAGGGCTGGGGTGTAGCTCATCGGTAGAGTACTTGCCTATTCATGCACAAGACCCTGGGCTCGATCACCAGCAGGGGCCACCACAGAAACAAACAAACAAACAAAAATCAAAAGATAATTTTTGCATTTTAAAAAGGGTAATTCTTACAGCAAATTCTCAATTTGTCAGATTTGTATAAAGTTTGACCTATTATTTCATGGTTTTTATCTAAAATTAGGAGCACAAGTTGATTTGTATCAACTAATTCTTGATTTTTCTTTTAACATCTTTAACCAATCAATATTTTCTAGTTATTTCACCAAGAAAATTCATTTTTGTAAAATGCTTGTGAGACTCGTGAAGGTTTTGATGTTTTCATACACAGGGAATGATTAGGATATGACAAATATAAGGAACTCAATAACAGCTAAGGATTTTTATTAATTAGAACTAGCTGTAATTTGACAATGTATTATAACAGCTAAAGATTTTTATTAATTAGAACTAGCTGTAATTTGACAATGTATTGTGTATGAAATAACTCTCAAAAATTAGCTCTATATAGTACAGAAGGCTATTATGACTGAGAATATAATTCATGCATTAGGATTTACTAATGTTCCTTTTCCTATCTTCAGAACCCCTTATCACACCATCATTCTTAGTTTTCTTGCTGAAATACCTAAGATTCCTTTAGCCAAATCAAGTTTTTCTTCCACAATGTATAAATTCCCAAATATAATTCCTTCTTAGAATTAAGTCCAAATTAAATTGAATTCATTCTGTAATTCTTAATTACACTGTTCTATAAACTGTTTTCTTGAATGAAAGATCCTAAGTGCTTAATCAACTAAGTAATTTATCCACACAAATGGAAGTATTTCTAAGGCCTAAATAAATTAAGCAAAGTTAGACTGAAAAACTAAGAAATGTACTATGTTCATGTTTCATTTCTGCTGTAGGTAATTTATTTCCTAGTATTCAAATGTTTTATGTGATTCCTTGGACACCTACATTTTAGGTGCCTCCTAAAATGCTGAAGAATTATCAGGGTGATTTTTGAAGGACCACCAAATGAAGCAAGTACTGTCTAATTAATCTCCCCAGACTTTGGTTTTCACAGCAACCTATAAATCTAAGTGTTAGGGTACTTAGATATAAATAAGAAATATTTATTCTGGATAATTAAAATCTGAAGATATCAGGAAAAATGTGTCTACCCATCATCCCAACCCATAAGCCCTAACTATAAATTAACCATAAAAGTACATTTAGATGGCTCTGAGAACACTTTTCGAGAAGAAAACTAATTTTCTCCAAGTGGAACACAAATGAATATACCTGTGAGTCATCCTGCTAGAGATATTTTAGATGTTCATATGTTGTCTTTTTAGCCTTTATGGTAAGAAGTAACCTAAATAGTTCATCATTTACCCCCAGATGAAAATTTGTATCATTAATATTTCATATTAAATTCAAATCCCACTATGAATGGAATCTTAATATAGGAACCCTGATGTTTACTTCAAATTTACTTTAGTTTATAAAATTTCAACTCTTTTTTTCTTTTGTGAGGTAGCACAATCCATCAATAGGTCTATTCATCAACAGGCTTCCTAAGTTCATATCAATCATTTATTCTTAAGTAGTACTTTAAATATTCCATATTTATATTTTTAAATGTGAAAATTATGCTGCAAATAGAATGACTCAAGATTATCTTAACCTTTTGAGGGTCCAAAAAGCGTGTTTCCAGCTTTTCAAAGGAACTCAGGTTATACAATAATGCGTAAAAAGCCAATTTTATAATCCCCAAAGCATTAACACTAAAGATCAAAGCAAATTGTGTTTAGCAATATTAAAACACTCATAATATACCACAGCTAGTCTCAACAGCAGTACAGTCCAACAAAACTTTCTCCAGTGATAGCTGTGGAGCACTAGAAAAGTTGATAGTGTGACTAGAAAATTGACTTTTTCAGTGACTGGTGACTACTATGTTGGAAAATGAAGCTTTAGAATCAAGCATTCTTTAATATTTTTCAAAAACAGGTAACATGAGAAAGATACCAATGCTTTTTCTCATTTGGTTGAGAAAAAGAGAATTTTTAGAATACTATTAATCAGATTGTCATCTACAAGCCTTATGTTTCCACTGATAAATTATAGAGTAGCCTGCTACTAACGTATAAAAATGAAACTGTGTAATAATACTGTGGGTATTACAATGGAGGAAATTTTAATTTCCTTTTTACTAGGACCTGTTCTAAAAGCCAAAATATCTATATAAAATGTCCAGAATTTTAATTCTCATGTTAAAAACTACACAATTTTAAAATCAACAAGAAAGCAGATCTCTACTTCTAAAACCCACAAAAGTATCCCATGTAACGTAACATACTATGCAAATGGCACATGTGATACAAATTTTATACCCTTTTATAAAGTGTACATGTTATTTTTTATATCTTTGTTCATTAAAATATCCTTCTATATTAATTTACTTTGTTAGCCCAGCTGTTTCCCATAAACAGAACAATTAACTTCAAAAAGAATTTTGTAAAATGCCAATAAAAGAATAAAAAAAGAAGTATTAGTCTTAGGATGGGATAAGTCATGTTAAAAAAAAAAAAAAAAACTGCTCCAAGAAAAATGTCTTCTATACAGGTAAATTGCAGATTCTAAATTAAAACAAGGCTTAAAAGGAAAAATTTAAAGAAACAACTAAAAAGAAAGCATCTGGCCTTATAAAAATCAAATACATTTAGTAAAAATTAATACACATGTTCATACATAACAATGACAACTTCAAAAAGCCACACGAAATACAGAATGTCCCCGTTATTGTATTTGATTGGTTTAAAATGTGAATTATAAGTCCTTTTATTATGAATCTCAGATTAATATAATTGTAAGGGGACAACAAATTTTAGATAAACCTATTTTAAATGGTTCATAAATACAGCACAAAAAGCCAAGGAGACTCTAGGGAGAAAGAATAAGTAACAAGGCTGTACAGTACCAGCATTAGAACCTGTATCTAATTTCCAATTCCAATGTTCATTTTACTCCAAGAAGTGAACTTTCCTAAACTTTGTAAATGGAGAGCTTCTAAATTTGAATAATATTTTCATAGGGACACAGGATTCAATAATACAAACCTAGCATATTCCTTGAGACAAACATGTTAACATCAAAGCAAGCATTTGAATTGGGCCCCTAAAACATTTATAATTGATATTAAATTCACAAAAACTCCATAATATTGGTTATGAATGTAGTTATTACTTCATTTATACTGATGTCAGAGAGATTTAAATCTTATAACCAATAAGCCTTTTGCTAATTTTATTACCAAGAATTAGTGCCTTTGAGGACTATTTTTTAAATAATTTTCCAACCTATTTAATTTCATTATTTATAAACCAAATATGGTAAAAATTCTTAAGTTACTCTTTACTGAAAATGCTGCTGCCTGATGGTAAGATGATGCTATGGCAGAAGGACACACAGTCTGATGAGTTGTTTTTCCTTAAAATATTATTTAGGATGATTTATCCAAAATGTCTATCCATTCATGTCAAAAAGGACTCCCATGCAAGACAATTGGTGGAATTATGATTATATTATAGCAAAGATAATTTAACCCTTATGAAGATAAAAATCTGTGATCTTTGATTAACAGTGTTTCATGGTCAAGATTAAAGAACCACAAACTCCATTTATATTTATTAAAATGAAAAGTTTTGATTGAAAGCTGACCATTTAAAAGCACTTTCTTTTAATATTACAGTGAACATTTCCTCTGGGTATTTAACATTATTGCTAAGTAAAAGTGCAGATTTGAAAGCAAAACAAAACCCTGACCATTTTCTCACTTTGGCATTTTGTTTAGAACTAAAGTTAACCTGCATATTCTTTGGTTCTAATCCTCTAAGTAGCTTAGCATTCTGGCATCAAATAGTTGTGTGTTCCACAAGAGGTATCTTGTACTTCCTTTATTTGGCCCTCTGAAAAGAACCTTCTTTCCTTGTTTCAATAAAGGATTCCTTTTTCTGTCAACACAGTAATTCTCCTGAACCTTTAATTAAAATCTGACAACTTCTTTTGAGATACAAAGCTATGGCTTCACTTTGTAATGTAAAGACTAAAAATGAGTATACACACACGCATTCTCTTGGCAGAAAGAAGTATAATCAAGATTTTACTTAAAAACACTTTCCAAAAGTTCAACTGAAGTAGGTAAAAACGTTAAGGTCACTTATCTTCTCAGGAAAATTTCTTAGAAATTTGCAGTATTTATAGGTCTTCACTCCACTGGAAAATTTCTCTCTCGTAAAGAATCTCCCTAGCTATGTTTCTTCCAACTGTTTAATCTGTAATTAATTAATTTCTAAAAGCATTCATATCGGGATTTTGAAGTTAAGTCTGAACAACCTTCTTTATCATGGTTTACACTCAAGCTACACAAGAAGATTAAGTCGGCTGCAAATGTCAACTGACCTTTTCCTCTTGAGATGTGCACGTAGCCTAATCTGGGGATTGACAACTGAGCTAACTTAACTGGTTTCATGAAAATATTGTCCAAACCAGCTATCCCTCTCCTCCCTAGTGATGTCGTAACTTGCTTCAGTTGGTGAATTCAATGTGGACATAGACCATCACCTTTGACTGTAAGTTGCACTGGCTAGTTATCATGTCCCACTCACTGTACAGAACTTTGTTCACTTTCAAAATGCCGCAGGTCAAAAAAACACAGTGAAAATGTCGCCTGTGAATAGCTCAGGAGAAAAAAGATACTGCTAGCAAAAAGCTTCTGATTTGGGTTCTGTTTAATTTCTAATTTTATAAACAAGATATATTTGGAGAACTGGAAGTGTTTATTGGAAGATGATGAGATATGGCCAATGTAGGGAACCTGAAGTGAATTGGTCTCTCAGACCCACATATTCCAGACTGCAAGAAAATGTCCGTAAGGGCATAAGATATCTAGTTCAGTCCTTGGACAAATGTCCAGGCTTTGGAAACCAAGGGCAAGAGGTGATGACAACTAGTCTATTGTATCACTTAAAATTCCCACCTCCCCTAATAAGTCTCCACCCTCCCAGATCCCCCAAGCGTGATTTTGCACAACAAGTTAAATAAAAGTAAACTGTTTATTAAAAGATACAGCAAAGGTACAGATACAGAGATACATACAAAGATACAGATATATATATATATATTTACATATATATACAGTCTTGCTGTTTTCATGTGCACTATAATTAGCAGCACATTATTTAATCAGGCGGCATTTTAATGGGGTTGTTTTGACACTTGGCATTGTTATTGCGTCATTTTGACAAGATACAACTATAGCCTTGTGGAAATTTCAAAGTGTGAATTCCACTTCTCCAACTTTTAATAGTAGCAAAGAGGGGAAGGAGAAGGGAACAGAGTACCAAGGCTGAACATTAGGTTAAACACAAGAATTCAAAAGGGCCAAGGTAGCACAGGGAAGGGGAAAATTATGAAAATTAAAGGCTATCTGACAAACAACCCAGAGAAATAAGAAACCATCACTTAAGGGCAATGGGCTATGTACCCAAGATGTTCTTATCAACCTACAATGACCTTTTCCAATCCAGTTCTTGTGTTGAACCTGAGGATCTGCCTTTCTCCACTCAATCCCTCCACCCAATAAATTTGCTACCACCAAAATCTAGAGCTATATAGCCTTGAAGCAAAACGTGAAGCTAAATAGTTGTACCTTGGGCTACCTTCCCACAAGTGCAAGGAGGGCCCAATGTTGGGTAGGGATGTGATAACACTGTTCTCTGCACTTCGATGCTTTTCACTTTGTGGCTTGGTTCCACAAAGTGAATTGCATCGAGTTACTGTCAAATGAGAAGCTGCGGGTTGTTTCATCTGTCGTTTAACCCGGCCCTGCCGTTTAACCCGGCCCTAAGAAGAGTGAAACAGAATCCAAATCAGATATAAAATAACAATAAAATGACAGATTCAGGTATAAAAAAGGAAAAACATGTAATATTCCTCTTACTTACCTCTGAGGGCAAATTGCTGCTGAAAACATTATCATCATCTTTGTTTTCTTCACCATTCTTCTCTACAGGAACCCACTCTCCATAAACACTATCTGCTTCCTTTTTTCGATGCTGAGATCCAGATGACACAGGAAATTCTTTTGTCAGTGTTACCTGACTTTTTGGCGGAGTTGGCTTTGCTGCAGCAATCTAAAAAATAATGTTTCTTAATTAAAACCCAATAAAACATGAAGTGGTTTCTAAGAATTTCAACATAATCTGGAGGAAATGTTTACTCTGGGAGGACATGGTTTTGTTCATTATTTTACCATAGTATTTTAATCAAAAATTAATAAACGCCATGTGCATTTATCATCCATAAGTTGTGCCATTTCAATCTATATAAGCGCTAATACTCACATTCAGATTGAAAAAAATGGGCTTGGGTTCACTGAGTTTAAAGGGATGATGATAAAAAGGAGGTTCTTCTTCCTCTTCATCCGAAACATGAGGTTTATTCACTATTACATCATCATCTTCTTTACTCTGTGCAATCTGTTTGCATTTCTTTAAAAGTAAAAACAAACAAAAGATAAACTTTATGGTTTATATAGAATAACATGCAATTTTTAAGAAAAATCAAAACCACATAAAGTCAACTTTCAAAGGTAAATTAGTGACAGGTTATAAAAAGGTAATTTAACTTATTAGCTACTTAAACAGACTCTGGCTGGTCAGTCAGTCAACAACATTTATTGAGCACCTACTATGTGCAGAGCACTGTACTGGGCACTGTCTGGGGAATACAAAAAAAAAAAAAAAAAAAGACATGGTCCCTGCTCCCAAGGAGCTTACATTCTAATACAAGAGACAGAATACATACACATGAAATAATTGGAGAACGTTTTTTACAGAGCAACACAATAACAAGTGCAAACTGATATAATACAAACTGGGTACATAAGTGCTAAAAGAACAAAGGCTTAAGAGAAAATAGAGTCAGGCAGGGTTTGTGAATCAAAGAATATCTCTTGAAGAATTCTAAGCCAGATTTTCATAGTGAAGAACAAGGACTGGTAGAGAAGGAAAAGAAAGTCATTCTGGTCTGGTAATGGTAAAAAGGTGAGAAAAAAAATCTTGTTAGGAGGGACAAGAGCGCTGATGATGAGGCTAAAAAACAGCAAAATACTAAGCATTTATAAAGTTTTAATGATGGATCTGGTAAGTAAGCAATAGAAGCTTTTGCTAGGTCTTTATGTTTTAACTTATAATTCATATTGTAATAAATCTAAGTGAGGAAACAGATTAAGAAACGTTATGATCCCCAAATGTATGATACAATAAAAGTTTTAAAACATTTGTGATAGAGTCAGACAGTAATGTGTCTCTCTATAAATGTTTTGTAGACTGAATCTCTTAAGGTATAGAACTTAAGGAAAATAAGGCATAATGGAGAGGGTGCAATTGATGCAGTCTGACACATAAACGAACGTCAATTCCTTCCTGAGAAGCAAAGGAACAGACGCAATTACCTGGCTTTATAAAAAGGTCAGAGTAAATTTGGGTAGACCTGTCTCTATACAAGCAGTAGAATTCATCACATCTACTATCAATTGAAAATATTACAACAGGATAAAAAGCTCATTTAGCCAAAAACACAAGAGTGTATCAAGCATGTAACCAAGGGGAACAGAATATATTGACAGTGGCAGGCTGGCATAAGGCTAGCCAATGACAAGTTTCAATATATGAAACAATGTGGTATTTTCTGGATCCTAGCAGCAATATTTCAGCATCTCCCCCCAAAAAAATAATAAAATAAATCAAAGCCTCCCCAAAAAAGCCTCAATCAAAAAGATCAAATTCTTAAAAACAAAAATAAGTGTATTTAAAATATGTTACTGCCAAAACCCGAACCGCAGGAAGAACTGATAATGGCCGGCCATTATCGCCAATGGCTGGTACCAAACAGCCAAAACCCGAAATGTTGATGCGAAAGAAGTTCCTTTCAGGCAATGGCCAGCTATTCTCATTAATTTCCAAGCTCCGGTGGCAAAAGATCATTTCTGAAGATTGTCTGTGTCTTTGCGTATATGCAGTACACTCGTGGCGATCAGTGAACACGTCGTGAATGGAAACGAAACTGTAGGCGAGCTTCTGCGTGTTGCTCACTCAACACCTCCTCCATTCAAACGAACCGTCCCACTCCTCAGTCAGTTTGGCTTCTAAAACTGGAAAGCAAAAGTAATGGGAAGTAACTTTTAGCTAGCGGAGCTTAGCCATCCCGGATAATGGCCTGCTAAACAGAGCTTCTGCCGCTGCCACATCTGTATTTCGGGTTTTGGCCACTCGGTGCCAGCCATTATCAGTTCAGCCCACAATTCAGGTTTTGGCACACTCCAGAGTCAACATCCCTGGAATAATCCATTTAAGAATGAAAACAAATTCTGTCTAGCTTACCTCAGTTAGTTCTTCTATAGTAGCTCCTCCTGACTTTTTAGCAACTTTCTCTTCTATTGTAGGTGGAGGTGCAGGCTTCAGGTTTGGCGGTAAAGGAACACCAGCCTTAGCACACATGGCAGCTGCGTTAGCTTTGGCTATTTCAAGTAATTGAGCCTTATCTGTAAGAGAAAAATAAAAGCAGTTTTCCTTAAGGTTGTACATTTTGTATTATCCAAAGTTTCATATGCTAATAATATGAAGGGCATCAATTTTCTGCCATAAGAGTATGATCAAACTACTCTTTGGCTCTAAGTTTTTAAGCGCTGGCCCTTCAAGTCCTTATGGAATTTCCCAAACACTACAAAATGCTTGCTCATTATAACTTATAATGATCACCAAGCCACACAGAAACCCATCAAAGCCAATTTCATTTCCCAAATTATCTGGACCTTAAAACTTTTCTCCTCCTAATCTGACCTCTTAAGTGACCCTTTACACTCAAAATAAAGTGTCCCCCCCTTCTAACATGTCTTCATCAAGCCAGAATTAACAGCTTTTCCACATGAGGAGCAATCAACACATTCCATCCTTTTGGTAAAAAGAGAGAGGTTTTTCCCTGTGTCTCCTTCACTGATTTTTGAATCAGTTTGGGAATTATATACCGTCTCTCTACTTTGAATAAAAGTGAGCTGAGAAAACACTTGTTGAACTGAATGCAAATTCTTCCTTACTGCTCTTAACATCTTTTTCTTTAGATAATCCTGACCTGGACATATCCAATCCACTGGGATAATAAATTATGCAGCAGGTAACCTGCATCCATCAAGTTTTATTCATCTCTGCATACTACTTAAAAATATCAAAACATAGTACTTATTTTTAAAACATGGAAGAACAGTAGTTGTGCTGGGGTTTTTTAATTTGTTTTTGTCTTTGGGTAGTGAGGACTGAATCCAGGGATGCATTAGGACTAAGCCATGTCCCTGGCCCTTTTTATTTTTTGAGACAGGGTCTTGCTAAGTTGCTTACAACCTTGCAAAACTATCCTCCCGCTTCAGCTTCCCAAGCCACTGGGATTAAGGAATGCACCACCACAACTGGTCAGAACAGATTCTAATCTAATAAATTCCACTTTACCCATAACAATTTTCATTTACCTCATTAAATAACCCCAGATGCAAATTTCCTACTGACTTCTATTTCCAGGTGTATAAAACAGAAGAATTACTTTCACAAACATTTAACAATTCTAGATTGCCATTTTAAGATGTTAATTTATTAAAAAAGAAAGAAAACCATAATTTTGCTCAGTGTATGTATAACACATATAATAACAATATGACAATATGACCATATATACTGGCCTTGTTTTTCGTAACAGGACCATCTCCCATCTGCCCTTTTCTTTGGTCTCTATCTACTTTTGCTTCTCATTTTTAGTTAAGGCAAGATGGTGCAAGCAAAATAAAAAATTCAAGGAAAAAAAACCTTGGTTCTTATATACTCCAAAGCAGGTCTTTCTTAACTCCTATGACATGCTCACATGCATCTATCCCTTTATCAACACAGGCTTATCCAATCACACTTAAACCCATGATCTAAAATATCCTATTTGACTCAAAATCACAAAAAACTCAGGTTTAAATCACTCCTTATTAAATTTTGAAAGAATGACTCACCCAAATCTGTTAGACGTTTCGGTGATCTGCCTCTTTCAGAAGACCTGGATCTCTTACGTCGGATGGGAGATCTACTAAATCTTCTTCTCAAGGGTGTTCTTGATCTCCTTAATCTGACTGGTGATATACTAAAGCTTCGTCTTCTTACCACAGACCTGGATCTTCTCCGACGGCTGGGGGTGCGGCTCCTTCGGCTGGGGGTGCGGCTCCTTCGGCTGGGGGTGCGGCTCCTTCGGCTGGGGGTGCGGCTCCTTCGGCTGGGGGTACGGCTCCTTCGGCTTGGGGTGCGGCTCCTTCGGCTGGGGGAAATGCTAAAACTCCTCCTTCTACCCACAGATCTAGACCTTCTTCGACGACTAGGAGTGTGACTCCTACTCCGACGACTTGGGGTTCGACTTCGAGCTCTAACTGCTTTTCGATTATCCCTGGAGCTTGATCTTTTTCTTTTTCTTTCCCTGGACTTAGATCTGTGCTTTGGAGACCTTTTGCGCTTCTCTTTTGATACAGATCGCCTACCTCTAGACTTTGACCTTGATCTGCTGCTCCTCCTCCTGCGTCTTGAACGTGACCGTGAACGTGTTTGTGAGCGATGAGACTTGGACTTTGATGATCTTTTCCTTGCCCTGGAACGAGACTCACTGGTACGCTTACGGGACTTGTGTTCAGAAGATTTGGAACGCTTACTCCGAGACCTTAAAGAAGAGTCTCTTTTTTTCTCTTTCTCACCTTTGTCACGGTTCTTATTTTTCTTGCTTTTTTCATGTGTGTCCTTAACTTTTACAAAAATTTCATAATCATCTTTTTCCTCTGAAGAAGACTCTGAAGCCCTTTCTGGTACACTAGTTACAACTGGACTGGCAGCCGATTTATCACGTTCAGCTTCACTTGCAAGTAAAGGTCCTTCAATACCAGCTCTAAGGCTTGTAAGTCGTTCCATGTCCTTAGGAAGTAATGGTCTCACTAAATCCGCTTCATTAATTTCATCAATGTTAGCAGAAAATCCTGAATCAGACATCTCTTTAGTAGAGAGAGGTACTTCTTTGTCTTCTCCACTACTTTCTTTAGGGCTGAGAGCAACTGCTAATATTTGGTCACTCTCTCTCACAGGTAATGGTTCTTCTGTATCCTTACTAATAAGATTATTAGATGTTAAATCAAGATGAATGTCTTTAGCAGGCAAAGGTCCCTCTATGTCAGCTTCACTACCACCACTGGGGCTGTTGGAAATTACCATGTCATGTTCAGTATCTTGAGTAGTTAAAGATACCTCATCATATTTACTAACTGAACTGAGAGCAGATGCTGTCACAAACTCAATACCCTTATTAGTTTCCGTTGTATCAGGTTCCAGAACAAGAGGACCAATAGAAGATAGTGTTCCTCCTACATCAGCTTCACTAATACCAGGGCAGATATCCAATACTGAGCATTGTTTAGTCTCATTCATGGGCAAAACTTTTTCTTCACCAGTTTCACCAACAGGACCAGTGCTAGCAATAGACTCTGTATTATGTTCCATATCTTTAGCAATTATATAATTATTTAAACTTAGGTCTGTACTTATACCATGTTCATTTTCATAAGAGTCACTTTTCACGTGTCCTTCCACATGTGGCTCTTCACCTGAATGCAATGGAATCTCCTGCATGCTAATGTCTGGAGAAAAAGTTTGATCACCAGATAGTAAAGTCACCCCTTTCATAACATGTGATGATACAACATTAGATCCCACTATCACTGGTGTAGAGACTAAAGCCATTTCAGCTGATGTTACTTGAGTTTGCTCTGAAACAGTGACAGCAGACTCTGAAAATGTCACAGTGGACTCCTGGACAGAAACACATGGTTCTGAAACAATCATAGCAGGTTGAAGGAATGACACTGCTGGTTCCAGAACAGGCACAGAAGGCTCCAGGGCAGACACAACTGATACAGGAATGGTAACCATCTCTGGCTCAACCATGGTGGGAGGCTCTGGTACAGCCACAGCTTGTGATTCTAACTCAGTCACGGCTGGTGGTTCTGGGCCAGCCACAGGAGGAGGTTCTGGGCCAGCCACGGCAGGAGGTTCTGGGCCAGCCACGGCAGGAGGCTCTGGGCCAGCCACAACAGGAGGCTCTGGGCCAGCCACAACAGGAGGCGCTGTGCCAGCCACAGCAGGAGGCACTGGGCCAGCCATGCCTGGTAGCTCCAGAATGCTCTCTGTTGGTTCTGGCTCCAACAGGGACATGGATACCTCTGAGGCAACATGTCCTGCAGCTCTCATGGAATCAAATGTTTCTGCTGCCTCTGACATCATAGGAGGCTCTGATGTTAACATAGATGGTTCAGATGAAATGGGCATTTCAGATACCATACAAGTCACTGGTCTCTCTGGAATACTTTCATGTTCTTCTGCTACTACTGCAGACTCAACAGGTATTGATGTAACTGAAGACTCTAACTCTGGTGGTGGTTCTGGAACAGTCACAATTGCCTCTGATGCTAACACTGAGGACTCTGATCCTGTCACCGAATAATTAGCAGGCACTGCCGGAGGCTCTGAAATCTCACTTTGACTCACAGCAGGCTCAGGCTGTGATACACACTCTTCAGAGGGTAATGCTGACACCTCTGAAGGCCAAGTATTTTCAGCTGTTAATGCTGCCTGCTCAGTGGGTAATGCAGGACCCTCCGGTGGTTCCTCAGGAGGCAATGGTGGTGTCATTGGTGGCTCCTCAGGAGGCAATGGTGGCATTGTTGGGGGCTCTTCAGGAGGCAAAGGTGGCACCATATATGCCTCCGTATATGTATCAGTATAAGAATCAGTGTAAGAATCAGCTGCCATAGACATCATTGAACGATCAGCAGTATAAGATGACATCATAGATCGGTCAGCCGCAGAGTACGATGACATCATAGACCGGTCAGCAGCAGAGTATGATGACATCATTGACCGGTCTGCACCCATGGACATCATAGATCGATCAGCCATTGGGGACATCATGGAGCGTTCATAAGCTGACATCATAGAACGCTCATAGGCTGACATCATAGAGCGCTCAGCCATAGGAGACATCATAGAGCGCTCGTAGGCTGACATCATAGAGCGCTCGTAGGCTGACATCATAGAGCGCTCAGCCATAGGGGACATCATAGACCGCTCATAAGACATCATAGAGCGTTCATAAGATGACATCATGGAACGTTCTGCAGCATAGGACATCATCATAGAACGTCTAGATGCTAACATCAAGGGTCTAGGTGCTAACCTATATGGCCTAGGTGCTATTCTATAGGACCTGGGTGCTATTCTATAGGGTCTAGGTGACATCCTATAGGGATCAGGAGTTAGTCTGTAGGGATCATGGCCTAATCTATAGGGGTCCTGTCCTAACCTGTAAGCATCATGACCTAACCTATAAGGGTCATGACCCAACCTATATGGATCCTGAGCTAACCTGTAAGGATCCTGAGCTAACCTATAAGGATCAGGAGATTTTGAACCCAACATAGCAGAATCTTGGGTACTAGAGGCTAACATCTGGGCATCCATGGTACCAGAGGCTAACATCTGGGCATCCATGGTGCCAGAAGCTAACATTTGAGAATCCATAGTGCCAGATGCTAACATCTGGGAATCCATAGAACTAGTTGCTAACATCTGGGAGTCCATGGTGCTGGTTGCTAACATCTGGGAGTCCATGGTGCTGGTTGCTAACATCTGGGAGTCCATGGAGCTGGTTGCTAACATCTGGGAGTCCATGGAGCTGGTTGCTAACATCTGGGAGTCCATGGAGCTGGTTGCTAACATCTGGGAGTCCATGGAACTGGTTGCTAACATCTGGGAGTCCATAGTGCTAGTTGCTAACATCTGGGAGTCCATGGAACTAGTTGCTAACATCTGGGAGTCCATGGTGCTAGAGGCTAACATCTGGGAGTCCATGGTGCTAGAGGCTAACATCTGGGAGTCCATGGTGTTGGACGCTAGCATCTGGGAGTCCATGGTGTTGGATGCTAGCATCTGGGAGTCCATGGTGTTGGATGCTAACATATGGGTCTCCATGGTGTTAGAAGCTAACATATGGGATTCTTGGGCCATCAAGGGATCCACTCCTACTGTTACAGAAGTCTCCCCCACTAATGTAGCAGGCAGCTCCTGTGCTACCGTATTATAGGATTCCAGCGCTGTCGTCGAGGGCACCTCCAGGGACTGCGACACGGTCATCGTTGACAGCTCCGATGTTGTCACCACAGACTGAACAGAGATCTCCAGCGCCACAGTTGCCACTGGCTGCCCAGGCAACTCTGGCGCCCCAGGCTGCCCTGGCAACTCAAGCACCCCTGTTGCCAGAGGCTGCCCCAAAAGCTCCAGTGCTCCAGCTGCCCCAGACTGCCCTGAGAACTCCAGTGCCCCAGTTGCCATGAGCTGCCCAGGCAACTCTAGTGCCCCAGCTGCCACAGACTGCCCCGACAACTCCAGTGCCCTAGTTGCCGAAGGCAGCCCTGGCAACTCTGGCACCCCAGTCACCGAAGGCTGCCCAGACAACTCCAGCGCTGTTGTTGCCACTGGCTGTCCTGGCAACTCCAGCACCATAGTTGCCTCAGGCTGCCCCAGCAACCCTGTTGCTGCTGTCACCTCAGGATGCCCAGGATGTTCCACCGTTGTCATCCCCACAGGCTGCTCGAACTCTGTTGTCGTCACAGGTTGTTCGGTCAACTCCATTGCTACTGTTACCGCAGGCTGCCCTGGCAACTCTACTGTCGCTGACACTGCAGGCAACCCTGGCAACTCCTGTGCCATCACAGGTGGCTCTGGTACCTCCTGTGGTGGCTCCAACCCCATGGATGGTGCTGGAGGCCCTGGCAATTCCTGCGACAACTGTGGCACTGGTGTCACAGAGGGCCCCGGCAACTCAGGCACTGCAGTCGCAGGGGGCCCTGGCAACTCAGGCACTGGGGTAGAAAGGGGCCCTGACAACTCTGGCACCGGGGTAGCAGAGGGCCCAGGTAACTCCAGCACTGGAGTCACAGGGGGCCCCTGCAACTCCGACTTGGAGGTCGCAGGTAGCCCCGGCAACTCCAGCACTGAGGCTACCGACGACTCCGGCAGCTCCAACGCTGTGGTCTTAGACAGCTCCAGCAACTCCTGTGGTCTTGTCATTGATGAATCTGCAATCTCCGATGGTACTTCTACAGGTTGCTCTGGAAATCTTAGCACTTCAGTTGCAGATGACTCTGGAAAATCCACTGTTGTTGATGTGCTTGGTTCAGGGTGCACCTCAGTAGGTGTGTCTGATGCGGTCACAAGGGTGTCTAATGGCTCTTGCACTTTTGCTACTGGAGGCTCTACCACCAACTTGATCTTTGATGGCTCTGGAGAGGTGCTCTCCAAAGATTTCAGCACAGATTTTGTCTGATACTCCACTGACGTTACAACTGGCTCAGCTGACTTCAGCCCTACTGTTGTAGCAGGCGCTGTTGCAAAGGAATCCAGAATCTTTGTTGTAGATGGTTCCAATGTTGCTGCCACAGACTGTTCTGAGATAAGTGATGTAGATCCAACTGAGAGTTCTGCAGTTTTTGTAGCTGGCTTCAGAGTTTCTAAGATGTGTGGCTCCGAAACCTCCATTGATACTACAGGAGGTTCCAGCATAACTGTAGGGGATTCACTGGACTCAGATAGGCCAAATGATCTTATAGGATGCTCCAGTGCCATTGCTGAAGGTTCAGAATCAAACTTTAAAAAGGAATCAGATTCTAAATCTATGTTCCCATCATGATGAGATTTCGGCTTTGACTCAGATTCTTCTGGCTGTCTTTTGTACTTTTTTTCCTTTTCTTTCTTCTTTTTCTTCTTTTTGTTTTTGTGCTTTTTATGCTTCTTTGACTTTTTGGTGGGAATTTCATCAGTAGGATCTGTTTGTACAGATACACATCTGCTTTTTCTGGAGGCCTCTTTCAAATCTGAAATAAAAATTAAATTTTGTCAGATGGTCTCCAAAGTAGATTTAAATAAATCATATATACCAGTATTTTTGCTCCATGTTAAAACTTCATAGTATAATACCCTATGTTAAACAAAAAGTTACCAAATAAATTCTTTTCCATAAACCAATTAGTCCAAAGACTGCCACTTTTCCAATATTCTTTCTACAACTAAAGTTTGAGTTAAAAATAACTTCTTACTTTATCCCAAAAACATTATCTAGAATTATATTAAAATGTGTTTTAGGGCTGAGGGTAGACCTGCTCAGAATACACAAAGCTCTGGGTTCAATACCAATCACCAAAACAACAACAAAAAATTTTAATAAATTCTATTAAATTAATTCTTTATCCAGTTCTTAAATTTTAGCAAATATTTTACGAACTGTATCAATCAATATATCATGTTTAGCTGCTACCATTGCTATTAAAAACATCTACATTAAGAAAAATTGGAGGGAGGGAGTATTAGGGATTAAATTCAGAGGCACTCTAGCACTGAGTTATAACCCCAATTCTTTTCATTTTTTATTTGGAGACAGGGTCTTGCTAAATTGCTGAAGCCCTGAACTTGCAATCCTCCTGCCACAGCCTCCAAGTAACTGGGATTATAGTAACTGAAATTACAGGCATGCACATGGCACCTGGCTATTTTTTATAATTATTTTACAACTCCTTTTTATACAAGAAGCAACATGGCACATTGGCTCTGAAACAAAATGCCTACTTTTGTACCCTCAATCAGTGCATCAGTTAGTAGATAAATAGCATTAACCAAATTACTGACCCACTGTCTAACGTTGGAAGCTGAATAAACTAAACCATGCTAGTGCATCCAACAAGACTGGGCACATGGTAAACTCAACAATGGTAATTACTTCTAAACAGAATACAAACATCTGAACAACAAATGCAACAAATCAATATAGAACTTAGATTGCATCTTTTCATACTTGTACATTGATTAAAAACTATATTTTCCCCTGAATACTCTTCTAAAAATGACTAAGCAATAGGAAAAAATTTCTTACACCCTTTAATATGTAATTTAAGAATATGTCAGAGCCAGGCATGGTGGCGCATGCCTGTAATCCCAGGGGCTTGGGATGCTGAGGCAGGCGGACTGCTAGTTCAAAGCCAGCCTCAGCAAAAGCATGATACTAAGCAACTCAGTGAGACCCTGTCTCTAAATAAAATACAAAAGATGGGGCCGGGTATGTGGCTTGGTGGTCAAGTGCCCCTGAGTTCAATCCCAGTACCCACCCGCCAACCAAAAAAGAACATTTCAGAGCTGGAGATGTAACTCAGTGGTAGACCACTTGCCTAGTATACATGAGGCTGAGTTCAACCCCCAGCTCAATCCACACCAAAAAAAAAAAAAAAAGACATTTTTTTCAATTTGCATATCCTAGAAAAGATCATTTAGTTCCACTTTAAACTAGATGGGATTTATCCTAATACCAGTATTAAATTAGATAAATCAGAAAAAGCCAATCAGACATTCTGGCCATTAAGACTATAGAAAAATATAAACTGATAAGAACAAATCCCTTTCTATTGTTTGTTTATTTCATAACTTCAAATATTGGTTAAAAAAAGGTTAAGAAAATGTTGCTAGAACCATAAATCTAAGTGTATGCTTTTTAAACCACAACATACAAAAGAAGATCATACCACACACCTAATTCCTAAAGACAGTAACTATCATTTTTTATAATTAATTATATATCCTTCCCTTGTAAATATCAATTATTTAATCAACTCTAAAAAATCTAAATATTCATACAATGACTCCCTTTCATTGTATTTTTAAATGGTGTGGGTGTAAAAACGAGACATCTCTAAGCCTGGACTTTAAAATAAAAACTTCTAGGGTTATATCTTTAAAAAAAAAAAAAAAAATTTGAACCAGGATACTACACCATCCAAATCTGATGTTTAAAGACAACTGTTCAATGAAAATCCACATTCAAAAATCCTGGAACTAAGACACTATAAAATTGAATCAAAGAGAGAAAAAATTATATTCTACCAGCAAAGAAATGCATCAATGTTCATGTTTCAGTATAATTTTGTTCTCAAGGGAGAATTTTACCAAGAAAGTCTTCAGTAAATTGATTCAATAAAATAATACTTAACCTTCAAACAAAAATTTTAAAAAACTTAAAAACCAAAATTTTGAGACATTTATCTCCATCTTACCTGGCTTATATCGTAGTTCTGTATCTAAGACCCCAGAAAGCACTTCCTCTATCTTCTGCACTATTTCTTCATTTGGTAGGCTCCTGGCAGAGGCACCTGCATCACCTGCCTGGTTTCCTTCAATAGGTGTATTTGTTTCACCATTCAGCTGGCCTTCACTCCTTCCACTTGACAAGAAAAGTTTTTCAAAATTCATTAACATTTTATCACACCACATGATAAATCAATAAGCTAATATTGATGTTCCAATTAATATAACTTTCACCCTTTTCCTTCCTATTTCAGATATTTGCCACTAGGCATCCTTAATACGATATACTCATAGCTGGGACATTTTCATTTTTACACAAAGTGTTCAGCACTGAAATTTAAGAAAATATATATACAAAATCATATTTCTAAGCAAAACCTTTTTTAAATGAAATAATTCCAGAAATATAACTTGAGGTTTTGGGTTACCTATATACTTCTCTCCAGGGAGAAATATTAATAAGAGCTTAAATAAGATGACCTAACATTATGGTAGAAACTATGGCCACAATAAAACCACACCTGTGCACGGGTCACAATTACAATAAACAGTATCAAGGAACACAGAAGTTAGCCACTGACACATTGAGTAAAAAAAGTAATTTGTAGTCTCTGTTCAGGTTTAAGGCTGTTACTGAAATGCCATAAAATTTATAAAGAAAAATATTTATATAATTTATACCTAATTATAAAAAATCCTGGTATTAAAAAATTTCTGGTGTTCAAAAAAATTCACATTAAACAAGTGGTAACTCATTTATTTATTTTTTTTTTAAATATTTATTTTTTGTTTTTGTTTTTGGCGGACACATCTTTGTATGTGGTGCTGAGGATCGAACCCGGGCCGCAGGAATGTCAGGCGAGCGCGCTACCGCTTGAGCCACATCCCCAGCCCCGGTAACTCATTTATACTAACAAAATGATAGATGGTTTAACATACTTTCAACTCAAAGAGTCAGAAGAATTTAAGTATAGATAAAACATTTCACCTTGTAATCATTTTTATTGTTTTTGTGTAAATGTGAAAATTTTGAAATCTAATAATTTCAATATTAATTTTACTTTAATTTTAGCTAACTGAAAACACATAAAAGTCTAGTCACAATAAATTCAGTAATTAACTAAATGTTAAGGAACATTTGATTTTTGAATGTAATGAACCATGTAATAATAATAAACATTTGTTGAGTACTAAGTAGTGTCATGTCATGTTCTACATTTTCAACTCATTTAGTCCTACTAAAACTCAAATCACCACTATTACTCTGATTTTATAAATGAGGGAAATGGGGCAGAGAGAAGACAAGAAACTAAACTGAAGATCATATAGCTATTAAAAAGTGAAGCAAGTATTCAAAACCAGAGGCCATACTCTTGAACACTTCTATATTCACTGGATCACTTACTCGAACTAGCTAAACATCACTTTATAACCCAGATGCATGTAAAAGTAGATGGGGAAAAGAGAAAAAACAGTTCACTGAAATGGTTAATAAAAAACTTGTCTCTGGGTTGGGGCTGTAGTTCAGTGGTAAATCACTTCCCTTGCATGTGTGAGGCACTGGTTTCAAACCTCAGCACCACATAAAAATAAAGATACTGTGTGTTCATCTACAACTAAAAAAAATTTTTTTTAAATCTTGTCTTTACACCAATAATACATTAATTTGTGTTAAAGAGCTGAATATTTCCCTAGTGATAATCTGCTTTATCTAATATTCCTTTCAGATTGCCTTTATGAAGCACTATTTTACACTTTTCCTGAGCACTTATACATACATAATTACCATATATTTAAAAGTCACAAAACTACGATTTTAAAAAGTCTGCTCAGAAAGCAATCTTAATCACCTTAAAAGCTGCCAGGATATTAATTGCAACTACTGAAAAGCAATGAGAATTTCAAACCACTTAAATATCCTTCAATATATTCCTACAAAGGAATTCTATGCAGCCATGAAGAGTAACCCAAATTTTGAGTCTGTTATGGACAAACTACTTGGCACTAACAGGTTGAAAAATAAAATAGAACAATTACATTAACAAAACGCATGTTAATCTGTATACACAGGGAAAAACTAAAGGATATAACATCAATAAGAGTATTTGGTTTTTTTCTCCTTTTATAGTTTCTAGATTTTTTTTACAGCAAAAGAAATGCTCATTTTCTAACAGAAAGACTGACTTTTAAAAGCTATAAAAACAAAGCAAACACAATTACTGATGTCATACAACTATTTAAAAGTTTCCAAGACAATTATTTTCCCTTAGCTCAGGTCTCTTCTCATCCTAAACACTACCAATATCACAAAACGTTCAAAAGCAATGTAATAAGAGATATATTTCCCACTTTAAAAACAACACATTCTGCAAAAAGGTGTTGCAGTAATACATCATTACCTCCAATAATGTTCATTTAGATACCTAATTAAATTGCTTTTCCGACTATTTTCAAATTCACATATTGTTGTTGTCCTAAACTTTTAAAATATAATTAGCAAAAACAGTGTAACTCAGAACAAGCAAATTACTTTTCAAGATCTCTTTCCAACCTCTGGACTTTTGAGTATTTTCATACAAAACAAAAAATAGTAAAAGACAACCACTTAACAGCAAGAGCCACACTATTTTCATTTCTCGGTAAACAACTACTCTGGAGATCTCTCCATCTTTAAATTTCGTGAAACCAACGTGACCTATGTAAAGTCTATCAGAAATAGCAAAACTAGCGTGCTGATCAAATATGTCAACTGAGGCAGGGGTAGCAAGAAAAAAATTGGCCTAGACACAAAATCCACTTTCCAATTGTCAAAATCTAGTAATCATCGGTATTTCCAAGACCCAGTCCATCCTCTTCTCGAATATTTCACAAGTTGGCCAATATCAGTTTGCGGTATTTTCACTTAAATCTCTAATCTGTTAGAATGCTGCCTGGTGGAAAACACAGAATACTGGGCCCAAATAGCAGAATTAATGGCTCCCGGCCCCCAAACGGTGTGAAGCTGGCAATAATAGAGCGGATTTAGGATTACCCAAGAAACGGCCGTTAGAGACCCTTTCCGGTCACAGACACCGGCCGGCGAAATCCGCGGAGGCGGAGAGGGGGAGGGGAGAGGCGGCGGCGGAGGAGGGGCTGAGGAAGGACTAGGCCCGTCCCTGGTGGACAAGTAGGCCTACCAGTCGCTAAAGGGTAAGGGGAGAGCAAGCGGCAGAGAAGGGTGAGCGTCTAAACTCTGTAAAAAAGGAGGAGTCTGAAATTGCCACAGAAAAGGCGAAGTTTCTCCGGGAAAAGGGAACGAGCGGATGGAGGGTTGGGGGGGAGGGCCCGGAAAATGGATCCCAGGCCCAGGCGGGGCCGTAGCGGGGCCTGAGCCGAGGAACGACGGCGTCTGTGAAGAAAGGTACCATGGAAGCCTAAGGCGGGGGCCCTAGCAGCCCTTTGGGAGCAGAAAAGTCAGGGAGGTATTTACCTGGAAAGCTCCTGTTGGATTTCCCGGAATTTACTGACCACGAAAGACCTAAAAACCTGCTCGATGTCGGCCGCCATGGCGTCCGCTCCGTTCTCTCAACTCCTCCTCGCTAGTCCTCCAGGCTCCCAGCATGCCTCGGGAGGAGGCGCAGCGGTCAATTCCTTCTCTCGCCTTCCTGATTGGTTCGTGTGGGAGCGCCCAGACCGGCACGCTCCGCCAACGGACCAATCAGTGGGCACGGTCCCGCTCTCCTCCTCTGTTTCCGAGCGGCTGGGGGAGAGCTGCTGACGTTTGCGCCGCGCACGACTAAGTCCGCCATGTTAGTATCTGACGCAGGCGCCATTACAGAAGTCTCTCTAGAGATCCCTGTCAGATTCTGTTATCGGCCCCCCAACAGTTTTGAGGGGCTTTAGGAGATTTGCTGTCGCGTCTGAATGTCTGAGATGAAATTCCATGAGGAACGAGGGCAAAAAAAAAAAAAACGCAACATGGTGCTTGTACTAGAGCTCCCAGTGTTTGCTAGTGGCGCCGACTTGAGTTTAGTCAGGGAGATGCAAACGGGAAGGAACTGGAGCCCGGGTTCCCCCTGTGCTGTGAACACGATTAACGTTTCTATCCCTGCTCTCTCCCCTGCCTCCTATATTCGGATAATTTTTTTAGCAACAGGCTGGAGGTCCTGCGCTCAAAAGCCTAGTGCATTCTGGGCTCCTAGGAGCCGAGCAGGTCATGAGACTGTCCCCGCAGTAGCTGGTCAGCTCTGACTTTCGCGAACTGCCCACAAGGAGCCAAATGTGGCTTCGGCGTCTGGGCGCTCCCACAGAGCTCAGGAGACTCCCGGGGAGGAATGGAGAAGTTACGTGGCAGCCCTCACTACAGTGACCCACTGTAAACATGCTTTGGTCAGGCTGTGGTCCCAAGCAGGCTCAAGCCGCGCCCGAGCGGGAAGGAGCCCCACTGATTGCCTGGACCAGGGACCCAGGCCAGGCGACCAATGGGGAGGGAGGCGGGTGAGGGGCGGGCGCGCGGAGCCCCGGGCCACTTCCGGCGAGCAGCGAGTGCGAGCGGCTTGGCCGTGGGTATAGGTGCGTAAGCTCCCTCGGCTTTTAGACCACGTTTATGCTTTGGCTGGGGATTTACTTTCAGGAACTGAGTGGAATTGTAGAAACACGCTTGGCTGTAGAAATTTTCGTCTTGTTTTGAAATACGGTGGCTGGGGACTTGGCCATGTGCTTTGCATTGTTAATGGAGGTTTACACGTGAGCTATCACTTTCCCTGCGAATAGGGCCAGGCCTGTTTGTGTCTTTATGCTTTTTTCAAGCCATAACCCAAAATTGATATACTCATCACTTGTCTCGTTGTGCGTCCGTTGTCACTAGCTGATTTGATCCACTTGTGTTTGTACGTTATTCCCCAAATTCTTTGAAGTGGGCTTCTCTGGCTCTGCTGTTCTCGTTGTAGGTTACCCATTCTAATCACTGAGGCCCAAGGTTAAGTCCCTCAAGGTTTCTCAGCTAGTAAAGAGTGAGGAAAAGCGACTTCTGGAGCCCAAGCTTCTTGCCTAATCCTGATGTACCTTTCAGGCTGGCTAGCACTGCTGTTTCATAGATTCTGTATGTAAAGTAAGCAGGAAATTTTTCTTAAACTGCCAGTCTTATTCAAACAAATATGTGATATTTTCTGTAGATTTAAAGATATGTTTCTTTCAGATATTTCAATGCACATAGCACATAAAATGTCTATTTTGGGTTGAATTAAAATAGCTTTTCCTTCTGAGACTAATTTAGCAGGGTTTTCCCCATAAGTTTATAATGCTAATCATGTCAATTGTTGTCTGAAAAGTATCTAAAAAAAATGGCTTCATTTGGAATCCAGAATCTGCACCATCTTAGCTGTGTGACCTCCAGCAATTTATATAATCTAACTGGGCTTCCATCTTTTTCAGTAAAGTAGCAATGATAGTAGTATCTAAAAATTTAGAATGGCACCTGGCATGAGGTAAGTGCTTTAAAAAAATAGCTTTTTAATATTAAAGGCTTAAGTTTTCCTTTATGTATGTAGTTTTAGCATCTTACAGGAAGTTATCAATTTCAGTTTCATTATCCTGGTACCATCATGCCTTCTACATAGTTAGATGTCTTTTGAAAATTAGTAAATTAATGTGGCAAATTATTTATTCTTTTGTGAAGTTTTTTCCATTGTTTTTTGTTCTGGGAATTGAACCCAGGGCTTCTGCTGAATACTGTACTACTAAGCCATACCCCCAGCCACTTTTTTTTCCTCCTAGTGTAATGATTTGATAAATTGTTTCTATTCCAAAATATGAATGTGGGTGAAAGAAGTAATTGTAACAAGTTTGCATTTACAACCCCTAAGTTCTATAAGTAGTATTAATATTTTATAAATGTCATTTCAATTAATCTTTACACAACCAAGGTCACACAAATACCAAAACTAAGAGGTGTTTAAATTGATTTTTGCCTTCTCTACCAGATTTCAAACATAGCACACAAACTTCCTAAATCAGAAGTCAGCAAACTACAACTCCCTCCTGCCAAACCCCTCTGCTGCCTGCTTGCTTGCTTTTTTGCATTTTTTTTCCTGTATTGGCAGTTGAACCCAGGCGTACTTTGCCACTGACCTACATCCCCAGCTCTTTTTTGACCTGGTTTACCTATGTTGCTTAGGGCCTAACTTGGTAAGGCTGCCTAGAACTTAGTGATCCTCCTGCCTCAGCCTCCCAAGTCACTGGGATTACAGGTGTGCGCCACTGCACCTAACTGTACCTGTTTTTCTGCTGGCTATTTTTCAGCCCACCAAATAAGAATGGTTTGGGGATGGTGGATAATGTTTTTATCACATGTGATAAAATTATATTTGTACATAAAAATTTTATTGTTTTATTTATTTTGTTACAAACTTTCAGGTGGCTTCCTACTGCCTAGATCCCTGGTAGGCAAATAATACCTTTGTCCTGCTGCCTGTTTTTTAAAGTTAAGTTTTTCTGGATATTGGCATGTTCACCTTTCAGTGTATTGTCTATATCTCCTCTCATGTCACCATAGACAGTTGGTAGTTTGGACACAGCACATACCCCTCAAATATTTACTATCTGGTCCTTTACAGATGAAATTTGCTGACCCCAGTCTTTAATATTTCTTTCAATTTGTGATAACTTTATCATAAAGTTGTCTATACAGTCTCAAAGTTTAGAAATAGATTTTAAATTTGGGGTCTAAATTTAAGTGTCAGCGTGTATGCCTGTAGTCCCAGTTACTTGGAAGGTTGGTGCAGGAGGATCCCTTGAGCCTAAAAGTACAGGGCTGCCTAGGCAACATAGTAAGACTCCAGTCTCTTAAAATCAAACAATCATTTTTTCTTATTAAGGCTTTGATGATTATTAATCTTCCTAAAATGAAGCTAGAGAAGAGAGATTGTAGGATATTATTTCTCAGATAAGGAACTATATTACTATTTTCTGTTGCATATAATATTACAGACTGAATAAGTTATGAAGAAAAGAGTTTTATTAGCTCACAGTTCTGGAAGTGCAAGGTCAGAGGGCCCCATCTGATGATCAGCTTCTTGTTGGTAAAGTCCTTAAGTGGCAGAGCATCGTGTGGCAATAGCCAAACTGGTACACATAAATATATGTGTGTATCTCCAGTCTGGCCCTCTTATAAAACCATCTAGGTTTAGAAAAGGTCGTTAGGGTGGGGTCTCCACCCCAATGATCTTTTCTAAACTTAATCACCTTCCAAAAACTCTGCCTGTAACCATAGTTGGATTACATTTCCACTTTGCTAATAGCTCACAATGGGGATTAAATTTCAATACTTGAAACCCTGGGGAACACCTAAACCATAACAGAAGCCACATCACCATGACTTAATCTAGGTCTCTAAGCTGGTCTTCCTTATTTTTAGAATCTCCCCTTACCCTATGACTACGGTCATTTTTCTCAAATTATTAATGAAAATTTTTTTAAAAAATGAATCAGTAGGTGAAAATATCATTTGAGTACAAATTATTTACTTGACTCATTTAGATAACGATTAAATAATATTTGTGGTATGTAAAGCATATGCATTCTAAAATGCATAAAATCATATGTAACTATGATTTTCTTGCTTCAGAGGTTCATTTTCCTTTGAATTCCTGCTTTACAGACAGCGATGGCAGCCCGAGTACTTGTCATTGGCAGTGGCGGAAGGGAACATGCGCTGGCCTGGAAGCTTGCACAGTCTCATCATGTCAAACAAGTGCTTATTGCCCCAGGAAATGCAGGCACTGCCTGCTCTGAAAAGATTTCAAATACTGGTAATTGTGTTACACAAATGGGAAATAATAATTACTATCTGTTAATAATAAATTGTCAACCACCTCTGTCCTTTATAATACTAATGGTAGATTGCTATTCAAGTTTGAATGCTTTTCTTAACTTTAAAATTTATGTGGTAATTTGAATACCTGACATGTATTATAAATGTAAGGTAGCCTTTTGTTCAGAATATGGCATTTCACGACCCAGCTCTCCCGCTCCTTGGTATTTTCCCAAAAGATCTAATAAAAAAAGAATATGGCGTTTCATTATCTTAAATTATTTTAAATCTTAAGAAATACATCCATTGAAAAGGTAGCAAATGCCAAATATAATTTAAAGTCTTTTTTTTTAAGAGCTTTATAGTTATACATAGTAGTTGGGCTCCTCCATGCAAACTCATACATGCATGAGATTCAGTTTTAGTTCATGATCCCCTGCCGGTTTTCCTTCCCGTCCTCCCTCCCTCCCGCCCTGTTCTTCCTCCTCTACTAGACTTCCTTTCACCTATTTATTTTTTTATAGTTGATTGATTCCTTTTTATTTATGCATAAAGATGAAATTCCCTGTGATATATTTACATATGCACTTGATGTGATATTTTTTTCTTTTTAAGAATTCACTCTGCATTGCCTCTCCTTTCCCATCCCTCCACTCTGCTACTCGATCTCCTTCTACATTACTGATCTTCCCTTTGTGTTATCCTGTTCTTCCTTTCCCTGTTCCTTTAGTTCACTCCAGCTTCCACGGATGAGAGAGAACTTTTGACCTTTGAGTTTCTGAGTTTGGCTTATTTCATTTAGCGTGATTTTCTCCATTTCCATCCATTTACTGAAAAAATACCATAATTTCATTCTTCTTTATGGCTGAATAGAACTCTATTGTATATATGTATACAACATTTTGTTAATCAATTCATCTATTGACAGGCATCTTGATTGATTCCATAATTTAGCTACCATGAATTGTACTGCTCTATACATTGAGGTGGTGTATTGCAATAATATGCCTGTTTTAGAACTATGGGGAAAATACCAGAGCGTGGGATAGCTGGGTCCTCTAATGGTTCCATCTCTAGTCTTTTGAGGAATCTCCATACTGTTTTCCAAAGTGATTGTAGTCCTACCAACAATGTACAGCATGTAGAATTGTTTGTATTCTTGATCATTGCCATTCTGGCTGGAGTAAGATGAAATCTTAGTATAGTTTTGATTTGCATTTATCTGATTGCTAGAGATGTTGAACATTTTTTCATATATTTTTTGCTTTTCTGTTCCAGGGATGATCCACTGAGCCACATCCCCAGCCCTTTTTATTTTTTATTTTGAGACAGGTTCTCACTAAATTGCTGAGGCAGACTTTGAACTTGCAATCCTCCTGTGTCAGTCTCCCAAGCAGCTGGGATTACAGGCATGTACCACCATGCCTGACATTTTTGGCCATTTGTGTTTCTTCTTTTGAGAAGTTTCTATTCAGTTGTTTTGCCCATTTATTGATTAGGTTATTTGGTTTTTTTGGTGGGGTTTTTTTTTTTTTTTTTTTTTGAGTTTTTATACATTCTGGGTATTAATCCCATATTGGAGTAGTGGCTGGCCAAGATTTTTTTCATTCTATAGGCTCGCTCTCCATGCTCTTAATCATTTCCTTTGCTCTGCAGAAGCTTTTTAGTTTGATGGCATCCCACTTATTGATTCTTGGTTATATTTCTTGTGCTTTGGTGGTCTTGTTAAGGAAGTCGGTGCCAGCACCTTTATGATGAAGTGTTGACCCCCTGTTTTCTTCTAGAAGTTGCAAGATTTCTAGTCTAATTCCTAAGTAGTTTAAAGGCATTTTGATGTGTATTTTTGGAAATGAGAGGTTGAACAGTACTATCAAAGGTCAGTCTTAACAGTTCTAACTTAAAAAATGATCAGCTCATATGCTGTATTAAATTATTCATAGTACTTAGAATATGACTCAAGATTCCTCACCTTGCCTTACAAAACCTTTCTGCAATCTGGTTTCCACCTGCAGTTCCAGCCTGGTCTTTTGTATCTTTTTTTCACTAAACTGCATCAATGTTGTCCTGCCAGTTTTTCAAACACAGCTAACTGCCTTGAAATTTATTTCCTTCCCTAACATGATGGGCTTCTAATCACTTTGGGTCAACTTCAATGTTACCCCTTCAAAGGGTCTTAAAGTTTCTAAGTAAAGCATTTGTTCACTGTGTGTCCTGTTTTCTGTTATGAAACATTGTGTTTGTTTGTCTGTTTCTTTGTTTATTTTTACAGTTTTTTTGGTGGTGCTGTGATTGAACCCAGGGCCTTGTGCATGCAAGGCAAGCACTCTAAAACGGAGTTATATCCCCATCTCCTACTGTATTTATTTCTGTTATCAATCTCTATCATCCTTTCCCCTGCCCCCACTAGAATATAGTCCGTAAGATGTAAACTCTAGGAGAACAAAGAATTTATCTGTCTTAGTTTGCATTATGTGCACTCTATGTGACACATGATATTTATGGCCAGAAGAATATAGACACAACAAGCCACAAACTAAGAAGATACTTGCATGTAATTAATACCAACAATGGTTTTTGTTTGTTTGTTTTGTTTTGTTTTTTTGACCTGGGAATTGAACCCAAGGATGCTTAACCACTGAGCCATCTCCCCAGCCCTTTTTATTTTTGAGACAGGATCTCCTAAGTTCCTGAGACTGTCCTTGAACTCAAAATTCTCCTGTCTTAGCCTCCCAGATGACTAGGGTTATAGGGATGCACTACTATGCCCAGCTTTTTTTAACAATTTTCAGAAGGCAAAAAATAAAATATCTCCTTTTCTGGGATCTTACTCTATTTATTGAAACAGCATATTTTATCTATATGCAATTGAGTTCATAGAGACAAGCCCATCAAAATCTCCCGAGTTGTCATAAGACTGCTGCCATTTGCAGTAACTGAGGTTAGATGGGTTCTCTTGCTACTGCTCCTATATTGATTTGGTTGACCCTGCTTGATTTACTTGTATGTGGGGATACTAACCCAAGGTGCAGTGTATTCTATCCTTCCTACACTCAGGTAGTTTCTGTAGATTGAGAACCTGACCTCTGAACTTGCAGAAGAGAGTCTTATAATCATCAGTCCTCATGAAGTTCTTTAAACAGCTCTGCTGAGACCCTACCTAACTCAACCAGCCATACAATTCACCTCATATCAAATTTGTTTAATTTGTACATGTTTGTGTATGTGTGTATTGTGTAGAACAACACAGTGAGTTGTAAAGCATCCTAAGTCTAAGGACTTAAGATGGCATTGATCATACTGCCAGGGCCTATAGCAATACCTAACACTTAGTGAGTTCTCAGTAACTCTTGAATGAATGACATTAAGGACCAGTTTCTGAGTACATTCTGTGATTGGTTGTTTGTTTACTATACATTCAACACTGGTGATATAACCATGATTTACAGCTTTGTGGGAAGCTTATTGGTATTTTCACCATACCAATGATAACAGACAACTGAGCTATGTTACTTGCCAAATGCACTGAAAATAGAATTTCTCTTGGTGAACCTGTCATTTGTACCAATAAAAGAAAACCAAGAGATGAGCAAGATGACGCACACCTGTAATCCCATCCCACTGGCTCTAGAAGCGGAGGCAGAAAGATCATGAGTTCAAAGCTAGCCTCAGCAACTTAGCAAGGCCCTAAACAATTCTGTGAGACCTGTGTCAAAAAGGGCTGGAGCTGGAACTGGGGTTGTGGCTCAGAGGTGGAGCGCTCGCCTAGCATGTGCGAGGCCCTGGATTCAATCCTCAGTACCACATAAAGATAAATAAATAAAATAAGTATATTGTGTCCAACTACAACTAAAAAAATAAATATTTGAAAAAGGGGGACAGAGGCCTATAATCCTAGCAGCTAGGGAGGCTGAAACAGAAGAATCGCGAGTTCAAAGCCAGTCTCGGCAACAGAGAGGCAAGGCGCTAAGCAACTCAGTGAGACCCTGTCTTTAAATAAAATACAAAATAGGGCTGGGATGTGGCTCAGTTGTTGAGTGCCCTCAGTTCAATCCCTGGTACCAAAAAGGAAGAAGAAAACCACACTTAATAGCCTGAAATATTAATGTTTAGTTAAAAGTAGTTTACTAAGTACAGGACTTAGTTAACTGAAAAAGTGTTTTCATAAATGTGTGTTTGTGTTTTCTTTTCATAGACATCTCGATCACTGATCATACTGCCCTTGCTCAATTCTGCAAAGATGAGAAAATTGAATTTGTAGTTGTTGGACCAGAGGCACCTCTGGCTGCTGGTAAGTTTCATTTCTATTTATTAAAAAGGCAAATAACCAGAATTTGACCTCTAGAGGTGAGATGTTGTATCTGTTACAGATGAGGACTTTTAATAGTAGAAAAAGAACTTTGGTCTTGAAATTTATGGATTCTAGATTTTTCTTTTCCCAAATGTCAATAATGAGGTAGGGATCCAATTTGTAATCATGAGAAACATTTTATATATCTTTGATCTATTCTGGTGTCTATTTAATAATCCATATATTCAAATACAACAAATTTTGCTGTTTTGTTTTTGCTTTTTGGTTCTGGGGATTGAACCCAAAGGTACTATACCACTGAGCCACATCCCTAGCCCTACGTATTTTTTATTTTGAGACAGGATCTCATTAAGTTGCCCAGGGACTCACTAAGCTCCTGAGGCTGGCTTCAAACTTGCTTTCCTCATGCCTTAGCCTCCTGAGTTGCTGGGGTGCTAGGATTACAGGTATACACCACTGTGCCCTACTCTTTTTTTTTTTTTTTTTTTTTTTCCTTTTTCTTTTTTTCTTAAAGTGTTGACCAGGTCAGTTTCAAACTTATGGGCTTAAGTGATCCTCCTACCCCAGCCTTCCCAGTGACTGAGACTATAGGCGTGTGCTAACATGCCTGGTTTTTCTGCTGGATTTGAATCACCTCTTAGTGGCCTATTGTTTATAAGTAGTAGACAATATGAAAAACTTAGTTATCCTCTGCCACCAGTTATATACCTGCCTTGTATAAAGTTATTTGGTCTAATCCTAATTCGTATTCAGTCTAAAAGTTCTAAAGAGAGATCTTTGGTCCCCTAACTGACTGTCTGCTTTGATAGGAATTGTTGGGGACCTGACCTCTGCAGGAGTGCGATGTTTTGGCCCCACAGCAGAAGCAGCTCAGTTAGAGTCCAGCAAAAGATTTGCCAAAGAGTTTATGGACCGACACAGAATCCCAACTGCACAATGGAGAGCTTTCACCAAACCTGAAGAGGCCTGTAGCTTCATTATGAGGTAGGTAGAAGGCTGCCTATGAAGGGGAGTTGTTGAATTAGGATATTTACATATAAAATCACTTTTATGTTGAAATATAATGGTTGGTTTTTAGGCTATCATGAGTTTATAATAAATTAATTATAAAAGAAATTATTTGTAGCTGAGGAGGTAGCTCAGTGGTATAACATTTGCCTAGCATGTGCAAATCCTTGGGTTCAATCCCTGACACCACAAAGAAGGAAGGGGGCGTGGGGAGGAAGGAAGGAAGGAACATATTTTCAATAAATGTTAGGTAAGTTACCTTTTTCCAATACCAAATTTTTCCAACACCAAAATAAGATTATAAAATCTGTGACATTATAGAAAGATGAAATTTTAATAATTATTACTGAGTAGTTCCTGAGAGGGAAAATATGCTTAGTTTTGTTAAGTCATGTACTCTTTTCACAACCAAACTGAAAAGCACAGAGGTATCTTATAACATAAATGTTCTTGATTTTTGTCATAAATAATTAACCAGAGTGAAGAATCATCACTTGGTTGTCTGCCACCACTGCTCCATCCTAATCTTAAAATTAAACATTCTTTGTTCTCTTATATATGGAAAACATTGATTGAGTTGGGATTGTGGCTCAGTTGGGATTGTGGTAGAGTGCTCGCCTAGCATGGGCGGGACCAGGATTGATCCTCAGCACCACATAAAAATAAAGGCATTGTGTTGTGTCCATCTACACCTAAAAAATAAATATTAAAAAAAGAAGAAGAAAAAGAAAACATTGAAAATGAGTGAATGTCATTAGACAAATCTTTGCCCTCTTTTTGTTGACATTCTCTACTACCCAATATGTTTTCCTTTCATTTGGGTCAAGTTCATTCTTTATTCATTCTTCATCTTACAGGGTTTCTTAGACACTGAATATTAATATTTCCTAGTAGTGAAGCCAGATTTAAAGTTAGGTAGTCAGTGTAGTTAGGTAAATCGGGTCTAATACCGAGTGAAATCTAAAATGGAGGCAGATGCCTTGGGTAAGTAACAATTTTGTTACTTACTTTGGGTAAGCCTTCTTCCAGACCCAGTCCCATTCCATGATTACTTGTTTTGGCTTCCAAAAATTTTCTGTGTCCATGATTTTGTTGGTTTATACAGCCACATCTTTTACTTAAATGAGATTCACTACTTTCTGTCTTAAAGATCATTTCATGTCTACTCTATGCATCTGCTTATTCCTCCAGAGATTTTGCCTGTGTGATCTCATTGTAAGTGAAAAAAAGAATAGATAGATAGATAGATAGATAGATAGATAGATAGATAGATAGATAGATATAGTCTATGAACACAGCTATAAAGGAATGCTTATGAAAAAAGTCCTGGCAGGAAGTATGTCAAGATGACTTTAGAATGATAAGTGATTTTTTTTTCTGCTTTTCAGTTGTTGCTACAGTATATTATTATAGAATCCTAAAACATTTTTAAATGTTGAGTTATAAGCATTTATGGGATATTGAAGATTGCTCTGCTTTGTAGTGCGGACTTCCCTGCTTTGGTTGTGAAGGCCAGTGGTCTTGCAGCTGGGAAAGGAGTGATTGTTGCAAAGAGCAAAGAGGAAGCCTGCAAAGCTGTACAGGAGATCATGCAGGTAAATTGGTTCTTCTGAAAGTTTCCTTTTCTATTCATACCAAATAAATACTCTTTAAGTTATAAAATGTTGGGGCTATGATCGTGCCTCAGTGATAGAACCCTTGCCTAGCATGTGTGAGGCACTGGGTTTAATCCTAAGCCCCGCATAAAAATAAATAGTAAATAAAATAAAGGTATTGTGTCCATCTACAACAAAAATATTTTTTTTTTAAAGTTGAAAAAATAAAAGATTACAATATATACCTCAAAATAAGGAAACTCTGGGGCTGGGAATGTGGCTCAGTGATAGTGGATACCTACCATGAGCAAAGCCCTGGATTCAATTTCCAATACACCTCACACCTCCACAAACAAAGAGAAGGAAAACACAGCAAAGTTATTTTTTATCATACTATGTATTATAATTCATTTTTATAGAATAGTTCTTACAGATCCACACTAATAATTAAACCATAACTCATTCTGTTGAAGTAAGTTCTAACATCCTTTGTTTTCTGCTACTGAAAGGTAGAAAATCCTCAGGCTATAGAACATATATATCTCAAATCATCCATGAGGAGTATCGTCTTTGTCCCGCATGTCCCAATTCTAAGAGAAATGGAGCAATGAATATACTTTTTTCTTTCATGATCCATCTGGGTTGTTTTGATTTTACCCCCTTAGAGAAAGCTTTTGTAGGCATTTAGAATATAGTATATAGGCAAACATATACAGTTATAATTAAGATGAAGATTAAATGGTGATAATGAAAACAACTGCTTTTCCTCTGTTCCAAATGGAAAACCAAATCCTCAGGTAAGTATTGGTAATGTGTTTGTTGTGTAGTTCATCTGTAGCAATGTGCATTCCACATCTTTGTCACGTTAAAAATAGGAAACACTCAAACATTCTTTTGAGTCTTTCAGAAAGGAAAAGAAAAAAATCACATATTGATATAATACATAGTATTATTTGTAATACAAATGGTGCAATAACAAAAATCAAGTAAATTCTAAAAGCTTATAATTTACCAAGTTGTTTTTTGTTTGTTTGTTTTTATTTTGGTTTTTTGTTTAACCTATAATTTAGGATAAAGCTTTTGGAGCAGCTGGAGAAACAATTGTTGTTGAAGAACTTCTTGAAGGAGAAGAGGTGTCTGTACGTATATTCATCTTTTTTGGGATTTATAGCATATAAAAGGATGTTATCTGATCATTGTACCCAAGAAAGACTTGATTAATCTGGTTGTTGCACCTAATACTATAACTTGTTCAGATAAAAAGAAATTTGTGTATGTTTAGTATTCGGGATACAAATGAAAAAATAATTTATCTTTTTAAAATCATCTCCAGTGTCTCAGTGGTGGCCCTTGGATTTATATTTCACATTATTAAGGTTCTGGATTTATTCAAACATTCATGCTTTTTCTTTTACATACATTTTATTATACAGTAAGTAGTGAAATGTGTTCCCTTAAGTAGAGCTTTAATGCTTGCAAATTTCAAGGGAAAAGGGTTAAGATATTTTACTTGGAGAGTAGCTTTTTTTCCCCCTGATTTATCTAAAAAATTACATATCTTCTAGAAGCTGACTATATGAGATTTTCTATAGTTTGGAATTATTTATGCCTTAATTTTTCTTCAGAAATAATTTTATGCAAAGAAGAGTTGAGGTACATAACTCACCTTCTTAGTTGTTTTTTTGTTTTTTTTTTTTTTTTAACCTTTTTTGGCATTTACTTAAGTGGACTATTTTTTTTTTTTCTCCGTAGTGTCTGTGTTTCACTGATGGGAGGACAGTGGCCCCCATGCCTCCAGCACAGGACCATAAACGATTACTGGAGGGAGATCAAGGCCCCAACACAGGGGGAATGGGAGCCTATTGTCCCGCACCTCAGGTACTTCCCAGGAACTCAAGTTCAACAGTAATTGTTTGGGCTTTTCAGAGAGCTTTTAGATGATGCTGTTCTGCTTTGACTTCTTTCTTTCATATGTTTTTGTAAATTCTGTTACTAATCAGCAATTTGATTATTTTCTTGTTGTCTTGTCTTGTTTTGAGACCATGTTTCCAGGTTGGCCTCCAACTTAAGATCCTCCTGCTTTAGCCTCCCAAGAGCTGGAATTGCAGGCACATGACACCATGCCTCACTTTATTTCTTTTTATTAAATTAAAAATATCTTTTCTGGTTTCTAAAACTAAACTCTTCTAAAAGCTTTTGAAGAACAAAAATTGCCGATTTGATTTTTTTGCACCAGGGATTGAATTCAGGGACACTCGACCACTTCGCTACATCACCAGCCCTATTTTGTATTTTTTATTTAGAGACAGGATCTCACCGAATTGCTTAGCACCTCGCTTTTGCTGAGGCTGGCTTTGAACCCATGATGCTCATGCCTTGGCCTCCCGAGCCACTGGGATTACAGGCATGCACCACCATGCCCAGCCCAATGATTTTTTAATTTATCTATAATGTAGTGAGTAGATTCTTCTTTCCCCTCCTCTCTACACCCAATTTTTAACCAATGGGAGCCTTGTAATTATAGTGTAAAATTTTTCATCTCTGGATATCCAGGCCCCAGCACATACACAGGATGCGTGTGTGTAGGTTGTTTTGGTGATACTGGGATTAAACTCTGGCTCTCTACCACTGAGTTATGTCCCCATACCATTTGTATCTTATTGTGAGACAGAGCCTCAATAAGTTGCCCAGGCTGGTCTGAACTACTGCCTAGTGCCTCAGCCTCTCGAGGAGTGGGGATTACAGGCATATGCCACCATACCCAACTGAACCAAGCATGGTGGCAAAAGCCTGTAATACCAGTGACTTGCAATAGGATCACAAATTTGAGACCAACTTCAGCAACTTAGCGAGACTCTATCTCAAAATAAAATAAAATAAAAAGGGATAAGAATGTAGCTCTGTGGTAAGGCACTATTAGGTCGTAAATATTAGTCGTCATGTAAAATGGAACAGACTGTTTTTAGGAATACCACAAAAAAAATAATAAAAATGAAAGGTGCTTTAACAAGTTACTTTACTTAGAAATGGTGGTTAGCACTGATCTTTGATTTGGCAAGGAACATATAATGTAGCCTCTGCTTGTGATAATTTATCAGACTAAGAGCATAAATTAAAATTTGTGTGTATTTGCTGAAACATTGAAGAATTGTTAAAAAGAGCATGTGTGTATATAAGTAGACAGTATATGTCTTTGAATATGGGATATATTTTAACTCTTCAAGATCTTCTCTCCTGTTATGCAAAAATAAGTCTAAAATAGGGGTTGAGGATATAGCTCATTGGTAGAGTGCTTGCCTCACATGCATGAGGTCCTGGATTCAATCCCCAGCACCACAAAAAAAAAGTCTAAAAATCTACTTGATGGGGATGTGTTCAACCTGTCTCACGTAGTAAAAAAATAATAGTCTTCATTGTTATATGTGACACCGATTACAAGTTGAATTTTTAACATAACATTTATCGTTAAAAATTTCTGTATATTCCCCAGGTTTCTAAGGATATGTTACTAAAAATTAAAAATACTGTCCTTCAGAGGACAGTAGATGGCATGCAGCAAGAGGGTACTCCATACACAGGTGAGCTTCTTGATATTGACATCATTTATAGAGCAGCTGTTTATTTTCTATTTTATAGTGATAATATAATGTCTTCGTTACAGATTCTTTTTTAATAAAGGGATTTTCTTTTTTAATGAAGGGATTCTTTATGCTGTATTGACATCATTTATAGAGCAGCTGTTTATTTTCTATTTTATAGTGATAATATAATGTCTTCGTTACAGATTCTTTTTTAATAAAGGGATTTTCTTTTTTAATGAAGGGATTCTTTATGCTGGCATAATGCTGACCAAGGATGGCCCAAAAGTTTTGGAATTTAATTGCCGTTTTGGTGATCCAGAGTGCCAAGTAAGTAACAGTCATTAAACTTAATAAAGTATTTCTTTGGTGAGGTTGTATGTTGTCCTAATCTCAGGATTTTTTCAGCCTTGAAATAATTACCTTTGAGAAACACATACAAGCTCTGCTAATACCCCAATGAATAAAATGTCTATAAAGAAAATTTCATTTGCCATGTTTATTGTGTTTTTCCAGGTAATCCTCCCACTTCTTAAAAGTGATCTTTATGAAGTAATTCAGTCCACCTTAGATGGCCTGCTGTGCACATCTTTACCCATTTGGCTAGAAAACCACACTGCCATAACTGTCGTCATGGCAAGTAAAGGTTATCCTGGAGCTTACACCAAGGGTGTGGAAATAACAGGTGAATAAGGAATAAGAGGTTGAATTTCAATGTGATAATTAACTGGTGCCATCAGGGACCTCCCTGCCATGCAAATGCTTGCTCTTGCTAAGGGTGTGAAGCCATCGGAAACCTTTCAAAAGTTTTTAACGTACTGCATTGCTAGTTGGATATGTCATAAATTATCCAAAATGACTATTTAAAGAACTGCCATCTATTTGTCTTCCCATATAAGGAAACATACGTAATCCAACCAAATTTCCACAATATTCCCAGTGTAAGCTTTCACTTCCACCCTCCCAAAGTAAGGGTGTTAATGAGACATAGGAAAGTGAGAGGACCGTTAATGTAAACTACATCAACAAGATATATTTAAGACATTGTCTCTGAATGATTACAGAGGCATACAACCTTGAGTGGTTTGACCCCATAATTTACGGTTAGTCATCAATGTAAATGGCACAGACTGTTTTGGGGAGAAATTGCCTGATAGAAATTTAAACAAAGAAGAAGAAGTTGAATACAGTGGAGCACGCCTGTAATACTAGTGGCTCTGGAGGCTGAAGCAGGAGGATCACAAGTTCAAAGCCAGCCTCAGCAACTTAGTAAGACCCTATCTCAAAATAAAAATTTAAAAATCCAGGCTGGGGATGTGGCTTCTTCCCCACCACCACCACGACTATTCGATCCCAGTACCAAAGAAAAACTTGTGGAAATGGTAAATCACTCCACAGTGTGAAATATGGTAATTTGAAATCCTGCATCAAATCTGTTCTCTTACAGGGTTTTCTGAGACTACAGCTTTAGGACTAGAAGTGTTCCATGCAGGCACTACCTACAAAAATGGCAGAGTGGTGACCAGCGGGGGAAGAGTCCTTACAGTAACAGCCATTCATGAAAACCTCATATCTGCCCTTGAAGAAGCCAAGAAGGGACTCACTGCTATAAAGTTTGAGGGAGCAATTTACAGGAAAGACATCGGCTTTCGCGCCATAGCTTTCCTTCAGCAGCAGCCCAGGTAAAAATCTTATGAGGTAGTTATGGTACGACTTCAGAACTACACTGAGTGATTGTAGAACATTCTGTTACTCCTGTACTGTTATATTGCCGCAGTCTGGCTGGGCACAAATCACGAGCCACTAAAGCAGGAACAAATTTTATTTTTTCTACTGCAAGAAAAAACCTCACACACGCTCCTGGGGAATCCTCCCGAAAAGCCACGAGGCTCCTCCAGCAACCCCCAGCCGGAAATATCTCCCCTGGAAAACCCTCCTCCTGCCCTTCGCCAACCAATGGGAACTCCCGGGGAATCCCCGTGAGAACTAAAAATAGCGCGAGAACTCAAAATTAGCGCCAGAGGAGGATATTAACGCCTTGCCTGTCAATCAATACTGTTGGCAAAATGCCAGGGGCCATACAGACTCGGCTGTGGCTCTCAGCATTATATCATTTTTTCTCTGAGACTGAGCTATTCTTTATTCTTGGTCTATGTTTTTTGAATCATATCCGTTTACAGCAATGTTCAAATTAAGTGGGAAACTTCATGGTGGTTCCTTACCTGAAAAGTTTAGCAATAGAGACAGGGTCTTGCAGAGTTGTCTAGGGCCTCTCTAAATTGCTGGGGTTGACTTTAAACTGGAGATTCTCCTGCCTCAGCCTCCTGAGCTGCTGGGATTACAGGAGAATGCCACTGCACCCAGCACAACAAGTGTTTTAGTTAAGAATATTACATTTGCTATTGTTCATTAAGTTCATCTATGAGTAATATATTTTAGAACAAAAAAATTTTAGCAACTTAATTCAAGCTATACTATTAGAGCAAATTTTTAATATTCAAACCCTGGAATATTTTTAGAATCAATGATATAATGCCATGCTAAAAATTTATTTTTCATTTCAAAACAACCAGATTCCATGGGAATGACCTATTTCAAAAATACTACAGTCTTGACTCTAGTCTGCATTGCTTAAGTTAAAAATGAAAATGAGATGCCACAATGCCAGTTACTGTCTGAAAAAGTTTTTTAAACCAATAGGACTTTATTTCCTCTCCGAGAGTAAATTTGGGCTGCTGACTTTGAATTAATTGCCAGTTCTCTCAATTTTAGTTGTTACCCTGGCAGCTTGTTTCTGGTAAACTCTTACATACTTCTTCATCTATCACTCCAACCCATTAAACCAAAGTTTTTTGTTTTGGGGTTTTTTTCTTTCTTATTGGTACCAGGGATTCAACTCAGAGGCACTTAGCCACTGAGCCACATCCCCAGCCCTATTTTTTATTTTATTTAGAGACAGGGTCTCATTGAGTTGCTTAGTGCCTTGCTTTTGCAGAGGCTGGCTTTAATCTCTGGATCATCCTGCCTCAGCCTCTGGAGCTTCTGGGATTATAGGCATGCATCACCATGCCCGTTGAAAGTTCTCATTTTTACAAGGCATAACTACTGATTTCACAATGCAGATGCACAAACTTGATCTGTAAAAATGATGCACTGAGTATCATTATCTGGTTATGCTTTTTAAATAGGTTTAATCTTGTTTTTACTATCCTCAACTATAAAGAAATTGAAATGGTTACATTAAGAACTCAGTTTGGTTATTTAGGAATATTTATGTAGAGTTTATGTAACCCTAATTTTTACTTTTTTCTTTTGTGGTGTTGGGATCACACCCAGGGCCTCATATATGCTAGGGAAGCACTCTACCACTGAGCTTCCTTGCCCTACCACCCCAAATTTCACTTTTTTTTTTTAACAGTTTTATGACTTTATTTAACTATCAGCAGTTAGTTCTCATCCACATTGACTGTAGATTTTTTAACGTTGTAACAGGGACATAGGTTACCAAAGTATAGAGCTTGTTTGGTGAATCTTCATCCTCCTTACGTTTTCTGGATAATCGCACACAAATACGATATGGGACATTCCTTATTCCTTTGGCCCAGACAGCTTTGTTGAGCCTGGTATCAATGCGTACATCTGGAGTTCCCATCTCTTTCATGGCAAATAAATTTCTGGATCTCTTTGAGGGCCCAAGGAGCACGCTTCTTGAAGCCCACTCCATGGATGCGCTTGTGAATGTTGATGGTGTATTCCCCAGGTCACGACCTCGTTGATGGCAGAACGGCCCTTCTTCTCACCACCCTTTCCGGGAGCCATTCTGCCAGGCCCAAGTTGGAAAGGAAGGGCATGAAGGATTGTCAAATTTCACTTTTTGACTTGGTTCTGACATTGCCCATACTGAAGTTGAACCAAGAAAGGCTGTAGCAAAATATCAGTGAATTTAAGAGCTAGCAAGTTGCTGTGTAATGGATAGTTTCAATTTCACAAGATGAAAGTAAATAGAGGTGGGTGGCAGTGATGGTTGTACAACATTATGAATATTTACTACCACTATACACTTAAAAATGGTTAAGATGGTAAATTTTGTTATGTGTATATTACATCAAAAATTTTCAAAGAATCAAGATATTTAGCAGCCTGTAAAAAGTACTTCTAGAAGAAATGGGTGATGAAGTTAGAGCGATGGTTCACAGCAGAGATGATGCTATGGAATCAACTAAGGAAATTGTGTAAACATTTCATTTTCCAGGGCTACACTAAACTAGATCAGTCAAATCCATTTATATGGCTAGGCATTGACTATGGAAGCACCCTAAGGAATATGAAAATCACTTGGGATAATTTCTGCTTTAAATACTATTTTCTACTATTAAAGTAATTTTTCCTGGCATTAAGGTGATGTTTTGATTATTATTGTTTCCAATTTCTTAGGGGCTTCACTTACAAGGGATCTGGTGTAGACATTGCAGCTGGAAATATGCTGGTTAAGAAAATAAAGCCTTTAGCAAAAGCCACCTCCAGACCAGGTAAGTCAGATCCTGTACTTGCTAATTTATTGACAGGTGTGAATTAATTTGGGCTTTATTAAAAAAAAAAAAAAAAAAAAAACTTCAAGAAGGAAAATAATTTTAAAAAATGGGGCTTTATATTTAAAATAAATGCTATATTCCTTTAAATCTTGCCCTACTTAAGCTAAACCCATAGTCAGCTACCTTCCTTTTTGTTTTTGTTTATTTATTTATTTACTTAGGTACTGGGGATTGAACCCAGTGGTACTTTACCACTGAGCTCTATCCCCACCCTTTTTTATTTTTTTTATTTTGAGACAGGGTCTTTCTAAGTTACTTAGGGCCTCTCAGCCTCCCAAATTGCTAGGATTAGAGGTATGCACCACCACACCTGATTTATCTGCATTTCTGTCTCTAATATTAAGTAAAGCACTTCTGTGATGTTATTACTTTTATTTCTTTATATCTTCCCTTTTTTTTATTACAAACTCTTTGAAATCATTTAATTAGATCATACTTTCGAGGCCTTTTCTCCCAATGTTATTACTTTCTTGATGAGTTCTTGGAGCACATGGTGCTCCCTCCCATTCTCAGTTTCCAGGCAGCTGTTTTAGAAGTAGCAGCATGAATATTCATATTTAATTGATCTGTCATAATGCAATAAGTAATTAGTGTCCTCTGCAATAGGCTGTGACGTAGATCTTGGAGGTTTTGCTGGTCTTTTTGATTTGAAAGCGGCTGGTTTCAAAGATCCTCTTCTGGCCTCTGGAACAGATGGTGTTGGAACTAAACTCAAGGTAGACACTGTTGTGTATAAAGATCTTTTGTGAAAGATGAGAGAATTTACTGCATATCAAAAACATATTTTTTCTCTTTAGACATACATGAGCTAAAAAGAACTATACCAAAAAACCATATGAATAAAATGTTTGTACATTTCCAACAACAAAATATTGTTTTGTCTATCTTTGAGTGGAAGGGCAATTTTAGGAAATAAAAAGGGATAGTTTTAGACCACATTGCTTATCAAAATTTAGTGTTATTTTGTCTTGAGATGTTAAGAGTATCTGGCCAATGTCATTGGTTTTTGTTAGCCTCATGGATAGATCGACAAGATGCAGTATGGCAGTTATTCTCTGATGTGAAATGTGAATGTTTGTTTTTTATAGATTGCCCAGCTGTGCAATAAACACAATACAATTGGTCAAGATTTGGTTGCAATGTGTGTAAATGATATTCTGGCACAAGGAGCAGAGCCCCTCTTCTTCCTTGATTATTTCTCCTGTGGAAAGCTTGACCTTAATATGTCTGAAGCCGTCATTGCCGGAATTGCTACAGCTTGTGAACAGGCTGGATGTGCTCTTCTTGGTATGATCATCCATTTTAACACCTTTTCTTTTTTTTTTTTTTTTTTTTTTTTTTTTTTGCAGTGCTGGAGATTGAACTTAGCACCTCACACATGCTAGGCAAACACTCCACCACTGAGTTATACCTCCCAGATCCTGATCATCCATTTTAACCATAGGTGCTCCTTCTTCTTATATATCAGCCCTGTATAGATGTCAGGATCAATGTCAGAATAGCTAGTGAAAGAGACTCTATATCACAGGATGTGACAAATGAAATATAGATACAACTGTTGAAATTACTCTTGGATTCTGGTGCCCTCAATGCCCCCTTGAGGGTTTATTCCCCAAACTCACTCCTGAGTTGTCAGGCAGGCTTATTTTTCTCCCCAAACTCTGGCCACTTTTTCTTCTACTTCTCAATAACTTCAACAGATAGGCTTGTGGATTATTCCCGTTTATTGTCCCCACAGAAAGGTAGATGGGTCTTGGTATTCAATATTTCAAACCATATTTGTTCATAGAAGTGACAAAGAATAAAATGTTCCCAGATTTTATAGAAATACTGCTATCTATATGGACTTTCTAGCAAAATTAATTTGTAAGTGAACAAGAATGAAACAACCACTTTCATATTATCATTTCTGTGAACAAGTCAGATCCAAAAGCCAAAAAATTGCCCTTTAACTAATTTGGCATCTGCTTGCCTCTACTTTCATATGAGATCATCATAAATTGCACTATTAAACTTTATAGGCCAGGGCATTTGGAGTTGAGGCACTCTTGGTTAAAATTACTTCTCCATTAACTAGAAGATGGTATAGATGGAGTGATTTTAAAGATCAGATGTCTATGAAATATTTCTTAAGCTAAACTGATATAGAAATGAAGTTATATTCAACTTAGCATTCATCCTATGAAAGTAGTGATATTTAGAGGCTACATACAGACTTGCAGAGGTATTGACCTTTGTAGAAATTAGTATTTCCTCTGAAATCATACTTGGTTGTACATGCTGTGAGCCAGCTAATATACGTGGTTATATACAGGATATAACCATGTGTTTAACTGTTCATGTTAAGAAGATTTGCTGTTGGGGCTGGGGTTGTGGCTCAGTTGTAGTGCGCTTGCCTAGCAAATAAATAAATAAGTGAATGAATGAATGTATTGTGTCCAACTACAACTCAAAAAAAAAGAGAGAAAGTTGATTGTTGATTGGAGCTAATTAAAAAAAGAGGGGCTGGGGTTGTGGCTTAGCTGTAGAGCGCTCACCTCGCATGTGAAATAAAGGTTAAAAAAAAAAAAGAATATTTGCTGTCATTGTCTCCTAAGGAAATGTATAAATATAATGTGATTTTTTTTTCTTCTCTCTTGCCTTAATCTTCCAGGAGGTGAAACAGCAGAAATGCCCGACATGTATCCTCCTGGAGAGTATGATCTAGCTGGTTTTGCTGTTGGTGCTATGGAACGGGATCAGAAACTGCCTCACCTGGAAAGGATCACTGAAGGGGATGTTATTGTTGGAATAGCTTCATCTGGTCTCCACAGCAATGGATTTAGCCTTGTGAGGAAAATTGTGGCAAACTCTTCCCTGCAGTACTCCTCTCCAGCACCTGATGGTTGTGGTGACCAGTCCTTAGGTAAATTAATTCGTGCTTGGATATAACTAAGTAGTCAATTAGTGTGTTTTGTGTCTCATTACTGAAAGCTAGAATGGAATGAATTACATTGCCCTGTGATTTACATTATCCTGTGATTTTGTTGCTTGGGCATCTTATAGAACTGGTATGTCTTTGCAAGGTCATACTCATTGTCCATTTCAGAATTGTTTTTATGTTTTGGTTTTTTACCTATAGGCTGTTTTTGTCTTATTTCTTTAATCTTCAGGGGACTTACTTCTAACTCCAACCAAAATCTACAGCCGTTCTTTGTTACCCGTCATACGTTCAGGACATGTTAAAGCCTTTGCTCATATTACTGGTGGAGGACTACTGGAAAACATTCCCAGAGTTCTCCCTCAGAAATTTGGGGTGGATTTAGGTAAGTTTACTGAAAGGAACTTTTGTTCAAAAAAACCACTGGGGTGTGGGGAATACACAAACTCTAGGTAGTTAGTGCACATATGATTTTAAGTGGAAACTTGTTAATCATTAAGGTTTCATGGAGGGAAACTGGGATGAACCTTTTCTACCTTTTTTTATTATCCATGTTTATGAGTCATGTCACTGGCTTATGTAAGGATTGAAGTACTATAAGCTGGAGCCCTACGTGCCAGGAAAGGAAGTAATAAGTGTGAAGTAGTCCACACTAGAGATGAAAGAACTAGGGAATAAAGAAGGGAGAAACATTTGAGAATTAATTCTTGCCTAGAAAAAAAAAGTCTCAGGTGAGTAGATGGCAACATCACTAACACAGGACGAAGAGTAGTGGAGCAGAAAGTGAGGATACAGTGCTTAAGATCTTCAGTGAATCTCTTCCAAGGCAACTGAGCAAAAGTTGAGATCAGACCAAAGATAAGTCGGGAAGCTGTACTCACAAAGCTATAGTTACAGCCAAGAGAGTGGAAAGGACCAAAAATTATCCCTTAGAGGAAGAATTACTGAAAAGAACTGTTAGAAGTAGGAGCTAAACCATGTGAAGTATGGTCATCAATCCCAAGGATTTTTTGGTGCAGTACTGGAGATTAAACCCAAGGCCTTGTGTATGTTAGGCAGTACTCTATCACTGAGCTACATTCCCAGCCCTCTTATTTTATTTTGAGACAGGGTCCCTCTTGATGTTCTCAGTTGATAGGATTATGGGAATGCACCACTGCACCCCACTGCTATTGGGTTCACTATTGAAGGCATAGTGAACATCATGGTAGCTAAAATCTTTTGAACTTAACTTTTAAGAATTGACATTCCAGCTGGGTGCAGTGGTGCATTGCATGTAATCCCAGTAGCTCCTGAGGCTGAGACAGGAGGATTGAGAGTTCAAAGCCAGCCTCAGCAAAAGCATGGTGCTAAGCAATTTGGTGAGACCCTGTCTCTAAATAAAACACAAATTAAGGCTGGAAATGTGACTCAGTGATCAAGTGCCCCTGAGTTCAATCCCAGGTAGCCAAAAAAAAAAAAAGAATTTGACATTCCTAACTAATATAAATGTAATTAAATCCAGTACGGGAGAAGATTCGTAGATATACAATGCATATTACAAATTAACTCCATAGAATTAAAACCAAGTATCCTGTAGATATATCAAATAAATGGGAGAAGCTGATAGTAAACCTCATTATTTAATAAAAAGCTATATTCCTTTTTATAAGAGCATCATAAATAATTTTATTCAGTATTGTTTTGGGAAATCAGATCCCATAACTGTAGACTCAAAAAAACCAACCAAATTATTTCATTATTCAGAAGTTTTGTATGTAGGCCTAAAATTTTTACTAGAGGGATTCTTTTTTTTTTAAAGAGAGAATGAGAGAGAGAGAGAGAGAGAATTTTTAATATTTATTTTTTAGTCCTCGGCGGACACAACATCTTAGTTAGTATGTGGTGCTGAGGATAGAACTCGGCTGCACACATGCCAGGCGAGCGCGCTACCGCTTGAGCCACATCCCCAGCCCCTTACTAGAGATTTTTGTTGTATGATTTGTGATAATGCACGATATATTCTTATAGCAGACCTAAGAATATAAATTTTAAAATAAATGAGATTCAGGGTGTTGATCATAATCCTTTTCTGTAGCATGACTTTTCTCAAATGATGTATATATTTCCTTTAAGTCTGTGTATAAGCCATCTACTTTTTTATGATACTTAGAGTGCATTTTTGTCATTGCTAAGATCCAACTAATATGCTGGAGTTGTGGCTCAGTGATAGAGCACTTGCCTAGCACATGTGAGACACTAGGTTCAAACCTGAGCACCACATAAATAAATAAATAAATAAATAAAATAAAGATATTGTGTCCATCTACAACTAAAAAAAAAAAAAATGCATTTAAAAGAAGAAGAAAAAAGATCCAGCTAAGTATTCACTAGAGAATAGTATGCCAGTCTCTACTGGAATTCAGCTACTATCAATCCAACCCATTAAAATGGCTTTTTAAAATCTAATGAGTTAATGCAGCATAAAACCTCATTGAAGTGTGATTGTTGGCCAACTTTTTCAAAAAAAAGTGCTATGAGGGCTGGGGTTGTGGCTCAGAGGTAGAGCACTTGCCACTTGCCTACCATTAGTGAGGCACTGGGTTCGATCCCCAGCACCACATAAAAATAAAATAAAGATATTGTATCTCTGACTAAAAAATAAATATTTTTTTAAAAAGTGCTATGAATGTCTAGAGTATAAATGGATGCCCAAAACACAAAAACAACTTCTGAAAGGCCAGTTTATAGTTTTACTTGATATAAAATAACAGAGCTATCAGTTAATCATACAACTTGCTGGTTTTCAGATGCCCAGACATGGAGAATCCCCAGGGTCTTCTCATGGTTACAGCAGGAAGGACAGCTCTCTGAAGAAGAGATGGCCAGAACATTCAACTGTGGTATTGGAGCTGTCCTTGTGGTATCAAAGGATCAGACAGGGCAGATTCTAAATGATATTCAACAGTGCCAGGAAGAAGCCTGGGTGATTGGCAGTGTGGTTGCATGTCCCGAAGGTAACTCCTTCTTTGGTTTTAGACATATAACCTTAAATATAACTAAGCCCTGTCTCATGAGTTTTTAGCCCACCTTTCGTTCCAGCCATTGCTATGGCATCTGTCTTTACCCAGGTGTATCATGACAGCATCCACCCCAGTGATAGCACATGCCTCTTAATTTTCACCTTGAGACTCTTGACACCTCTGTGTAGCATTCCCATGTGCACAACAGAACCCTGCAGTATCACTTCCCAAAGGAATCTTCCTACATGTAAGCCCTTATGGCTCTGCTTTATGGTTCAAAATTCAAGAACTAATGAGTGAATGCCCTGGCTAATACTGTTTGTTATTCAAGACTCTTACTAGAACTTGGTAGAGTGGCAGAAAATCCAATCAAATAGTAATAATGGTGTTAGAGCTTGTTAACCTTGCTTCTGTCAACCTTTCTTTCCTCTGCTGTATAAGTTTCACTTTTTGGCACGTTCTCTTACTAGAAAGATAACATTTTTTGGCTCTTTTGACAACAAAAAGCCCTCTCACTTTCATCATTCTATATCACATCTTAGAGTGACCTTGCTAGGCCACATACCTTCCACAAAGGCCAAGGAGTCATGGCATTATCCTGAATGGTCTCACTAGGAAGATTTGGGGATTAGAAGCAGAACATTGGCAGGCAGTAATATATCCACCATATGCTCCAAAGTAGTGATGAGTTTAAAACTCCTAGTTGAAGTAGATGATTACACATGTTTAGCTTCGGGAAGTTTTTGTAAATGCGTAATATTAAGTGTTACAAACCTGTTAAATGTTTTAGTCCTTGCATATCTTATTTTCGAAATAAATTAAAATATTCTAAAGTTTTCATAAAATATTTTTCTTTCCTGGGGCTAGGGTTTTGGCTCAGCAGTAGAGCGCTTGCCTAGCACGTGTGAGGCCCTGGGTTCAATCCTCAGCACCACATAAAAATAAAGATATTTTAAAAATATATTTTTCTTTCCATTATTCCTATAAGTTCACAATTGTTCTTTACTTATTTTGGGGTGTATTTATAATGAAGGTTCCCCTCGTGTGAAAGTCAAGAATCTGCTCGAAACCATGCAAATGAGTAAGTCAGTGTCAGTGAACGGCTCCTTGAAAAATCACTTCTCTGCCCAACCAAAAAAGGCAAGAGTGGCTGTCTTAATATCTGGAACAGGTAAGACATGGCTTCCTCTCCAATGTTGAGCTCTAGAGCTCTTCTCTTCCTCCCTGACCACCCAACCAACACAAAGAAACCTCTTTCAGATTGTAAGGCTACTATTAGCACAGTCTGGAAGAGAGGGAATTATTAAGGAGTGCTATCATTTCAGCTTCCTTAGTCTTCCCACTTGTGAATTTGGGACAACTCCCTAAGCAAAAAGTAGAGGACGTGAGAAAGATGGTTAGAGAAAGACTAGAAAAGATAAAAAGGATAAAAATTCCAACTTCTTTTTTGTATCATAGTTTTGTCATTGGAAAGTCTTAAAATATTAGAGGGTTTTTTACTGTTAGTAGTATTAAGAATAAGAAGTTTATGTTTGACCTTTGTGGATAAGGGGTCAAATAAGAGTATTGTATTCTCAGATGGGTATAACATGATTATTTACCTCTCTTATAGTTAACATTATTATGAACATGCTTGTAAATATGTTTTTGGTTTTTGTTTTGTTTTGTGTGTGTGTGTGTGTGTGCGCGCGCGTGTGCGTGCACGCTCATTCAACCCCCTTAGCCAAGATGTTATTTTGTAGGAGCAATTATATATACTCTAGAACCTGCTTTTCACAATATCCATTATCCAAAGAGAAGGAGAATTTAAAGGTCTCATATATTGTCAATCTTTTCTAAGACATGTTTTCGGAGAACTTAACGACTCCCTATTCAATGTAGAACATATCTTTTTTTTTTTTTTTTTTTTTTAAGAAGAGTTCACTTTGTTTTTTCCTCCCTTTTCAGGATCGAACCTCCAAGCACTCATAGACAGTACTCAGGATCCAAATAGCCACGCACACATTGTTGTTGTTATCTCCAATAAAGCCGCAGTGGCTGGTTTAGATAAGGCAGAAAAAGCTGGTATCCCAACCAGAGTAAGTTCTTGGGAAAAGTACTAGTCCTGTGGCCTATTTTTGTTTGTTTGATTGATTTTGGGGGTGCTGGGAAATTCAACCCACAGCCTTATGCATGTTAAGCATGATATCTACAGAGTTAAACTCTCACTCAACCACATAGGCTATACTTAAACCTCATAATCAGTTCTCACAGGACCCGTATCTCTGTGGTTTACATGGCCTTTGGACTTCGGCTTTTGGGTGGGTGCTGGGCTCCCCTTTCCACTTGATCCTGTGCATTGCTCAGTAATTCTCCATTGGGTATGTCCTCATAAGGAGGTGTAGTGTGGTAATGTAAAGGTTATGTTTTAGATTATTTTGGGTAACTGATTGAAAAAGTTGTATTTATCTTTTTCTATTACAGGTAATTAATCATAAATTATATAAAAATCGGATAGAATTTGACAATGCAATTGACAAAGTCCTTGAAGAGTTCTCCACAGACATAGTCTGTCTTGCAGGGTTCATGAGAATTCTCTCTGGCCCCTTTGTCAAAAAATGGGATGGTAAGCAAAAGTTGTTCAGTATTGATTGAGAAATCTAGTGCAAATGGACTCCAGAATAGTCAACTTAGCATGCAGTAGTGAAATACTGTGACATTTTACTTAACACAGGTCTTAATTTCCTTTGCTTTAGTCCAAAAGATGACCCAATGATGATTTATTAACCTGTTTTCTATCAATTTCTTAGGATTACTATAATAAATTACTCTTTATAATATAGTTTAGTTTTGTTCTAGATTACTGAAAGATAATATTTCATCTTCTAAATTAGTATTCAGAAGACCCTTTTTACTTGTTTTAGAAGGAAGAGAAAGAAATTTCCTGTATCCCAAAATAAAGAGGCATCCTCTCCTATGAGACACAGACCATTGCCAGAAGATGGCAAAAAAGATGTTGCCAAAAAGCACATACTATCTTGTGTCTTTGCCTTTTTTTACCCAAAGCTTTGACTGTATCCTGTTTTCCTTTTTTGTGTACATATTTAGGAAATAAATGAATTTTCTGTCCAAAGAGTTTGCTTTCTTAGGTGAATATAGTTAGAACATTGGTGTCAGTACATAAAACGGGCAATTCCTTTGGTGATAATAGACACACAAAGCTAACTAATCCAGCATCTGACTGGTGGGCACACCACATTGCTATTAGAAGTCTTCCATCCAGCTTAGACCTTCCCTCCCCGCGTCCCCACTAGCTCCCCATCACTGCAGATTCCTGTTCAGAGTTCCCCAGCATGCCTGTGACTATGCAAAGCCTGTGACTATTGCTAGGGCCTTCTTGGACAAGAACTGTATTTACCTTTGCCTTATTTCCATGTTACACACAGAAAACACCCATCTTGGAAATCCAGCTCCTATTGACTTCTGGTTCTAGGCAAGAAAATATATATTCTTTTAGCAGAATACATAGGATTTTAAAATTCTGACCATTATGCTTTCTTAATTTCTAGGAAAAATGCTGAACATCCATCCTTCCTTGCTCCCTTCTTTTAAGGGTTCAAATGCTCATGAGCAAGCCCTGGAAGCTGGAGTCACAATTACTGGATGCACTGTACACTTTGTAGCTGTGAGTATGTGTTTTTTCTACCAAAGTGATAGGATTAGTGTTTAGCTATAAACTGTGCTGGCTAGAAAATAAGGTTTAAAACTTTGATTTTTCTTTTCCAGGAAGATGTAGATGCTGGACAAATTATTTTACAAGAAGCTGTTCCTGTTAAAAGGGGTGACACTGTTGCAACTTTGTCTGAAAGAGTAAAATTAGCAGAACATAAAATATTTCCTGCAGCCCTCCAGCTGGTGGCCAGTGGAATTGTACAGCTTGGAGAAAATGGCAAGATCTGTTGGGTCAAAGAGGAATGAAGCCTCCTAATTTAGGAATGGAACCAGTTTTAAAAGAATTATGACTATTTGCTTGGTGCCTTTTATTCATGTATTTAACCTAATAGAAGAACTGCTAACAGAAAAAGACTTCACCGTTAACCTCATTCACCATTTTTTAATAGAGAATCATTAAAAACAAAATTTGTGCAGGATATCCTAGACATCTCCCATGATCTTTCCAGTTTTACCTGTTTAGAACATTGTGTTTATAATCAAACTAGTTATTAAGAATTCTCTTAATTTAATGGGCATGCTGGCATGCACTTATGATTCCAACAACTTGGGAGGCTGAGGCAGAAAGATTGCAACTTCAAAGCCAGTCTTAGCCACTTAGCAAGATCCTGTCTCAAAATAAAAAGAACTGGATATGTAGCTCGGTGATAAAGCACCTCTGGGTTCAATACCAGTACCAAAAAATAAATAAATAAATAAAAATCCCCTTAACTCAGAGCCAAACAAGATACCAAACTTCGATCTTTCTTATCCTCTTTTTCTCACCAGTATCACCTCTATTTTTTATAAGTTACATGTTCTGATCTTTGACTATATGCTTCAAAGCCATGCTGCTGCCTACATTGTCATTTCATTTAGTCATGGAAGTATAAAGAGATTCATGGAGCATCACCTGGGTACTATTCATGTGATTGATTGCCTGATGTGTGAAAGTACCCAACCTCCTGACCAGGGTCAAGTGAATATATTGTGTGTGTATAATGATTAGAATCAAGGCTTCTCTGGTTATCCTGGTCATAATTTATAATGTCAGGATTTCTGGATCACTCACATTTCTAAGGAATACTCTACTTGGGACTTTTAATATCATTAAACGTTCCTCTAATTATTGACACATTTATGCTCTTATGAGTCACCAGAGGATTAAAGGAAGAGTTCAGTTACTTCCAGATAAAAGTGTAAGACTTTAGTCACATCCTCTTTGTCTTTCCATTTCCTTATCAATTAAAGTGGGCAAATACCTATCTCATAGTCATTTTGATAACTAGCATGTGAAGTGCTAAGAACGGTGCTTGGCAGATGGGGAGGCACTCAGAGGTTAGCATTTATTTCATAGTGTCTCCCAATTATAAATTCAGTATTCAAAGAATACATCTTGAGCAGGGGAGGGCAGTCATATCTCATCTGGATGTGCGTTTCTGGAAGGGAAAGGTTCAGGGCACCATATTGGACATGTACATGATTTACACAGAGAACACCAATCTTGGTACCACATTTCTTGGCTATCACAGCTGAGTGAACAAGCTGCCTGCCATCTTTAAACCTCTGGGCAGGCTAAAGTGGATGTGACTTAAGATCCTGTCTGTACAACAGGGTGCACCCTCCTGGAATTGTACTGAGGACCATGTTTCAAACCTCATAAAATTTAAATTTAGAACAACAGCAAACAATTAACAGCCATTTTGTACAAAAAAAAAAAAATAGTAAATTCTAGCATTAGAAGGTCAAGATAAGTGAAATAGAGTCCAAACATAATTAAGCACATATGTATAATGCCAAAAAGTATAAAGAAAGTTGAAGGATGTAAAGGAAAAAGTTATTGGGTAAAATCATACAAGCAGAGGCTGATATCAGGATGGTAAATTTGAAAAGTTAATATAAACAAAATCTTAATGACATTTATGTCTTTCTTTTTTGGTACTAGGGGTTGAACCCAAGGACATTCAACCACTGGGTCACATCCACAGCTATTTTTCATTTTGAGACAGGGTCTTCCTAAGTTGCTGAGGCTGGCTTTGAACTTTCGATCCTCTTGCTGCAGCCTTTGGAACCACTATATTTTTCATACTAATCTCCACTATAAGAAACTTGTTCTCCATGTAAGGTAGCTGACTTCATATGTTGGAAGAATCAAACTGTGTCTGAAATATGCAGTTGCCAGAAGCAAACAAACAAAAACTTGAATATAATGAGATTGAAAGAAAAAAGAGTGTAAAGAGACTCTTACTGTCATGTTTGTGATAAATTGAGTATTACTGGAACACATTTTGAGCAGCCATTAGTTTATAATAATGAGAGAAAAGGTAGTTTCAATTATAAATAGTTGTCAATGTGACAAATATGGGTGTTTATCCTTTATTATAGATGTCTCTTAGTTCTTTGTTTAGCCAGGAGTGAAATAGATCAGCCCGCATCTTTTTTTAACAAGCAGATTTATTTTTCTTTTAACTTTTTGTGGTGCTGGATGGAATCCAGGACCTCCCACATGGCTAGGCACTTACATGCTTAACCACTGAGCTGTAGTCCCAGCCCCCAGATAAGCCCCTTGGTCACACACTGTTTAGGTGGAAGGACACAGTGGAGTGGAGGGTGTCTGTTACTGCCCCACAAAGAGAAAAGATTCATGTTCCAAAGTGCTCCAAAAAGAAACAGAATTTCTGAAAGATTTCATGATCTCTAAATGTTCCTTCTCAATTTTTTAAATTACTGTTAATTTACTATACAAACTTTTTAAAATTAATCAAGTAATATACTATTATTGTAAAATTTAATAACTGGTACAGATGGTCCCTCTTTATTCCTTTTTACTAGTAATGAAAAGTAATGGGCTGGGGATGTGGCTCAAGCGGGGCACTGGGTTTGATCCTCGGCACTACAAAAAAATGTTGTGTCCACCGAAAACTAAAAAATAAATATTTAAAATTCTCTCTCTCTCTCTCTCTCTCTCTCTCTCATAAAAAAAAAAGTAATCATGAAAATTTTCTTGACTGTTCTTGCCCATGCTTCTATTTATTTTTTTCTTTATAAACTTTTAGATCAGTTTAAATGAGTTTTTGTTTTTGTTTTATTTCTGAGGTACTGGGGATTAAACCCAGAGGCATTTTATCATTGAGCTACATCCCAAACCCTTTTTCAATTTTTGAGACAAGGTCTCTAAATTGCTAAGGATCTTACCAAGTTACTAGGACTGTCTTGAACTTGCAATTCTCCAGCCTCTCAGGTTGCTGGGATTACAAGCATACACCACCTTGCCTGGATTAAATGCTTTTCATATACTTTGACTTTGTTTTCAGATTTATAACAGGTCTTTCTTCAAATGCATATATATTTTTAAATTTTTTATTAAAGTAGTACCCACATAAGTAAACACTCCAATTTTCACAACGTGAACACATCTGAGAACCAGCACTCAACTAAAAAAACATTGCCAGCATTCTAGAATCATCCTTCTTTTCCCTTCTAGTCATCACTCTTACCCCACTTGCACCTCAGCAAAGAATACACTCCTCTGACTTCTAATTTGTTTTTCTTGATATTAAGTTTTATATAAACAGGACCCTACAAGGTGTACTTTTGTTGTTGTTTATATCTGGCTTTGGTTTTGTTGTTTGTTTTGTTTTTTATTTTGTAATTGTGGATGGACAGAATGCTTTTATTTTGTTTATTTTTATGCAATGCTAAAGATCTAACCCAGTGCCTCACATGGGCGAGGCAAGCGCTCTACCACTGAGCTACAACCCCAATTCATGTGGCTTTGTTTGCTTGTTTAGTTTTATGAGATTCATGTTGTTGCATATATTTGTAAATAATCATTCTGTATATGAATACAGCACAATTTATCCATCCTATTGATACCAGTCTGGGTGTTTCCAGTCTAGAATTATTATTACTGTTGCTATGAACATCCTTGTCCATGTGTATTTGGTTCATTTATATTCACATTTCTATTATATACATAGCTGGAAGTATAATTACCAGGATAGGAGTATTCATATGTTCAGCTTTAGCAAATACAGCCCAACCTTCTCCCAAAATCATTGGGCCAATTTACACTCCCACCACCAATGTGAGTTTAGATTATTCCACAGTCTTGCCAGCATATGGTTTGGTTCTCCACCACCCATTTTAACCACTTTTGTGAGTGGATACTGCTTTCACATTGTTGCAGTTTACATTTCCCAGTTGGCTGTGAAACTAAGACCCTTTTGATGTATGTTTGACCTCTTTTCAGATCTAGGTCATCAAGACCAACTTTCTGAGAAGTAAACTTCTAAATTTACTGCATTTTTTATGCTATTGTAAATAAAATCACTTTAATTTCCTTTTCAGATTATTTACTGCTAGCATATAGAAATATATTTTGACCTTATATTCTGCAACTTTTCTTTAGCCCTTAATAGTTTTCTTTATTAGTTCTTTAGGGGATTTTGTGTATAGAGTAATATCTGCAAACATAGGTTTCTTTCTTATTTGCCTGCCTCCACTTTCTTTTTCTTGTTTAATTGCCCTGGTTAGATCTTCCCTTATAATGTTGACTAGAAGTGAAGAGCTCTAACATCCTTGTCTTTCTTGGCCATAGTGGAAAGGTTTTAGTCTTCCACCACTCAGTGTTTCCACTGGGCACAGTGGAGCACACCTGTAATTCCAGCAGCTCTGCAGACTGAGGCAGGAGGATTGCAAGTGCAAAGCCAGCCTTACTAGACCCTATCTCAAAATGAAAAATAAGAGGACTGGGGATGTGGCTCAGTGGTTAAGTGCCCCTGGGTTCAATCTTTGCTACCAAAAAAAAAATAGTCTTTAATTTTCTTAGCCCTCCTTCTCCCCCAAATAGGATTTTACCACCAGGCAAACCAAAGTAACTAGTATTTGTCCCACCAGCTCTGTGGACTAGAAGGGTGGAAAGGCTTCAGTTACAAAGAAGAAATTGTATGGGGACATATTTGGTAAAGATAAAGAAATTAGTAATGTTTTATCAAAATATGTTGGCAGTGCAAATTGGTTTATCCTTTCTTTTTTTTTAAATATTTCTTTATTTTTTAGTTATTGGCGGACACAACATCTTTGTTGGTATGTGGTGCTGAGGATCGAACCCGGGCCGCACACATGCCAGGCGAGCACGCTACCGCTTGAGCCACATCCCCAGCCCCATGGTTTATCCTTTCTTGAGCATAGTTTCGTGACGTGTTTATTCACAAAGCACAGTGGCCACCTTTCCATTACCATACCCAGAAAAACAAGTCATCTTTCTCATAGTCTGCAGAACATGGGAAATGTCATAATTTATTTCTCCACTTCCTGTAATTTGATCTTTTCCTTTCTCCTTTTTTTTAATTGTTTGTTATTATAGTGGTTCAAATGAAAATCTTGGAAACACCATCCCTACTCCAAAGATTTTCAGAGATAATCAAAATCCTGAAGTTGATATGACTTGCTCTTTTATTTTTATTTTATTTGTATATTTATTTGTTTTGGTACTGGGGATTGAATCCCCCAGAGGCATTTAACCCCTGAGCCATATCCCTAGCCCTTTTTAATTATTTTTATTTTTTGACCGGGTCTCACTAAATTGCTCAGGCTGGCTTTGAACTTACTATCCTTCTGCCTCAACCTTTGTTGTTGCTGGAATTACAGTCATGCAACACTGTGCCCAGCTTGAATATGGCATTTAAAATTATTAAGAACCTTCTGCCATTGTTATCTTTATTTATTTATTTTTGGTGCTGGGGATTGAATTCAGGGCCTCAAGCATGCTAAGCACGTGTCCCCACTTACTATATGCCAGTAATGGTTCCTAACTATAACAAATCAAAAGTGTCTCCAGCCAGGTGCTGTGGCACACGCTTGGAACCCCAGCAGCAAATGTACCCTTGAGGATGCCCCCCACTCTTGCCACCGAACAAAGTTGAGAACCACTGCACTGGCATACAGTCTCTAAAGAAATCTAGGGTCTAGTGAGTTTGCCTCAGATTGGGGTCCATTGTTCCCCTGAATCAGTATTACCTAGACATGAATGAAAGACATCCCCAGGCCTTCCATGATACCATAGAATGAGAATATCTAGAGGTAGCATCTAAGATCTGAATTTTAATGAAGCTTCCTCTCTGCCTCTTATGTATACTAACTACAGGGTGAGAACCCTGCTCTAATCCCTCAGAGAGTAAGTAGCTCAGTGTATCCATGCGTGCTCACACATACATACACACACAATCCAAAGCAGAAAAAGTGTCAATTATTCTGAATGAATTTGGATCACTGCAGAAGAAATAAAAGGATTCCAAGTGTCTGATTCTCACTGGTGAATTCAAAACAAGCACTGACACAATGCTAATGACGAATTGTAACACTAGCTTTTTTTTTTTTTTTTCTTTCCCCTGCAGTGCTAGGGATTGAACTCAGGACTTGCTAGGTATAGCACTCTACCACTGAGCCACATCCTAGCCTGTTGAATTTCTTTGTTTGATTGTTTATTGGTACCAGGGATTGAACCTAGGGGTGCTTAACCATGAGCCACATTCCCACCTCCCTTTTTTTAATATATTTAAAGACAGGTCCTCGCTAAGTTCCTGAGGCTGGCTTTGAATTTGTAATCCTCCTGCCTCAGCCTCCCAAGCCCCTGGGATTACAAGCATGCGCCACTGAGTCTAGCAGAGCCCACTGAACCTTCATAGCACCTTATGAAACAGATACTAACATCATTCCATGTCTACAAATGGAGAAACTAAGGCACAGAGGAATTAAGTCATTTGCCCAAGAACATAAATGTTGTGTTGGATATATATGAACTCAGGATTTGAACAGAGACCACATGCTTATCCATTAGACCCTGCTTTGCTTGAAGGTATTTGGCAAGGCAAATGGCAGGGCAAGAAGTGAAGCAGGGAAAGACAACTAAGAAGGGACCCCTGGGATCAAAGTCAACTCTGAAGATTGAAGTCCATGGGCTGTGCATACAGTAAGCTACCCCCACTCAGATACAATCAGAACAGGACATGGACATATTTAAAAGCATCCCCCTAGCCACACACAGAACAACCAACAAAAAGAAGATACCTTTCAGACACAGGGGGCTTAACTATAACCTTTGATTAAGCACAGGTTCAAAATAAGCCACTCTGACCTAGGAACAAGTCTTAGAACCTGGCCTAAAATACCATACTCATCCCTGGCGCCTGGTATACTGCATGCCCAAGTCTTTCTTCCCAGGATCAGTCAGAGAAGGAACCTCCATGCTGGTTGATTATGGGGCAAAGATCTAATCTCTTTGAACTGTAGTAGACACACACACACACACACACACACATACACACACACAATGGTAAAGGGCAAAACTCTCAATTGGGTAAGAGCTTTGCACAACCTTTGGTTCATAAGTGGCTTATCCCTCCCTAGGAGCAACCCCTCAATGGCCAGTTCAAAAGATTAAAAAGGGAAAAAGCTTGAAAAAAAAATTATAAAAGGAGGATCTGAGAAGGGGGATTAGGCTACACACTGAGGTGAAAATGACTTTGCAGAATTAGTTCAGCCAAGTCACTAAAACAACAAAGCAAATGCTACCTTCACCTTCAGAAGAGGGATCAGTACTCACCATCACAACAGAAATTACCTAAAATGTCCAGTTTTTTATTTAAAAAATTATAAAACATGCATATAAAGAAGAAATTTGATCCATACACTGGAAAAGAATGCAGGCAATATAGATGCCTTTGAAGAGGCCTGGACTGGACATTACAAGAACTTCAAAGCAGATGCTATGGGCTGGGATGTAGCTCAGTGGCAAAGCGTCTGCCTTGCATTCACAAAGCCCTGGGTTCGACCCCCAGTTCCAAAAAAGACAAAAAAAAAAAAAAAAGCAGATGTTATATATATACGTACAAAGAACTAAAGGAGTCCATACTTAAAGAACTAAAGGCAGGTATGATGATGATGTTTCATCAAATCACAAATATTAATAAGTTAAGCTGACATAAAGAGCCAAGTAGAAATTATAGTGTTGTAACTGGATGTGGTAGTGCATACCTGTAAGCCCAGCTACTCGGAAGCTGAAGCAAGAGGATTGCAAGAAACCAACATGGGCAATTTAGTGAGATCCTGACTCAAAAAAATAAAAAGGGCTGGGGATGTGCTTGGTAGTAGAGTGCTCGCCTAGCATGCGTGAGACCCTGGGTTCAATGCCCAGTACCCCTGCTCCAATAAAATAAATCATAGGGTTGAAAAGTATAACTGAAATGAAAACTTTATCAGAGGAGCTCAATAACAGATGCCAGCTGGCAGATCAAAGGAGCAGCAAACTTGAAGAAAGATTACCTAGAGATTATGCCACCTAAGAAACTGGGGGGGAGAAAATGTTTTTAAAAAATCAGCAGAAATCGGGCACGCTGGCACATATCTATAATGCCAGCCGATCAGGAGGCAAAGCAGGAGGATCATGAGTTCAAGGCCTGCCTCAGGAACTTAGCAAGGCTCTATGTGACTCAGTGAGACCCTGTATCTAAAATTTTCTTTCTTTTTTTTTTTAAGAGTGCGAGAGGGAGAGAGAGAATTTTAATATTTATTTTTTAGTATTTGGCGGACACAACATATTCGTTTGTATGTGGTGCTGAGGATCGAACCCGGGCCGCACGCATGACAGGCGAGCGCGCTACCGCTTGAGCCACATCCCCAGCCCCTAAGACCCTGTATCTAAATAAAATATAAAAGAGGGCTGGGGATGTGACTCAGTAGTTAAGTGCCTCTGCAGAAGAAAAGGAAAGGGAGGGACAGAAAATATATATGAAGAAAAAAATGGCGAAAACTTTCCAAATTTTATGAAAAACATTCATCTATATATCTAAGAAGCTCAAGAAACATCAAGTAAAATAAAGGCGTAGATCCACACCCACACCATCACAGTCAAATGCTGGAAGCCAAAGGTAAGAAATGTATGTGGTAAAAGATACCAGGGCTCAAGTGCACTAAGTATCATTAGGTATACCTGGACACCTGGAAGGAAAAAAAAATGGATTTAAATTAAAATGCATTGCTGGGTATGGTGGTGCAAGATTGTAATCCCAGTGATTTAGGAGATTGAAGTAGGAGGTCACAAGTTTGAAGCTACCTCAGCAACTTAGTGAGACCCTGTCTCAAAATAAAAAATGAAAAAGGGAGGTGAGGGGTTGGGGTTGTAGCTTAATGGAGGGGAAAAAAAAAGCCTTACCTCTAAATGAAGTCCAAACTTCCCAAGCACCAATTGATGCAGGCTCTCCACCCTGACTTTGGGAATCCTATGTCTGTCAAACTCACTGGTACAGTTTTTTGTTAAACTCTACCCAAACTGAGCGCCAATGGGCTGGGATGTAGCTCAGTGGCAAAGCATCTGTCTCACATTCACAAAGCCCTGGGTTTGACCCCCAGTTCCAAAAAAAAAAAAAAGACAAACTGAGGGCCAGAGCACCCCACTCTGGTGGACATGGAATGAACTCTAATTACATCTGTGTCTCAGTGCCATACTGGTAGTTGTTTAACAGGACATTCTCCTGGGTATAAAAGCTCTGATTGTAGCATTTGCTGATGCTAAATTTGGATAGTGCCCTCCAAAGTCCATGTACTACAGGCTTGGTCTCCAGGTGCTGGGGACACTTAGGAGGTGGGGCCTTATGGGAGGTCCTTAGGTCACTAGGAGTATGCCCTCAAAGGGGATTATGAGATCCCAGTTTCATTTTCTCTGACACAAATGTAAGTGGTTTTCTCTGCCACTCACTCTGTCATTATGTGCCACTATGTCCAGAAGCCAAATCCCAGACCTGAACTTCCAGAACCATGAGTCAAAATAAATCTTTTTTATTTCCTAAGTAACATTTCTTAAGTAACCTCAAAGGATGCAAGTTCACAAGAACAGCTAAAACTGTATGCCTTCAGTCTTCTGAACATCACTAGGGCCTCCTAGCACATGCCTAGTACTCAAAGGGTATTCTCTGTTTTAAGTTTTAAAAAAAAATTATTGATAGGTTTTTTAGAGAAATTTTAGATCTACAGAAAAATTGAGCAGAAAGTATAGAAATTCACGATATTCCCCATTTCCCTTTTGCCCTTCCTCTATCCTTAACTGTCTTATGTTGTTGTGAAACATTTGCTGTAATTGATGAACAAATACTGATGTTATTATCAACTAAAAGTCATACTTGAGGGTTCACTCCTTGTGTTATATAGTTCTATATCCATTTTGCTAAATTCATAATGTATATTTGCCCCATCATTACAGCATACTTTCACTGATCTAAAAATCTCATGTTCTATTTATTCATCCCTTTTCCCTACACTGAACTTCTGGTGTAAAGGTAAAATTTCTAAGCTGATTCTAAGATGCAAAAGTCTGAGTTAAAGTGTAAAAGACCAGGCATTGTAAAGCTTCTAAATGGCAAGGCCTGGGCTAAAAAGTAAAGACTAGGTATTGTTAAAATTCTTCTGCTATCCCCGGAACCTGTAATCTCTGTAAAGTTGTTAGGACAATGCTGGAACTGCCCAGTAAATATTTCCACTGACTTTCTGGTTGTTTAATAGCTAAGGGTTCTGAGTTGCTTGGCACGTAGGCATTGCAGGACCTAAACCAATCAGTTTAAATGTGTACCCCGCTTAGAAACAGCCAATCACCCCTGCCCTGATTGTTCCCGCCAATGTATGCACTAATCCTAACTCAGGATTGTTGTTCAATTTTCCCGCGCCTCATGATGATTTGTTCTGATGTATGCAAAGCCCCCCACCCTCTCCAAAAAGTGTACTTAAGCTCTGCTTGAACTCTGCTCTGGGCTCTGGGCTGCTCTCCCTTCTTGAGTGAGCACAGAGTCCCAGCGCGCTGGAATGGATCCTCAATAAATCCCCTTTTGCCAATTGCATGGAGTCAGTCTCTTGGGTGGTCTTTCCCTCCGATGTTTTGCCGGTCCCCCCTTACACTGGCAACCATAAAATGTTAAAAAAAAAACAAAACAACTTTTTTTTAACATTTTAATTATAATAAAATACATATAAAATTTATTGTAGCTATTATAAAATCACAGACCTACACTGTTAAATATATTTACATTGTTGTGCGATCTCCAGAACATTTTCATCTTGCAAAACGGAAACTCTACAACCATTAAACAACTTCCCATTTCACCCTCCCTGGAGTTCCGGGCAAACACTGTTCTACTTTGTTTCTATGAGTTTCAATACTCTTGATAGTTTATATAAGTGAAATCATGAAGTATTTGTTTTCTGTGACCAGCTTATTTCATTAATGTCCTTAAGGTTCACCATGACATAGCATTTGTCTGAAATGGATTATTCTGTGGTATGTGTCACATTGTGTTTTTTTTTTGTTCATCCGGATGGTTCTACCTTTTGGCTATTGTGAATAATACTATTATGAACATGGGTGCACAAATAACTCTTTGATACCTTGCTTTCAATTATTTGGGATATGTATACCCAGAAGTGGTGCTGCTGGATCACATGGTAATTCTAAGTGGTGGCAGACCTATGTTTATCATAGCAGCTGCACACTTTATATTCCCACCAATAAGGATTCAATTTGTCTATATCCTCATCAATATTTATAATTTTGCGGGATTTTTTTTACAGCATCCATTTTAATGGGTGTGAGGTGATGTTTCATTGTGGTTTTAATTTGCATTCCCTAATGAACAGTGATGTTAAGCATCCATTCATATGCTTGCTGACCATTTGTATATTTTACTTAGAGAAATATCTATTCAAGTTCTTCACCAATTTTTTAATCCACTGACCTTCTTACTATCTCCATATCTTTCCCCCTAGAATATCAAATACTTGGAATCAATACAGTATTCAGCCTTTACAGACTGGTTTCTTTCACTTAGTAATATGCAGTTAAGGATCCTCCATGTCTTCATGGTTTGATAGCTCAGTTCTTTTTATCACTGAATATTCCATGGTATGGATGTCCTGCAGTTTGTTTGCTTTTTGAAGGAGATGTATTTAGTATTGTGGATTGAACCTAAGGTGCCTTACCACTGAGCTATAGCTGCAGCCCTTTTTATTATTATTATTATTTTGAGACAGGATCCTACTAAATTGCTCAGGGTCTTGCAAAATTGCCCAGGCTAAATTGCTGAGACTGGCCTGGAACTTTTGCTCTTCTAGCCTCAGGCTCTGGGTCACTGGGATTACAGCGTGCAACACTATTCCTGTCTTTAAAGGACATCTTAATTTCTTTTAATTTTTGAAAATTAAAAGGAAATTATTTTAAAAAATTAAAAATAATTCACACAGAAAGCTGTCAGAATAATATAAAACCTCTCCAATACCTTTAACCCAGATCTCCCCATTAGTTTTTTTGTTTTGTTTTGTTTTTTGGTGATGCTGGGAATTAAACCCAAGGCCTACCCACAAACTAGGCAACTTCTCTAACACTTAGCTAAATCTCCAGCCTCCCCCGGCCTTTAGACTTCTACTCTATAACTTATAGGCATGCTCTCTCTTCTCTCTTCCTCCATACATGCACTTATTTCTAAGCCATTAGATAGTAATTTAAATATATATCCTTTATCCATAAATATTTCCATGTATGTTTCCTAAGAACAAGGATAGAAGCAAAATACTCATGTGGTTATCCCCCAGAGCAGATAATTAAACCTCAGCTGTCAAGCAAAGAATGGAAATTATGTAGTTACTTGATTTCATTTAACACAACAGATTCCATTTGTTTAGTCAGGAAGGGCTTCTTCAAAAGGGAGTTTGAGTTGCAAATTGGATTTATGTGCTTATTTTCTATGCTGTTCAATTGAGAATAGCATGGAATATATGATCCAGTGTCACCCAGAATTTGAGGTCTTTCTGGAGAAGTTGTAGTAAAAGGGTCTTTCAGGGACAATACTTGGGTGGGGCCTTTTTGAATGGGACCACCACTTCATGTCATTACAAAGCTGTCTAAATTTAGAGTTAAACATACCTTAAAACCAATTATTTCTGCTAAAGCATCCTACATGATTCTTTCACACACAGTGTTATTGTTAAGAATTTTTTATTATTGGTATTTGAGAAAGGATCTCATTATGTTGGTCAGGATGGCCATAACCTCCTGGGCTCTGGTGATCCTACTGCCTCAGCCTCTCCAGAAACTGAGACTACAGTCATGTACTGCCACATCCAGCTTGTTAGTGACAGTTTTAAGTATTTGGAATTTTGTTGCCAAAATCTTTGACAATTAAGAAGCATCAAGAAAAAGGAGGCAACCCTCCATGTCCTGGTCTTTTTAACTTATCAGATCATGTTCAAGGATAAGAAAAGCAAAGTGTAGCCATACCATAAAGCAGTAATTTCAATAAACATGCTGGGTGAATGTAATACAGGTTTGAAACAATCCAAATCTTGGTCCCTGGGCAGCTGATGTGCACTTGCTTTCCTCACTAGTGGCCTGCAATTAGAGAATGGTATATACATTGTTCATAATTTTAAGAAATGAAGAGAAAATGCTGATAAGTCAGGCTCAAGTGATAAATCACTTCAAAGCTAGAAATAAAATTTAAGAGTGCTTGGGGAGAAGAAGGCAACTTCCACTAGCAAGTTTCCACAAATTCCACATGTGGCCCTTCCTGAACCATTCAGTCACTAATCAACCCAGATGGGAAGAGGGAAGAGGACACAATGTCCAAGTGAGTGTGAGTCTTCTCTTTTCCACAGTACTTTTTCCCACCCATACCCCATACTTTATTCTTGTACAATGGTCCCCACTTAACCATGGTTTCAATTTCAGTGGTTAAATAGGAACAGTTATTCACCATCAATCATGGTCTGAAAATATTAAGTGGAAAATTCTAGAAACAATTCATGAGTTTTAAATTTTATGCCATCCTGAATAGGGTGATGAAATTTCTCACCATTCTGCTCTGTCTCACCCAAGAAGCAAATCATCCCTCCATCCTGGGTATCCAATACCTAGCCACCTTGATTATCAGATGAACTGCCATGATTATCATTATCAAGAAACTCTTTACTTAATAATGGCCCCAACCACTAGAGTAGTGATGTTAGGAATTTTATTATATTGTTATAACAATTCTATTTTATTACTATATATTTTTGTTGATATCCTACTCTGCCTAATTCACAAATTTAACCTTATTAGAGATATACTCTCAGGGACTAAAAAAAAAAAATAGTATATAGGGTTCAATACTAGCCCTGATTTCAGGCATACACATGGGATCTTGGAAATATCCCCTAAGAATTAAAGGGATACTGTCCTTCTTAAGTCAATCTACAACTTTTTCCTTTTTGGAGGGGTACTGGGGATTGAACTTAGGGGTACTAAACCACTGTGCTATATCCCCAGCCCTATTTTGTAATTTATTTAGAGATGGGGTTTCACTGAGTTGCTTAGCACCTCACCTTTGCTGAGTCTGGCTCTGAACTTGCCTCAGCCTCCTAAGCATCTGAGATTACAGGCACACGCCACAGAGCCTGGCAGCCAATCTATCACTTTCTTTCTTTTAAAATTGACACTCTTTTTGTAAAACTCCTCTATGATCTATGATCAAATGGAGTAAAAAGAGTATTAAGATGGTACCCAGGGAGAAACACATATTCACAGTAGTTCTAAGAATTGCGGCTTAGATGACACCATTTGCAAATGTTGATGACCAATGTGTATACTGAGCTTCAATCAATCTGCAGGGAGCTATGGATTTTGGTTACTATGGTACCACAATTTAATGAAAACAAGTCAGTTTCTTTGCAGTCATCATAGAGCCAATGAACTGTAAAAGAATGCTTTATCACCGATACAACTTGCTGCTGCTGTAGGAGTTTATGTGTTGTTCTGAAGGTCACCAATAGGACATTTAATGAAACTAAAATAGAATACGTAGATTAGATAATGCTCTGTTAAATTTGCTGAATTGGGTAATAGTATCATGGTGACATTAAGAGAATGTCCTTGTTTTGAAGAAAGAAATAGTGCATTTTGGGAGGTTAAGTGCCTGCAATTAACTTATAATTACTCATAAAAAGTCTACACGTGGAGAAAGAATGAAACAAATGTGCCTACTCTTGGCACACTGATTCAACTAACCAATACCAGCAACTGCCTACATCCACATCATTTGGTCATTTTTGGCAAAGATGGAACACATATACTACAGTGATTCCACAAGACTATACTGAAGCTGAAAAATTCCTATCACCTAGTGACATAGTAGCTGCTGTTATAATATCGTAGCTCCCCTTTTGATCTGCTTTTGGTGATGCAGGTGTAAACAAATCTACCAGGTGCTGCCAGTTATATAAACACATAGCAATACAATTATATACAGTACATAATATTTGATAACAAGTTGCTATGTTAATGGTTTATGTATTTACTATCTATACTTTTCATCTTCATTCTAGAGTGTACTCCTACTTATTAAAAAGAAGTTTGTAGCTAATATCATAGCTCCCCTGTAATCCCAGAGACTTCACAGGCTGAGAGGCAGGAGGATCAAAAGTTTGAGCCCAGCCTTAGCAACTTTAAGAGGCCCTAAGCATCTTAGAAAGACCTTTTTTTTTGGAGAGGGGGGCGGTACTGGGGATTGAACTCAGGGGTACTCAACCACTTAGCCACATCTCCAGCCCTATTTTGTATTTTATTCACTGAGCACTTCGCAGTTGGTGAGGCTGGTTTGAACTAGCAATTCTCCTGTCTCAGCCTCCCAAACCACTCAGATTACAGGTGTGTGCAATCGCACCTGGCAAGACTCTATTTTAATATAAAAAAAAAAATACAAAGGGCTGGGAAGGCGGCTCAGTTGTTAAGTTTCCTGGGTTTAAATCCTCAGTACACCCCTGCCCCCAAAAAAGAGTTTTTAAAGAAGTTTACCGCAGAACAGTATGCTGTGTTACCCTGATAATAGCCTCATCTACCCTGTGTTAACTATGCATTGTGATTGTGTTTCAAGACCACTGACCTATGTCTACTCAGGTTTGTGCAAGTACACTTAGTGATATTCACACAAAGATGAAATTGCCTAACAATGCATCTCTCCGCACGACTATATATGAGAAAAATAATCCAAGTCAGTGTGGTCTACTTTACACTTTGCAGTTCAGTGTGTTCCTTACACAGAAGGAAATCAATGATCATGTTGTTTATAACTGATAGGGTTGGTGCCCATTTCTGGCTCCTTTACGAGACACTGAGGCAACAAAAAATATTGCTTTTTAATATTGTGTAATTCTGTCTAATAAAGGACAGCCTAGAGAGCTAGGCAGACAGATTCAGCTCCCTTAATCTGAACTGTGGTCTAAATATTGGTGAAATGGTCATGCTCACTTTGAATTTAGTTTGGGCTCTATCATTTTGGGGCCATTAAAAGTGATAATTCTAGCTGTCTTAGAATTTGGTACCAAATTTGAGAGGAAAGGAGTCATGTGTATGAAGATCAAGTGGGTGAGTTTGATGCAATGATTATTTCATCGTATGTAAAATGGGGACGGTAACAGTATTTCTCCCAGGCGGCTGTTGCACCCAGTACAGTACCTGGTAAACAAAAATGCTAAATACTCGGTTACAAACAGTCACAGATGCCTTGCCTAAAGCACACAGAAAATGGAAGAAAGATTATTTTCAACCCAGGTCTGAAAATCCTCAAGTCTTTCCTCTCCTTTTAAAAACGACTTTTCTACCTGTTCAGTGCGGGAGGGTACCATACACCTAACCCTGTCTGCGGTTGAACCGAAGCCAGCAGACCCTTCTTTTCTAGCCTGTCCCCAGCTTCTACCAACGCCTGGCCATTAGAGCTAAGTACTCGAGTTAGGTACTCGCTGAGTTAAAGACAGACCAGCTTTCTAAGCCTGGGTCAGTTACTAAGTAGCTTAGTGACCTCGGACAACTCAGGTGTCCCCGGAAGGGGCTGTCCTGGTCTTGCAGGAGCAATCGGCCTAACCTTCCCTCGCCCCAAATAACCCAGAGTCATCTCCTCCAAATGACAAAGACTTCGCTGCCAACCCGACACGCGTGCTCCGGACGCTGAGCGCCCGGGACCCACTGACAGGCCTCCCGCAAGTCGCGTCGCTGAGGCCCCCAACCCGAACCTCGGGCGGAAGTACACCTCCCACAAGCCCAATCGGCCGAACCACCTCCGCTCGGGGAGGGGGTGGAGGCGGAGCTGCAGCCCTGGGGCAGGCCGCAGCCTCCGGGGTGTCCTGCCTGTGTCCTCCAGGTCAAGTTCGCGATGGGGGACATTTTCAGGTTCCCTGGTAAACCAGGTCATCCGCCGGAATCAGGCAGGATGATAGGCTCCGTGCTCCGAGAGGCCCCCCAGAGTAAGGCTGCAGATGGTGTCGCCCAGGCGAGAACCCGGCTGCGGGCCGCCGCGCCAGCGCCTGGGGAGTGAAGGGCGACCCGCCCACGCATGCGCAGAGGCGGAGCATAGGGGGCGGGAGTCGCGGGGCCCCTTCCCCACGCCTGTGAAGGTGAGTAGGGGCCAGGCGGGGCGTGTCCCGGGTCCGGACCGACTGCGCTGTAACCTTCTCCGTCCGAACCAATGCTCAAGTCCGTTGACCCCAGTCGTTCTTCCAACAGGGGTTCCCAGGAGCTCTTTTGGCGTTTACATATAAAATTCCCACTTTCAGTTAAGCCATTCTAGTATTCTATAGCCATTGTCTATGTACAGGTCTCCTTTACTGGACCATGCATTTTTTTTTTTTTAAACCTTTATTTATTTTTATGTGGTGCTGAGGATCGAACCCAGGGCCTCATGCATGCTAGGCAAGCGCTCTACCACTGAGCCACAACCCCAGCCCTGGACCATGCATTTTTAAAATAGCAGCCAACATTTTGCTAGGGCCATCTCCCCTGTCATCTTTGCTTTCCCAGCACTCGTAGATAGCTCCTTCCTAATGAGCTATGGAGCCTTAAGTCTTTTGGACGCTTGATCCTGCTCAGTCTAGATAACCAGGTACATATTCCATTGCTCTCTGTTTTATGTGCCTAAGTCTTCTTATGAGAAGACTTCCGAAACGTTGGAGACCATGACATATTAGTTGGAAAAATGGTTTGTTTAAAGTTTATAACCTGCTGAGGATACAATTAAACGTCCTTATTGTGCCCCCTCCCCAACCATTTTGCTTACACTTCATTATGCAATCTGGTTAAATTGCTTAACCTTTGGACTACATTTTCTCATACAATGAGAAGATTGGATTAGGTGATCACTAAGAACTTCCCAGCTCTAAAATTCTGTAATTAGTGAGGAGTGGAGTCCAGATTATGTCACAATACGTTAATGTTAAACATCATCGACTTCCATTTCTCTTGTTAACATCAGTGAAATACACGCTGTAAGAATTTTGTCAGCAACATTAGAAAGAATTGTCCCTTGCTGGACGTCGTGGTGCAGTTCTATAATCCCAGAGATTCAGAAGGCTGAGGCAGGAGGATGGCAAATTGGAGACCAGGCTCAGCAATTTACACCCTGTCTCAAAATAAAAAATAAAAAGGGCTGGTGGATGTAGCTCGCTGTTAAAGTGCCCCTTAATTCAATCCGCAGTACCACAAAAAAAAAAAAAAAAGAATTTTTCCCTTACTAGATTTATAACCTCACACCTTCTTTTATTACTAAAAACAAGAAATCAACTGATAATAACTTTGTTCAACCTGAATTTGTTGTCATTTTATAGGTCATTGTGAAGAAGAACTCTGAGTACAATGATGAACAGTATGCATGTGACGATGGCTCAGATCTTACGATCTCACCAGATAAATGCTTCATGGATTCCTAATGGAGTGAAAATGCTTCCGTATCTTGGTGTCATTAGAAATAGAATGATATCAACCCATAAGTCCAATAAGAAGATCAGAGAATATTATAGGCTGCTGAGTCTAGATGAAGGATGCTCTGCAGATGATGTCAGGGAATCTTTTCGTAAGCTTGCCAAGAAATACCATCCAGATAGCGGCTCTAGTACTGCTGATTCTGCAACATTTGTAAGAATTGAGGAAGCTTATAGGAAGGTACTTTCCCACGTGGTAGAACAATCACATGCCAGACAGAATAAAGTTGAAGAAATGGAAGAAGAAGAAGAAAAATTCAAATATAATAAACCCCAGCACAGGCATTATTTAAGTTTTGAAGGTATTGGTTTTGGGACTCCAAGTCAGCGAGAAAAACAATATAGGCAATTTAGGGCAGATCGTGCGACTGAGCAAGTGATGGAATATCGAAAGCAGAAGCTACAAAGCCAGCACTTCACTAACAGCGTAACTGTCAAAGATGTCAGACAGAGCAAAGAACAAAAGATAACTCAGGCAATCGAGCGTTTAGTGGAGGACCTCATTCAGGAATCAATGGCAAAAGGAGACTTTGACAATCTCAGCGGGAAAGGAAAACCTCTAAAAAAGTTTTCTGAGTGTTCATATATTGATCCCATGACTCACAACCTGAACAGAATATTGATAGATAATGGATACCAACCAGAATGGATCCTAATGCAAAAGGAAATAAAAGATACTATTGAACAACTCAGAGAGGCGATTTTAGTGTCTAGGAAAAAACTTGGAAATCCTATGACACCAGCAGAACAGAAACAGTGGAACCAAGTTTGTGAGCAGTTTCAAGAAAACATTCGAAAACTAAACAAGAGAATTAATGATTTTAATTTAATTGTTCCCATCCTGACCAGACAAAAAGTCCATTTTGATGCACAGAAAGAAATTATCAGAACCCAGAAAATATATGAGACCCTTATAAAAACAAAAGAAGATGCAGATAAAAGCCCAAATGACATTAATCAGGAAGAAGAGAAAACACCTGGAGTCAAGACAGGTCTTTTAAACTGGATGAATCTGTGGAAATTTATTAAAATATGATCATTTTGATGTTCACTGTCACAGTGCTGCTTCAGTTCTTTGTCAGTTGCTCTGACATCAGACATAGAGGTGGAGATGTGTTGCTATATCATATGAATTTGAGAATTGTGTGCCTCTGTACTTTTCACTAAACTAATCACTTCCTTGGCAATGTGTGAGAAAACTCCGGACTGAGTGAGAGAGTTATCAACCAGCTTTGCTCTGGGAATATAGCAAGAAGAGAACTGCCTTCTAGGGGAAACAATTTAACCCATGCCAGAGTCTAAATGCATCTCAGGTAAAATGAGCTAGAACTGAAACTCAGACTTGAGAATCATTCAGGTTATTCTGAAAGTCTTAGTGCAGTTTGAAGATCTAATAACTTAAAAGCAATTACTGATTGCCATTTTCAAACATAGGTACTTAGACAACAACAAAACCTAAATATGCAATATCAAAACAAAAAACTAATGAAATTTAACCAAACCTCTGAATGATAAATGTTTTTTTGCGAGTTTGCTGCATTTATACTTCTGAGCTTATTAAAGCTCAAAACTATTCTAAGATTTTTGGAACATCCTCTTAAAAGCTAAGTTCAGGAAATTTGCTTAGTGGAGTTTTGTACTCTTCCTATTACAAAGACCTTCTCTGTGAATATTGAATGAAGAAAATACCAAACAGCTAGGTTGTACTTTTGCCTAACTTCATGATCCATTCTGGCTGCAGAAATCAATTATATCTAGTTGATTTAGAAATTCTAGAAATAGACTCCAGTGTCCACTTTTAAAGAGGTTTATTTGTTTATTTTTTTAATTTTCAGAGATAGTAAAAATTCTTAGGCTCAATGCAAATATAAGATTTCACTTCAAGCTTCATCTCTGATCACAAGGTTGAAGTGTTAGGTTTCCATAAGCCTGCCTGTGTCTTAAATTCCTCAGAGGCTTTTCAGTCATGTGAAGATGCTAACTTATTGTCTTATGGACCCAATTTCCTGTCTTACAGACTTTTTAATAAACAAAGATATGTAAATTTTATGCATTTGCATCTTTGGCAAATGACAAAAGATTGAAATTCTTGAGGTTTTTGTCCTGTCCACTTTCAGGAACTCTGACTTTTAAAAGTTTGGTTAATTGCTTTTGCCACAAAATTGGGCACCTAGAAGGATGTAGAGGATGGTGAAAAGGAGCTGGTCTGTCCCCAGAGTGCTGTGATATAGATATGATTCAGAAGCACAGCACTCAGGACTCTGATTTTGGAAGAAAGAATTATCATGTAAAGAGTGTGATAATTAAAACAACAAAGAAATGTACATCTTCAAAAGGAAATTGGGGGGCTTTCTGCTTAAATCATGGGATATTAATTGGTATAAAGTGATTTTTTTTCATTGAGTTATCTATAATTTGGCTTCTGTAATGATAGTACTCTGTCACTAAAAATTGTGACCAGTGTAAAATGCAGCTTTTTTTTTTTTTTTTTTGAGAATTCATTAACATTTATTTTTTAGTTCTCGGCGGACACAACATCTTTGTATGTGGTGCTGAGGATCGAACCCGGGCCGCACGCATGCCAGGCAAGCGCGCTACCGCTTGAGCCACATCCCCAGCCCCAAAAATGTAGTTTTATAATAAGAGCTATAGTTCCACAACATTTTAGGAGCCTGTAATTCTGTGAATCTTGTTAAAAATAGGAGTTAGACCTGAAGGGCTGATTTTATTGCAGCAAGCACATATTAATAAAAACATTTTCAATGTTGAACAACTTGAAGGTGAGGTTTACCAAAAAATTGCAATCATTAATTTCAGGCACAGTGCAATTTATGTTTGTAAATGTTTATATTAATAAAATTACTTTAATGATTATTCAGTGGTCTGTGTCGCATAAACAACTACTAGTAATAATAACCATATTTTTATATTTTTAATATTTTTATTTAATAACCATGGGTTTTTTAAATCTTTTTAAAATCTTTTTTTTTTTTTTTTTGTATTGAGGATTGAAGCCAGGAATGTTTTGCCACTGAACTACATCTGTAGCCCCCCAGCTTTTTTTTTTTTTTTTTTATGGTTGATACAGGGTCTCTTGTCTCACTAAGTTGCTTAGGGCTTCAATAAGTTGATTGAACTTGTGATCCTCCTGCCTCAGCCCCCAAGTCACTGGGTTTACAGACATGCATCATCATACCCTGATAAAACCTTTTCTTAAATTAATAATATTGAAGATGTGGCATAGATTCTCCATGTTATGAGGAAAGGTTTTGTTGTTGTTGTTGTTGTTTGGTTTGGTGATACTGGGGATTGAACCCAGAGTAATCTACTGTAACAGGGAGTACCTGATGTTTTGACTGTATCCCTTGTCACTTGAAACTTACACTTTTTTTCCCCCCCAACCTTCTTCTCTCTGACCCTTCCTGATCTCATTTTCTCTGAATCACCTCTTTATCCTGCTGATGGGCAGAATCACAGCCTTTGGAATTGGAGTCCTTGTGTTTCTCCTTTGCTAGATGAATAAATTTATTGCTAAAGCCATAAATCTTCTTTTTCCTTTTTCTCAAAACCATGTCCTCGTTATTGGATTGACATCGGGGACAAGGACCCAACTTTCGGCAACATTACCACTGAGCTCACTAAGTCTTACATTACCACTGGTCTCCCTAAGTTGCTGAGGCCAGCTCAAACTTGGGATCCTCCTGTCTCAGCTTCAGAGTCCTTGAGATCATAAGTGTGCCTCACCACACCCAGCTGAGAGAAAACTCTTTTAGGTAAAAACAGCCTCAATTATTTAAGTAACCAAATTTCAGACCCCCAAAAAGGATTTGAGCCAGTTTATCCATTTGTCATACTGGAATCGGTCACTTTCAATACAGCCCTGATCTTTTCCTTTTAGTTTTTCACCTTTTCACCGTCAGCTTTTCTGTTTATTGATAATTTGTTGAGGTTCCTGATCTCACTAACAGGCACATATCCAACTCTGCGGGTTCTTAGCCTTTCCATGGCTTCTGTCTCCACAATTTCATTCTTCAAATGCTAACACCAGGGCTCTGGCCCAAGAAGCCAAGGAGAGAGTCTCAAATCACTGTAGCTTCTGTTTTCTAGATGGTTTTTGCTCAAGTTCTGTTCTCTTGAGTCTTGGCTTCAGTAGCTGTGCTGGTACATCAGGAATAAGGCTGAAATCCCTGAAGAGGACAGTTGTATTCCTCTTCCTATTCTTCATCATTTTCCCCACGACCCACTTAGGGACTTAGTTCTTAGAAACTATCTTCCCAGGCTGGGTCCTTTTTTTTTTTTTTTTTTTTAAATATTTATTTATTTTTTAGTTATTGGCAGACACAACATCTTTGTTTGTATGTGGTGCTGAGGATCGAACCCGGGCCGCACGCATGCCAGGCGAGCGCGCTACCGCTTGAGCCACATCCCCAGCCCCAGGCTGGGTCCTTAATCTTGCCTCTGCCTGGGTACATTACTATCTGACATATTTTCTGGCCACTAACTACTTGGGTGGTCCTCACTAGGCCTCAGGTACCTGTTGGGACATTCCAGTATCCTGAGCTGCCCAGCTTAGGGAAGACTCATGCTGATTTGCCTCTTCTTATAAGTACCACCCTCCCTTTTGTTCATTCAACACATTTATTGAAGTTATAAAACAGAATCCATCATTTCCCTCTCTGAATTCTTAAAAAATCTATAATTGTGGGGTGGGGGCAAAAGGACTCCTCAGCCTCAGAGGTTGGATACCAATTTTGCTCCGTACCACCACCTTGGTTCCAGGTAAGGGACACTGTGCCCCTCTACACCTCTGACCGAAGGGAAGATCCACAAAAGTCATAATTCCCCCCCTTCCTGGCTAAGACTGGAGAGAAGCCTTTAAATACCACTTTCTTCAGAGCTCAGGATGACATAAGGGAAGGAAAGACAGTCCCTAGAATGGAACATCCTTACCCCTGGCCCTCTCCAGTTTGCCTCGGAGGCCAGCTCCTAGCCTGCTGTGGAGTGGCAGAGCCTACTGTCCTCTCATCTCCTAGAAAAGCCCTAAAGTGCCCTGACCATGCCTCCACTCCCAGAATCTAGAACCCAGAAAGTAGGACCAGGGGACACAGGGCTTTGTCTCTCTTGCCAAACCCAACGTCAAAGTTCTGGCTTCCTGTGGGAGGATCCACATCTTCCCCAGATGATTGACATGAATGCCATCCCTCCTCCCTGAAGAGAGACTTTACCTGTCCATAGCAGGACAGATACATCCAAATATACCCTTAGTAATCTTAACATTTGTTCCAAGAGAGCCTACCACCTCCTGGGTGGAGGGGTCCTACCTGGTATATAAAGGTAAAGAAGACATCTGTGCCCTTGAAGACCTTCTAGCAAGAAGCACTTGGTCTGGTGGCAAATCTGCTCTGAAGTTTACAGATGGATCTCTGTCCCATGTGGATGAGCCTGATGCAGGATCCTTGTCCTTTCAACTCTTCCATTCAGTCACAGCATTAATCCACTTGGTATTACTACAAGTTAATACCTGAGGAGGGCTGACTTTATAAATAAGAGGTTTATTTAGCTCACTTTTGGAAGTTCGAGGTCATGGTCCTGGCATTGGCTCAGCTTTGGTGTGAGGACCCTCTTGTTTGCATCTTATCATGGCAAGAGCCCCTGTGTAAGGGAGAAATTTTATTTGGAAACAGGAAGTCAGAGAGATACTGGGTGGGGCCAGGCTCAGACTTTCATAACAACCCTCTTGCCACAACTAACCAGGGTCACATGAGAAATTGAGAAATGCATTAGGCCCTTCCTAGAGCACACCCCCAATTAACCTAAGGACCTCCCACTAGTCCCTACCTTTTAAAGGTTCCATACCACCTCCCAATAAGGTCACCCTGGGGACTAAACTGCCAACACATGAAATTTTGGGGAATACACTAAAACCGTATCCAAACCACAGCACACAGCTATATCATGATTTGCCATTTGCCTAAGATTTAGCCTTAAGATGCTCAGAGCTTTGCTTAAATGATGTAGTGAACAGCTGTTCTACTTTTGGGTACTTTTTGGGTCATAAAGACCCATATTGACGGTGGCATGCATCATTCAGCTGGTTGGTTCCTTCCAGCAGGAAGCCAGACCTGTGAAGTTGAACTTAGCAGGAGACAAAATCCTTAATTTTCTTAAATATGCTCAGAAATGGGATATTGACCTAGGCTCTACCAATAGACCTTGACATAGGGAGACAGTTCAGAATGAGATGTGGCAGGTAACACACTGGTTTTTCATGGTTTAGCTTCACAGGTGCAGGAAGGCAGTGACGGCCAGGTGGAATTCCTGGCACAGAAAGGGCGTCCATTCCGGTAGCAGTGGCAGCTAAGTTCATGGCTTCAGGAGGGTGGTGGCTATAGCAGGTGGTTTCTCACCTGGCCAGTTCCTCAGTGTGGTTGTGAGCAATCTTTCTGTTACAGTGGGAATTGCCTTTTGTGATTCAGAACGTCCACAGATGCAGATAAGATCAGAAGACTCTCACAGTGTTGAGATAAACAGGAGTTGTAACTGGATTGTGGCCCATGAAGCACAGGCACTCTGGCCAAAATCTCAGCTCTGCTCCTCTATAGGCATGTGTGTTTGGACAAGTTACTGAGCTTCACTGACAGAGATTTCTCAACATAGGAATAATGGTCAGTATGGTGAGAATTAAAGAGACAAATATGTAATCCAGCACAATTTCTGATGCATGGACACTTCAGTCTAAATATTAAATTATATGTGCTCTTGTGCTCATATAATAATAAATGGAAGTTCTTATTTTTATTGAAGATTTATTGATAAAAGTGTTCCATAGTTCTTTTCTTGGAGAAGCTTGATTTCAAAGCTAATCTTAGCAGTTTCAGTGAATTCTTTTAAATAGCTGACATTGCTCTGTCATGCCTTCATGACAAAACTACTAGAAGGCTTTAGAAGGAAACGGAATTGGTTGGGCACAGTGGCACACACCTATAATTCTACTGACTCCTGCATCCAAGGCAGGAGAATCACAAGTTCCAGGGTAACCTAGGGCAACTTAGCAAGGCCCTATCTCAAAAAAAAAAAAAAAAAATTAAGTACTAGGGATGTAACGCAGAGGTAAGGCACTCCTCTGAGATCAATCTCCATTACCAAAAAAAAAAAAAAAAAAAAAAAAATTAGGAATAATTCCATTTATATGAAAAGTCTAGAATAGATAATTTATAGAGCTAGAAAGTAGATTAGTGGTTGCTTGGGGCTTATAGGGTTTGGGAGGAAATGGAGAGTGATTGTTAATGGATATGAGGTTTTTTTTGGCAGGGGTGAAAAAAAGGTTCTAAAATTGATTGTGGTGATGTTGCACAGCTCTGCAAACATACTAAAAACCACAGAATTGTGCGTTTTAAATGAGTGAATATTTAGTGTGTACAAAACTGTTTTAAAAAGAGAAAAAAACTAAAAGCCCCCAAATTTGGTAGTTTGATCACTCCTTTTTCTATAGATAAGAAATGTCTTTGGAAGCATACAAATATTAGAAAACTGTTTTAAGTCACATGGAACCTAAAACAACCGTCAATGTTTTTAAGAATTTAAATTTATAGAATTTATATCTATAGCAAAAGTTGATTTTTATGTACAAATTTCTGGAAAAACAAACTGTCAGTATTCCCAGGCATCTGAATACTGAATCTTTTTTTTTTTTTTTTGGTACCAGAGATTGAACCCAGGGGTGCTTAACCACTGAGCCACATCTACTGCCCTTTTTAAATATTTCATTTAGAGACAAGTTCTTGCTCAGTTGCTTAGGGCCTCACAAAGTTGCTGAAGCTGGCTTTGAACTTGCAATCCTCCTGCTTTAGCCTCCTAATCCTCCTACAGGAATGCATTATGCCCATCCCAAATCATTCTTAGAGCAATTGTTACTCTCAAGAAACTGAGGAGTGGCCTTACATAAATGAGAATACACAAAGTGGAGAAAATCCCAATAAAAGCAGCAAATTTGGAGGCTGGGATCATAGACTGACTATAGCTCAGTAGTTCACTCCCCAGCACTGAAAAAGGAAGGAAGGAAGGAAGAAAGAAAGAAGAAAATGTACATCTTGTCAAAGAATTTTTTTAAATTACATACACAATTTAATTACATACACAAAAATTTTCACTCTAAAACTCAGCAGGTATTCGGGTGCAGTGGGGGCATGCCTGTAATCCCAGCAGCTCAAGAGACTAGGCAGGAGGATCATGACTTCAAAACCAGCCTCAGCAAGAGAGGTGCTAAACGACTCAGTGAAACCCTGTCTCTAAATAAAATACAAAATAGGGCTGGGGATGTGATCAGTGGTGGAGTACCTCTGAGTTCAATCCCTGTACCCACCCCTAAATTAAAACACAGCAGGTGACAAAATTAAGATTTCAATTTCCACTGTTTCCTGTTATCTATCATGTAGCCCCACGTCTCTGCTCTCCTTTCCCTCTCCTCTCCAACTGTGCCCAAGAAGAAGTGGCCTTGAAAAGTCACAACTCCGTGGCTTTCTGGCATTAGCTGCTCCTGAGTGTCAGTCAGGGAGCTGGCAGAGGAGGAAGAGTGTCTGCTTATGCGTTTGGGTCTCAAGAAATCTATTTTAAATGTGTCACTTAAGGTCCCTCCTGCCCACAGCCCCATGGATGTATCCAACTGGCTGGTGAAGTGTTACATGGCACAAGATAAGCTGATAAATCAGATTCTCTATTTTGGAAAGAAATTATTACAAAAACATAAATACACACATATGCGTGTATGTATATATATGTATACATGTAAAGGTTAGGCATGACTAAATCACTTCCCTTGTACTCTAGACTCCCTGCATCCCGACCTCTGGAGTCCACTTCCTAGGTCCAATTGCCATCAACAATTTCATGTAGAGCTGTATGAGTTTTATTTTGGTGAGGAGGGCCCGGGGATTGAACTCGACCACTGAGCCACACCCGCAGCCCTGTTTTGTATTTTATTTAGAGACAGGTCTCACTGAGTTGCTTAGCACCTCACTTTTGCTGAGACTGGCTTTGAACTCTGGATCCTCCTGCCTCTGCTTCCCATGCTGCTGGGATTATAGGCTTAAATTCTTTTCTTTAAAAAGAAAAGCTTGTCCAAAGCCATTCATATGTAATTGCTTTTTTTTTTAAATATGTCTTTAGTTGTTGATGGACCTTTATTTTATTTATTTATTTATTTATTTATTTATTTATTTATTTATTTATTTATATGCAGTGCTGAGAATTGAATTGAACCCAGTGCCTCACATATGGTAGGAAAGTGCTCTACTACTGAGCCACCACCCCAGCCCCATTAAGGGCTTTTAAGTAATACTCAGTATAGTTCCGTATGGCTGCCCCCGTGAGCCAGAAGTAGGGGAAGTTACTTCATGAATTCCCCCCAAGCACAATGCCATTCCATCCCCCATCGTGATGGCTGTCTCTTAAGATGAAGCCCTTTCACAGGAAAGAGAGCTGGAGGCTGCTGACCCCGTCAAGGAGAGACACTCATCTGGCCAAGGCTGCATTCTAACTTGAGTGTCACGCTGTCAACCAACAGAACCACCTAGCCATGGAAGCTGTAAAGCTTATCAATAATTTGGTCCTTGTTGTTTTGCTTGTTTATTTAGCTTTTTCCTTAGGTAGGTCTGTTTAGATAAGCTTCTTATAATTCCTTTTCTTGAGGACAACAGTCAAGCTTTTGTTGGTGGTGAATTTTATGGTAAGACATGAGCTGAACACTAGGTTAAGCTACTTGGTCACCATCCAGGGGATGGGCTCACAGGTGCCACAGTCTTTGCTTCTTGTGTTCACCTAGTTACGGTAAATCAGCTCCACGGTGAGACAAGGCTTCTCAGGATGATGGCATAACACAGGAGTTTGCCAAGTATTTGTTCTATTATTAAGTGATCATTTGAAAGATCATGTAGATATTTTTTTCATGGATCATAATGGTCTAAAAAAGAAATTTGGGACTTGCATGATTTAAGGTCATATATTAAACATTTGCTCTCTTACCCTGTACCTGTTATTGTCACTACCAAGGAGAGCCTCCTGTTTATATTACTGTGCTTCACAGTGCCCTTGGAGAACAAGAGGTCCCCTTCCCTAGCTCAGACAAAACCTTAGACTTTAGCACTTTAGGTCATTGTTTTAGTCAGCTTTTTTTTTTTTTTTTTTTTTGCTACTGTGACTAAAGGAGAAAAGTTTATTTAGGGGCTGTCAGTTTCAGAGGTCTCAATCCATAGACAGTAAGCTTCATTTCTCAGGGCTTGGGGTGAGGCAGGACATCATGGTGGGAGAGTATGGCAGAGGGACCCAGCTTGCATGAAGATCAGAAAGCAAAGAGAGAGACTCCACTCGCCAGCTACAAAATATATACCCCAAAGCCACGCCTCAATTCCCACCTCCTCCAGCCATACCCTACTGCTTCATTTACCACTCAGTTAATCCCTATCAGGTGATTAATTCACTGATTGGGTTCAGACTCCTCATAACACAATCATTTCTTCTCTGAATCTTATTGCGTTGTCTCACACATGAGCTTTGTGGGGACACCTCACATCCAAACCAGAACAGTCGTCTACTGTCTTCCGGTGTCTGCAGTTATCCACCAGGTGCTGCATGAGGACCTGCAGATATGCAAAGGCATAACAAGCACTGAACATGTCTATTATGAAGTAGTCGATGAAGGAGATCTGGGACCCGGGTTGCTACAAGGCTCTGGTCAAACACTGGCATCACCATTGACAGCCCTCGTCTCTTCACTTCATCAGTCTGTGCAAAATACTCCTTGGAGATCCTCCTGACCCACACAGGTCCAAGGGGTGGCATGGGTTGGTCATGTGGGCACATATAATCATCATACACTTGATCAGGATTTGGTTTTCAGGAAAGATCTTCCCAGTGGGATTGCATTCACAGGAGCTACCCTCAAGCTCAGCTGCCATCAGTTTGTTGATGATGTTCACAAATTTGTTCACATGTTCAAAGTGTTTTGTTATCTCTGTTGCCAAAACCATGTCAATAATGGCACAACTTTAAATGATGGTTCCTGTCAGTATTCTTGAAAATGTGGTATTTGGTGTCCTTGACAATGAGCTAGAAGGTCGGGGCTGCATGGTGACTCCCCAGGATGGCAGTGCTGTCGTAGAGCACAGCAAGCTCTTTGCCTGTATTGTACGGGAACAAGCTGGTCTTTCTCAGGTGATCCGGTCTTAGACTGTGTCAGCCATCAGGGCCTCCACCTCCTCCAGTTATCAAGGCTTCCCTCTCAAGCTTTCCTTTCTAAGAAAGCAAGCTGTGGTATGCAAGATGTCTGCAGCATGCGTGGAGTTATGGTAGGCATTGGAGGAGTGGTAGTTGGTTTCAGGCACTTGAAGACAGGCCTGAAGAGTGGTTTCAGAATAGTTTAAAAATTCACATAGTCCAAAATGAGTGAATACCTTTAAGCCTAGGTAAACCAATGGCATTTTGTGTATAACCATTTGTAATTCAAAGATGTTGAAGTTCCAACTTTTCTCATTATCAAGTAATCGGGCAATACAAGGGGGAACATTTGATGGTCTTGGCACTGTGAGGTGACTGTGACTCTGGTGCACATTCTTTGTAAACTGGCCTTTTCCAGCTTCTGGAGGCTCCTGCATTGTTGGTTTGTGGCCTTTCTTCTCATCTTCTAAGCCAACCAGTCCTTCCCATATCACAACACTCATTTCTTGATAATCTTCTCAAACCATCCAATGAGATCACTGGATGAGGATCTTCATGGTATGAGGATCTTCATCTCTGGTACCCAGCTGAGGGACTAAAACTCTGTGATTCGTAACATGTTTAGAACTCTAAGTCTTCTGTTAATGTGATTGAGCTGCGTTTTTTTTTTTTCCTGCACTAATTTTATTTATAACCTTTGTGATGAGAGTTTCAATGGAGTGGATCCTCACTGTGGATGGATAGTGATGATTCAATAGGCTTCAGTGCATTACTGCCTCCAGATGATATGTATTTCACATCAGTGGATCTTTTTTTTCCTGTTCTTGTACCTGAATGAATAAGGCTCTAAGAATTGTCTCCTGAATCAGAATGGATCTTGTGAACAGATTATGGAGGCTGCAAAATCCCATCTGCGAGCTGGACGACCAGGGAGACCAGAGTCAAAAACCCTGAGGATCTGGAGCACAATGTCCAAGGATGGCAAAGACTGACATCTCGCCTCCTGCCCTAAGTGGATCTTACTGGGCTAAAATGATGGTGTTTGGAGGGCCATGTTCCCCTTGATTCCTCCTATGGAAGAATCAGTTCCCTGGCCTTTTCCAGCTTCTGGAGGCTGCCTGCATTGTTGGTTTGTGGCTTTCCTTTTCATCTTCAAAGCCAATCAGTCTTTCCCATATCACATCACTCTGACTCTCTCCTGCCTCCTTCTTCCACTTTTAAGAATGCCTGTGATTATATTGGGCACACCCAGATAAACCAACATAATTGATTTATTTTAAGGTCAACTGATTAGCGATCTTAATTCCATTTGGAACCTTCATTTCCCTTTGCCTCCAACAATTTATAGATTCTGGGTTAAGACAAAGGCATATTTGAGGGGATCATTATCCTGCTACCACAATGTCCTTCCAAAAATTAGTATGTACATAGTATTTGTTTTTCTTGAAAACACTTGAAAAAATGTTAACACACCATAGATACTATCTATTCCTTTTTCTTCATCCGTTTATTAATATATCTTCAAGATATTTCCAGATCATCAAATTTAGCTCTATGTCATTATTTGTTAATACTGTATGTATATTGTCATGGAAATCAGAACTCACCAATATGGAGCAAAAGAAATAAGTAGCAATGCAAGTTTACACAGAGACTATAGGCATAGAGAGGGGAATTACAATCTGAGGTTACCATGAGTCTAGAATGAGTTATGGCATAATGAGGAGGCTCAAGTCATGAAGTACAGAGAAGGTGGCAATGAACATGAGTTGGGAGTGAGTCATGACTACTAAGGAGACAAAAGCTCTGGGGTTCAGAGCGGGTGGAATTAACTCATACTTGGTGACTACTTTCCTCCATTCACTAATTTAATCCCCACAACCACCCTATGACACAGTGTTTTAGTCAGCTTTTTTTTGCTGCTGTGAACAAAAGACCTGGCAAGAAAAATGTAGAGTAGGAAATGTTTCACGGTTTCAGAGGTGCAGTCCATGATCAGCTGGCATCTCTGGGCCTGATGTGAGGCAGAACACCATGGTGGAAGGGCGTGGTGGAGGAAAGCAGCTCCTGACCTGGCAACCAGGAAGCAAAGAGAGAACACTGCTCACCAGGGATAAAAGATAAACCCCAAGGCAACCCCTAGTGATCTACCTCTTCCAACCATACCCTACCTGCCTGCAGTTACCACCCAGGTGATCCATATCAGTGGATTAGCCCACTGATTAGGTTACAACTTTCATAATCTGATTATTTCACCTCTGAACAGTTTTGCATTTTCTCACACAGGAGATTTTGGGGGACACCTTATCTAAACCATAACATATAAGTACTCTCTTATTAATTTTTTTTACAGAGATGAGACTGAGGCACAGAGAGATTAAGTGACATGCTAGATCACACAGCTAGAAACTGGTAGAGGTGGAATTAGAACTCAGGGCATCTGCAATTGGTCAGATTTCAGATCCCCATTCTTTTTTTGTGGGGGCGGGGGGATACCAGGGATTGAAATCAGGGGCACTCAACCACGCACGGAGCCACATCCTATAAGGATGGCCTTAGGCCTTAGCCTAAGCAACTCCATTTTAAAAACCTGCAGTCTCACCAGGCACAGGTCTACAGAGCCCTCCAATACACCATGAGGCAGAGCCTGATAACAACCATGTCACTTACCACCACCCTGATAAGAGTCAGGGTGTAAAATCAGGGCGGAAGCCACTAAACCATATGGCTTGGCTCTGAAATGTAAAACTTCACCAAGAAACCCAGGAGTAACTGATAGGGACTCAAAGGGCAAGTGGAAACTCCCAGAATTGGTATAAATAATAGAGCAAAAGGACAGACATTCCGATGCACAGAAGCCTGAGAGCCTGATGAGGACCTGGACTGCCATTACAACTCTTTTAATCATCTGCCTGATCCTCTGCATGGTCCTCACTGCTCTCAAACTCTACAGCAGCCTCTTGACGGAGGTGAGAATGGCAACTGTCACCTTACAACAGTCTCCTGGACCAGCCACCAACTCTACTCCAGAAGAGGCCTCCACCTGATCACTGTGGTCTGAGTGTGCATCTGCTGGACTTAGGACCTAAGACTTTATTTATTTATTTATTTTTAGAGAGAGAGAGAATTAATATTTATTTTTTAGTTTTCGGCGGACACAACATCTTTGTTGGTATGTGGTGCTGAGGATCGAACCAGGCGCATGCCAGGCGAGCACGCTACCACTTGAGCCACATCCCCAGCCCCAGATTAAGACTTTAGATCTGGCGCTTGAGCTTAGCTTGCAGAGAGAATGTCTGCAATAAGTCTGTCATGATTAGGTGGGTTTGCAGTGCTTAGAGTTAACTTAGAATTGTTTGCTTTGGATTGATTATGTCTATTGCAGTGCCCAGCATCAAGGATTGTCATTTCTTGATTAAGGACATATTGAGTGAAATTCCATTGAGTGGTTTTTAGTGAATAAAGCATTGAAAATGTCAGAAACGCATGGACATTCTTTGTTTCTCGGCTTGACTGCAAATGTCGTGTTAACCATGACGCAAGAAAAGACCACTGACTCCAATTAAAATCAAATTAAAGCAAGCTTATTATTTTGACCGGCTGGGCTGCTTTGCCCCTCAAAATCGTGGGAGCCAAGGACAGCCGCGAGGCTTCTTTGTGGCCCAGTTTTATAGCCCAAAAAGTTACACAAAGGGGGGTTACAGATAACAACACTCTGAGGAGCATAACACAAGTTTACATTTTTGCTGGCCCCGGCATCAGAATTTATGGAGATCTTAGAGACTCAGAGAGGGTCGTTATCCGGCCAGGGAAGGCCAGAATTTATGAGGCGTCACTAAGGTTTAGGAAAGGGTTGTTATATGGTCAGGGAAAACCGGACATGGGTGAGTTCAGGGCATGGGCAGGCATTCCAATCAGCTTTACAACATCAACTAATGGCCAGGCCATACAGACATCCTGATATTTTTACAGAAAACAGAAATGAATCCTTCATAACTTGTGACAAGCTGGCTTCTGATCTAATGAGATAACTAGGCTAGGTATATCAGTCGCACCTTTGCCTGCCGCAGTCTGGCTGCAGCAAAATAACTGGGGGGTGACGAACAACTTGTGTACATTGATACAGCAGGAGTGGGAACCCTTTATTGTAGGACCGGAGCGGTATTTATACATTCCACACAGCTTATCTTAATTAGCATAAACTAGATACATCAGTCAACCAATAAGAAATCTCCACACTTAACGGCTCACTGACGTTACTTCACAAACCACTCCCTCTGGCATTTTGCCAGGCGCCATCCTGACTTGTTTACAGACTCTAACATTTGCCCATCCCGACACATCCCCAGCCTTCTTTTGTATTATATTTAGAGATAGGGTCTCACTAAGTTGCTTAGTGCCTTGCTTCTTGCTGAGGCTGCCTTTGAATTCACAATCCTCCTGTCTAAACACCTCACCACCACCCTGCCCCAGCCTCTGGGATTATAGGCAGTGCTACCACCTCAGGGGCTCAGATCCCTATTCTTATTCACATTCATAAACTGTTGGCAGCCCAGCAGGAGACTGCAGCAGATCAAATAAGTCACAGCCTCTGGAGATAAAGATTCAAGAACTTCATTCCCTTTAGTTTCTGGGGGACACCTCAAGTTCAATGTGTTTTCTAGTTGAACTATTGTTGTTGTTCTTGATTTTGCGGGAAGTCCTTGACTTTCTGACTGTCCGTAATAATACTGATAGGCTGAGGCATTGGGATGTGGTAGAGAGGAATAAATTTTTACCACTCTTTAGCTGTGTGATCTTTCTGAGTTTCAATGTTCTCATCTGCCAATGAGAGAATCAAGTTTTCAGGATTGTTGTCTTTCTTAGAGATAATGAGTATGCAACACTGGTTGCAGAGGGGGGTCCTGAGTGTAAATCAGTGGTTCTCAGTGGAGGTGTTGCTGTCTTCCAGAAGACATTTTGGGGAATCCTTAGTTGACACAAGATTGGAGGGATGCTACCACCAGGCCTTCTATTTAACTGACTTGTGCCGGTATGGTCCATTGGCTGGCATCCATTCTGATCATCTGGTAAGTCCATGCCATCCTGGTTGCTAAATATTCTGAAAATCACATCAGATCACAGGTATTTGGGAGGAGGGGCTAGGAGTGTTTTGCCAAATGCAGGGTATTCAACCACAATGAGGAATTGTTTCATTTCCTACCTGAATTTCAAATGTCACACTAAACATGCAAAAAAACTGGTTATATGGTGGGTCTTTTGAAAGTCATGTAGGACTAAAAAAACTGCTTGTACAGCACAATTCACAATTGCTAAACTGTGGAACCAACCTAGATGCACTCCAATAGATGAATGGATAAATAAACTGTGGTACATATACACAGTGGAATATTACTCAGCATTAAAAGAGAATAAAATATGGCATTTGCAGGTAAATGGATGGAGTTGGAGAATATCATGCCAAGAAAAGTAAGCCAATCCCCCCCAACCAGGGGCCAAATGTTTTCTCTGATAAGTGGGTGCTAATCCATATGTGGGGGGGGCATGGGATGAGTGGAGGAAGAAATTGAATGGGCAAAAGTTGGGGGGAGGGGGCAAGGAGGTAGAAAAGATGGTGAAATGAGAAGAACATCATTATCTTAGTAAATGTATGATTGCACATACCGTGTGAAGCCAATTGCCATGTCTAAAGAAGCCCTGTAGAGGTACATGTAGCAAAGAATTAAGACTTCCTGCCAACAGCCACATGACTGAGTTTTATTGGAATCAGAGAGTCCAACCCCAGTCAAGCCTTCAGATGAGTGTAGCCCCAGCTGATTGCTTGACCATAAGCTCCTGAGAGATCCTGAGCCAGGACAACCCATTTAAGCTGCTTCCTGACTGCTTTCCCTTAGAAAGTGCGTAAGATAATAAATAAATGAGATATTTTCAGTTGCTAAGTTTTGGATAATTTGCTATACAGCAACAGATAATGACTACAGTGAACATATATGAAACTCAGTGATCTCTTTAATTTTTTGAGAACTTATAATGCCTGATTTTACTATAAAATACAACAATTAAGACAATGTGATATTGCCTTAAAGAAAAACATATAGATAACTGGAAACAGGAAATTCAGATTATAGATCCAAATATCCATACAGGGTCAAGGAATTTTTTGACCAAGGTGTCAAGGTAGTTCACTTGGGAAAGAATGGTCTTCTTGACAAATGGTGCCAATTCATTTGGATATTCATATGCAAAAAAAAAAAAAAAATTCCTGTCCTTAGATAATGAAAAGAAAAGCCATACAGTGGGAGAAAATAGTTACAAATCATGTATTTGATAAAGAACTTGTATCCTCATATATAAAGAACTCTGAAAATTCACCAATAAGAAAAACTAAATCTAGGGCTGGGGATGTGGCTCAAGCGGTAGTGTGCTCGCCTGGCATGCACAGGGTGCTGAGTTCGATCTTCAACACCACATAAAAATAAAATAAAGACATTGTGTCCACCTCAAACTAAAAAATAAATATTAAAAAAAACGAGGGGCTGGGGATGTGGCTCAAGCGGTAGCGCGCTCGCCTGTCATGCGTGCGGCCAGGGTTCGATCCTCAGCACCACATACCAACAAAGATGTTGTGTCCGCCGAGAACTAAAAAATAAATATTAAAAAAAAAACAAAAAAAAAAAAGAAAACGAAATCGAGGAACCAACATTTGACCCAGCTATTCCCCTTCTCGGATTATACCCAAAAGACCTAAAAAGAGCATACTACAGGGACACAGCCACATCAATGTTTATAGCAGCACAATTCACAATAGCTAGAATGTGGAACCAACCTTCAACCTAGATGAATGGATTAAAAATGTGGCATTTATACACAATGAAATATAACTCAGCCCTAAAAAATAACAATATCATGGCATTTGCAGGCAAATGGATGGCATTAGAGCAGATTATGCTAAGTGAAGTTAGCCAATCCCTAAAAAACAAATGCCGAATGTCTTCTCTGATATAAGGGGGGTGACTCAAAATGGGATAGGGAGGAAGAGCATGAGAAGAAGACTACCACTAAATAGGGAAGAGAGGTGGGAGGGAAAGGAGGGAGAAGGGGAGTTGCACGGAAGATGGAAGGAGAACCTCATTGTTATACAGAATACATATATGATATTGTGATGAGAAAAAGAAAAAAAGTGTGTCACATTAGATTGGATAGAGAGAAAGGATGGGAGAGGAGGGGAGGAGTAGGAGGGATAGGAAGGGCAGCAGAATAGAAGAGACAATATGATTGATGTATGTACATTCCATGTATGTATTGTATGTCAAAATACATTCTGCTGTCATGTAGGACTAAAAAAATAAAAATAAGTCGTATGGTTAAAAAAAAAGAAAAGAAAAAAAAAAAACAAAATCCAATGATATGGGAAAAAGATTTGAACAGAGACTTTACCAAAGATATAAAGAAAGTAAATAACTATGGGGCTGGGATGGTGGCTCAGCGGTAGAGCGCTCGCCTAGCACCGGCAGGACCCGGGTTCCATCTTCAGCACCACAAAAAAATAAAGGCATTGTGTTATGTCCATCTACACCTAAAAAATAAATGTTTTTAAAAATATTTTTTTTAAAAAGAAAGTAAATAACTAAAAAAATGTATTCAGTATCTTTGGTGATTACAAAATCCAAAATTACAAAATGATATATTTATTTCTACTCTTCTATTAGATTGTTTAATATTAAAAGGACTGTCATGTAAAGTGGTTGGAAACTAGAACTTCTATCACTCTAGTAGGAAAGCAAGTTGATAAAATCACTTTGGGAAGAGTCTGATAGTTTTTTGAAAGTGGAATACATATCTATCATATGGACCAGCCAATCTACTCTTCTGTATTTATCCAATAGAAATGACACATGGCAAAAAACAAGGGAGAGAATTGAATTACAGTAGATGGGGTAGAGAGAGAAGATGGGAGGGGAGGGGAGGGGGGGATAGTAGGGGATAGGAAAGGTAGCAGAATACAACAGTCACTAATATGGCAGTATGTAAAAACGTGGATGTGTAACCGATGTGATTCTGCAATCTGTATTTGGGGTAAAAATGGGAGTTCATAACCCACTTGAATCAAATGTATGAAAGATGATATGTCAAGAGCTTTGTAATGTTTTGAACAACCAATAAAAAAAAAAAAAGAAATGACACAGGGCTACATAAAGATTTGGGTATCAATGTTCATAGCACCTTTATTCAGAATAGCCCAAAACTGAAAACAATTTAATTGTCCATCATTCAGTGAATGAATAAATCAACTATGGCATGGTTATACAACAGAATAATACTCAGCAATAAGAAGAAGCAGATTCAATTGATATGTGGAACAACATGAATAGATTTTCAAAACATTATTCTAAAAGAAAGACAAAAAGTTGTATACTAGAAATGTCCTATTTTTAAAATGCAATAGTGTTTACCCAGCTATGTACATTTGTCAAAACTCAAATTGGTACTGTATTTCAATAATGCTAATTTTTTTTGTGTGTGTGTGCTGGGGATTGAACCCAAGGCTTTGTGCATGCAAAGCAAGCACTCTACCAACTGAGCTATAATGCTGAATTTTAATGAATACAAGAAGATAATGAATACACAATTCAGAACAGTGGTTTCTATTTCTTTTGTGTGTGGGGTGGGGTGGGGGTACTGGGGATCAAACCCAGGGGCACTCTATCACTGAGCTCCATTCGAATTTTTTTATTTAATTTTGAGACAGGTTTTCATTAAGTTGCTGAGGGTCTTGCTAAGTTGCCAAGGTTAGCCTTGAACTTCTAATCTTCCTGTTTCACCCTCCTGAGTCACTGGGACTACAGGCCTGTGCCACCACAACAGGTTAGTGGTTTCTATTTTTAAAAGAAATTGTATGGGGAAAGCAGCACATTAAGTAAGTAGATGTGAATTATTGTTAACCCATGTTGGTTATTTCATACAAGTTTATTGCTAAAATACACACACAAAAGAAGGAGGGTTATGCATAGATGACAAAACATCTAATTTAATAAAAAATAATGACTCAATGGAATTCTGTACTCCTGATGTCCAAATCATTAAATAGAAACCAGGATAATATTGAAAATCATTCAGTATTGATAATTTTAGAAAACTGCATTGCTCAAAAATCATGACATTTCTTAAGAGTTTGACTCTAATCAATATGCCAGACACTATTTCAGAAAACAAGTAACTTTATAAGGTCCAAGTTTGAGACATACTAACACTTACCCAAGGGTTCCCTCCAGTTGGTCAACCAGTCTCATTTTCTTTGCTCCGCCTGTGTGAATGTTTCTACCTGTCAGCATCATGATAAAAGCAGCAGGCGCACCCACCATTTTGGGCAGGCTTTAGGTGTCTCCCTCTCCTGGTAGGATCCCCAGCAAGAATTCAGGGACGACTAATACTGTTTTCCAATCTTTTGTTGCTATTCTGTATTGGCATACAATGACAAACTCAAGTCCTCCTTCCAAGCAAGATCTACTGATGGCAGCCACAACAGGTTTTGGGAACTTTCTAAGTTTCTCAAACATTCTCTATCCTTCCTTTGGTATTTGTGTTACTTCTTGCAGGGTCTTACAAGAGGCTGACATGTTGATATCAGCACCTGCAAGAAAGCAAAACTGGCTTTGATGAGATGAGGTCGGCACTTTAGATTTGATCACGGGCCCTGATTTGATCATTTCAATGAATTCTGATTGTACTTCTTCATTCAGTGTATTTACCTTTGAACTGGGTGAATTAGAGCAAATAACTGTCACATTCTCTTTGAGCCCAAAATTAACATGGGTTCTAGTTAGCAAAGCAGAAGACCCTGAAAAATTGCAGCAAATACAACCTCGGGAGCGGAATATCTTGAAGGCATTGAAGTGTCTAAGGCTGCCAATTGCCCAGGAGGTCACTATCTTGAGCAGGAGAGGACAAAGTAGAGCTGATCTCATTAATTTAATCAACATGTATTGCTTTAAACTATTTCACATGCACAGTTTAGTGTGGTAGCACATGCTTGTAATTCCAGCAACCTGGGAAGCTGAGGCAGGAGGATCATGAGTTCAAGGCCAGCGTCAGCAAATTAGCAAGACCCTAAGCAACTTAGTGAGACCCTGTCTCACTAAATAAAAAATAAAAAGGGCTGGGGACCACTGGTTAAGCAGTTAAGCACCCCTGGGTTTAATCCCCAGTTAAAAAAAATCATATGCACTACTTTCTAGTACAATGATAGTCAAACTATATTGTGAAAGTTATCTAATAAAATTATTTATTAATTTTAGAGTCATGTATTATGTTTCTTAGTACAAAATGACCAAGCCAGGTACAAACTTCATGGATCAGCAGAGCTTTTATTCGGTGATGAAATCATGCATATGATGGACCCATTTTCCTGATGGAAAATGAGCCACTGGCCAGAGGGTGATAGCAGCACCTTATATAGGTGATATTAGGTGTTTATACATCTTACACTGAGAGGTGACTTAATTATTGACAGAGCACATCAGTTTGGGCACTCAAGAAACAGGTTTGTGAGAATTTGAAATTTGTTTTACTGAGCAATATTTTTACTTAGGGAAGAATGGAAGTCTGAGGTCAATGTTTAGTGCTTATCTCTTACTCTTCAGGGTCCCATTGTACTGTCACTGGGAACGGCTTTATTTGGGGGAAGGATCAATGCTTTGGCTTCTTCCCAGAGACTGTCATTCTAGGATTGATGGATATCTCCTTCCCAGGGATTGTCCTGTCATTAGGAAAGGATGTATTGGGAAAGGATCAACGTTATCAATGTGTTGCCTTTTTCCTCACTCCTTCTTCCTAGGCCACAGTATTTTAGGGTGTTTTCCATATCTTACAGTGTTTCCATTCAACCTTATTCTGTCTCCAGAGACCTTTCCCATAACTTCTCTATGTCTTCTTATATTTCTGTATTTTTTTTTATGACTCATCCTCTTAAAATGAAGCACTGGGTGTGGTGGTGCTGGTCTGTAAATCCTAGCTACTTGGGAAGCTAAGGCAGGACAATTGTAAATTCACGGCCAGCCTGGGCAATTCAGTGAGACCCTGTCTCAAAATTAAATGAATGAGTAGCTGGGCACATGGCACATGCCTTTAATCCCACTGACTTAGGAATCTGAGGCAGGAGGATCGCCAGTTCAAACCCAACCTCAACAATTTACTGAGAACCTAAGCAATCCAGCGAGACACAGTTTCTAGTTAAATATAAAAAAGGGCTGGGGATGTGGATCAGTGGTTAAGCACTTCTGGATTCAGTCCCTGGAACAAAAAAAAAAAACAACAAAAAAACCCAAACAAATAAAGATTTAAAATGAGTGAATACATAGATTATTAAAAGGTAGGAAGCATAGTTCAGTGGTAGAGCTCCCTTGGGTTCAATCCCCAGTACTGGAAAAAACAAATCCCACAAATAAACAACAACCCTATGTGCCCCCCTCCCCCCCAAAACAAACAAACAAACAAAAAACAAAACAAAAAAAACAAAACACAACAAACTTTTGCTCCACAGGCCACAACTTTCTATCAGGCATTTACAAAAAGCTGCTACAACTGTTAACATGTATCTCCTAGAGCTCAGAGAATCTCTCAAGGACCAGAGCATTTCCCCAAAATGTAACCATCAAAAGAGTGAGACAATCCCCAAGACCTCTGCAAGGGGACAGAAACCAATTTTAATCATTGCCAGCCTACAAATGCAGGTGCTGTAATCTCATTCATCTAACCTACTCTTTGTTCTTTTTGCTTCTCTTTCTCTAGTGAGCTTCTGTACTTCCCCTTCCTCTAAAAACATCCAAATCAGAATGGAGCTAAGCTCTTTCCCCTACTGCTAGGCATTTTCAGGATTTCCTCATTTTTTAAAAACATTTTTTTAATTGTAGATGGACACGGTATCTTTGTTTTATTTATGTGGTGGTGAGGATCAAACCCAGTGCCTCACACATAAGAGGCAACGCTCAATCACTGAGCTACTGAAAAGACCCCCGATTCCCTGTCCAAGGAGAATCACACGAAACACTGGCTGCAATAAGCAAGAGGTGATTTATTGGGACACAGGCGCCTGTGGGTGCCCAGCAGAACCTCAGCCGGAGCTTTGGTGAGCTGGCACACCGGGCTTGGGGATACAGAGATTTTTATAGGGTAAAGGGGCAGTTTTCACGCGGGGGAAGCAATAGGTTTCTTAACAGTTAATTTTAAACCCAGCATATAGGCTACCTAAAGGGCAAAGTTGTTTTTCACTGTATGTTACTAAAAAAGAACCACATAAAAGCTACATATTTGCACTCTGGTCCTCCTGTTCCTGCTCATTCAGGCATGCCTAGGGACCTGGTCCTTTGTCCTTTCCCAACCGGTTACACCTAACTAATTATCTGAAAAATACCTCTGGTGCCTGCGTAGGTTTGTGACATGCCTTGGTGGTTTTGCAACTAGGCCTGAGGTTGTTGGGCTGGGGTCTTTCACTACAATCCCAGCCCAAATTTCCTCGTTTTTAACTGATGTTTTCCAGAACATGGGGTCATATGAAATACCTTAAAATCTGATTTAAAGATGACCACAAGGGGAACATTTATAAGTATCAGACCAATGGACCAGGAGCTACACAGACTAAAATGAAGAATAAAGAATGAATAAAAACAAGAGGGTACTGAGAGAGCAAATCTGACTATGCCTGTCTAACCTAAAATGATTGCACTGGAATTCTTTTTTTTCTTTTAATGATACTGGGGATTGAATCCAGGGTCTCCTGCATGCTAGTAAGTGCTCTACCATTAAACTGCACCCCAGCTCTGAATTTACATTCTTTTCAAAAGAGAATTATTTCACAGGCAATGTGACGTCACTCTCAAGACATCCTTATCAGAGTATCATAAGCTAACAGATGCATAAGACTTGCTCCTTTGAGGTCTTTCTTTAAATCCTGTAAATTTATAGAGGAAGAGACACAATATTCTGGGAAGTAGTACATGTTTACAAAACTTCCTTTAGCGTTCTCCGTTAGTTTCAGTGGTACAATTGCACTTGTACTCTCAAAAGATGGGAAGTGAATTCCACTATCAGAATAAGTTCATGAAGTAAATCCTGAGAAAGTAAGAAAAAACTAGAACCCATGGGACCTAGTGTGAAGGATTGTCTGCATTGCTTCTTTTTTGGTAGACAGTTTCTACCTGGACTGCATTGTATTTGTCTAATTTTAGGTGAAGTAGGTCTTTTAGAACAGGTCCTACCAGGCACAGTGGCACTTGCCTGTAATTCCAGTGACTTGGGAGACTGAGGCAGGAGGATTGCAAGTTCCAGGTCAGAAACTTAGAAAGACCCTGTCTCAAAAAAGAAAGAAAGAAAAAAACAAAAGGGATGGGACAGTGTAGCTCAATGGTAAAGTGTCCTTGCCTTGGGTTTAATCCTCAGTTGAAAACAAAAACAAGACAAAAAATTGATCCTAGTTCATTGCTGAAAAAGGTCCTGAAGTCACAGTCTTGAGAATGTAGGAGAGCTTTTCAAGGTCCTTAAGTAATAGGTTCTTAACAAAACATACAGGTAGATTGATGGCAACATTCCAATTGTATCATGGCATGTGTGGAGTTTTATTTTCTTCTGGATCTTCCTTTAAGGCTGATTTGCAATTTTATTAAGGACTTAGTACATTTAAATCTGATATTAAAGTGGGGTCTGGTGGCACATGCCTGTAATTCTGGCAGCTCGGGAGGTTAAGGCAGGAGGATCATAAATTCAGAGCCTAGCAGTTTAGTGAAGATCTAAGCAATTTAGTGAGACCCCATGTCAAAATATAAATTAAAAAGGGATGGGGATGTGACTCAGTGGTTAAGGTCTCCTGGGTTTAATCCCTAGTCCAAAACAAACAAATAAACATGATATTAAAATGCTGACATCAGCAACTTAATTCCAACTTTTCAAATGCCCACTCTTTTTTTTTAAAAAAAAAAAAAAGATATTTATTTGTTTTTAGTTACAGGTGGGCTTGATACCTTTATCTTATTATTATTATTTTTTTTAATGTGGTGCTGAGGATGGAATCCAGGGCCTCACACATGCCAGGCAAGTACTCTACCACTGAACCACAACTCCAGCCACAAATGCCCACCTTTTTAAAAGCATAACTAAATCCATGTTTTATTCTTTTTGTGGAATAGAGTTTATAGAATGAGGGGAGAAAATCCCCATTAATTTCTAGAAAAACAACTCAAAGTATATGGCATCCTTACAGAAGGTAGGGAATGGCATCTTCGTATACGGAGGTAAACATTTTCTTGTAGGTATTTTTCTGCAACAAAGCTTTTAAAAATCATGGAAGATATTGAAATACTTAATACTGTAAAAAGCAATGAGACTTAAGACTATGGTAGAAACTTCCAGTTGTACCTCCCCAATATCCAGTATAGAAACCACATCTTCTATCCTTCTTAGCAGTGTGGTTAGTTAAGTGACTAATTTTTTTAAATATTTATTTTTTTAGTTGTAGTTGGATACACTATCTTTATTTTATCTATTTTTATGTGGTGCTGAGAATGGAACCTAGGGCCTCACACATACTAGGTGAGTGCGCTACCACTGAGCCACAATCCCAGGCCTTAAGTGACTAATTTTGACCAGCAGAATGAAAGCAGAAATGTCACATGCAGCATTTGGGACAGAATTTTAAAGAGTGGGGGGTCATCGTTTTTATATTCTCTCTTCTGATCTTGAAGGAATAATGGCATATTTCAAAAGGAAGTTATTCAATAAATATTTATTGAGCACCCAGATTCCAGCACATATGTAAGATCTTAGTAGTTATAGATGAGTTAAACCAGGATGATATTTTGTGATAATCATATGATACAAAATATTTTACTTCACTCTGCCTAAGCAAAATTCCCATCTAAATTTTAATTCCCAACGGTAAAACCTGGATAATGTCTTGTCCCAAAACAAGTTGATCACATTTTATATTCTGCAGAAAATTTAGACATGGCTTCCAAAGGTTATGCAAGTCATGTTGAATATTCAAGAGGTAGTGACTATAGAGAAGACAAATAGAAAGAGATTTGACTTATAAGAAAGCTAAAAGGGCTGGGGATGTGGCTCAAGCTGTAGCATGCTCGCCTAGCATGCGTGCGGCCCGGGTTCCATCCTCAGCACCACATACAAAAAAAACAAAAAACAAAAAACAAAGATGTTGTGTCCACCGAAAACTAAAAAATAAATATTAAAAATTCTCTCTCTCTCTCTCTCTCTCTCTCTCTCCCCTCTTCTCTTCTCTCTCTCTCTCTCTTTAAAAAAAAAAGAAAGCTAAAAATCTGGGTGGGTGGATAGAAAAAGAACTGTCAGGAAATGCTTACCTAGCATGCATGATCCCCAGCACTACAAGGAAATACAAACAACAACAACAACAACAAATAAAAAAAAACAATTGTCAGAAGAGTAGTTGTACTGTATAACCAGTATCAGTTGAATATCCTTGGACAAGTAACTTTACCTTCCTAGGACTTCCTTTGTTTGGTTTTGTTTTGTTACTGGGGATTTATCTCACAATTGCTTTACCCCTGAGCTACATTTCCAGACCTTTTTATTTTGAGACAGGGTCTCGTGAAGTGGCTTAGAGTCTCACTAAATTGAAGAAGCTAGCCTCGATCCTCCCTCTTTGGCCTTCCGAGTCGCTGGAACTACAGGTGTGCACCACCACGCCTCATTTAGGGCTCCAGTTCTGAAAGGTGGGATTAGAAAAGGGCATCGCTAAAATCCTTGAGTTTCTGAGAATCCTCTTGGAGCACGTGCCCTACTCTGGGCACCTCGAGGACAAAGCTCTAGGGCCAATCTGCAAAGGAAGACCCCCTCCTGTAGACTCGGGCTCCTTTGTGATCTCACAGAGCCTGTGCACTTTGGTCTACACTTGGACAAACTGTAAGGCGCAGGGCCTGGACCGCGACTCTCAGAATCCGGCGAAACAGAAACGATCCCACTCCGCCCCCAGGAGTCTCGCCCCGCCCCGATCCCGCCCCGCCTCTCAGAGTCCGTCCCATCCCGCCCCTGGCAGGTCACTTACTGAACGCCGATTGGTCACTGGTGCGCACGGCGCCCCGCCGCGCCCCACCGACGCCCTTTCTCCGCCCCCTAGCGTCCTGCTCCGCCTCTCGGATCTTGCCCCGCCCCCGACAGTCGACTTGCTGCGCGCCGATTGGTCACTGCGGTGCGCACGGCGCCTCGCTCCGCCCCACCGGCGCCCACCCCTAGCGCCGGCCGCCAGGTCCGGGCTCCCGCGGCTGAGGTGGAGCGGGAGGAAGCCGGTCTGCTGCGGCGCCACCTCCTCTTCCCTGCGCGCGCGCCTGGGGTCGGCGTGGTGGCCGGAGGAAGCTGGGTGAGTGCGGTTGGCAGGTCTCAGGCGTCTGGTGAGGGGTACGAGGGAGCTCACTCACGCCTGCTGCCCGAGCGTGGGGAGGTCCCCCCCGCTTGCCCGGCCTGCGAGATGCCGTGGCGCCCTCCCGGCCCAGTATTCCCGGAGCCCGCGGCAGGCTGAGCCGGCCAGCCGAGCACCCGCGAGCCTGCGGGGCGGGGCCTTGGTCGCCCCCTCTAGTCCGGCGTCCTCTCCAGCTGACCGTGGCCCTGTTGCCCGGGCAGGCCTCTCCGCCGCGTTCTCACCGACAGGTCGCCTTTCGGGGGAGATTGGAAAGGTGTCCTTCTCCTGCCTTTCAGCTTCTCTGGGGATGGGTACTGTCTCCAGGACACTGCCGCAGCCGCGACCCCTCCACGGCCGGAACGAGTGTTTGGGGGCGACTCCAGCCCTTCTGTCCTCTTTCGTTTGCTCTGAACCATTGCTGGGAGTCTGTCAGTGTGTTGTGCACTTTCCTGACTCCATCAGTACGCGAGGCAAGTCCGGAGACGGGGAGGGGAAATGGAAGAGGAACAAAAGTCTTTTGGGAATTAATCATAAGTGTTGAGTGTCTTTTAGAGGAGGAGCAGCAGAGCATTGTCACTGTGGCAGTGGCATACTGTAATATTGTTTGGCAACTGACATAATATAAGGACTCATTTCCATATCAGTATGTATACTTCTTTATTTTTTAAAAATGCTGCATAGTATGTTAAGATATATTCTAATTTTTTTTTCTTTTATTTTTTGGTCTCTTATTCGTGTATTTTTTTGTGTTTTTTAACCAGTAAGTTGGCTTCCGAGTTAACCACTGGAAGGTACTTAAACCTGAAAGGTGAATATTTCACCTTTGGTGATATATCGTACCAAAGCAGTGAGATGGACCTGCTCGCGTTTTCCCTGCTGCTTTTGGTGCGAGGGGAGGAGGGGGCGCGGGAATTCAAGCCTCGACTGTGTGTATCAGCATTCTCTCTCTCAAAACACTTTCAGAGAGTCCCACCTCTTCTCTCAAACTCTTCACTCTACTTGTACTGGAAATCCCTTTTCTGGGCAATTCGAGAGACTTACTGCCAGGCTTGTCATCCTTTTTCATCATCTTCAATCTCTTATTTGTCTTGTCTTTCAAAGCTGAATAAGTTTCAAATATTGAACATTTTAACCGAGCATAGGGTTGAAAGACGCCTCGATCTTAAAATGAAAACCAAAAGTTATTTTCAATATTGACGCACAGGAAAAGCAGATTTAATTAGACTGAGGTGAGGATGTATTTTTCCACTTCCAGAGACACACCCTTCCCACCTCCCCATTCCTCTTATACCAAATAACATGGTAGCAGCGTTAACTGCCAGGTCTCTTCTGGGGCCCAAGGAAAGAATTTGTTTTATTTTATCCTTATTGCTTTTTGAAATGATAAAATTGACATTGAGGTGTAAAACAATTTAAACATTAAGTATAAATAAAAATTTAATATTAAGTATAAATAAAAATTTCAAACAGCATAGAAGTACATCAAATAAGAATTCACCCTTCATATCCCCAATTCCACTTTCCAGGAGGGAGTCATACTATAATATTGTTTGGCAACTGACATAATATAAGGACTCATTTCCATATCAGTATGTATAATACTTTATTTTTTAAAAATGCTGCATAGTATATCACTATTAAGATATATTCTAATTTTTTCTTTTATTTTTTGGTTTCTTATTCATGTATTTTTTGGGCCTTGTGCATGTGTGAGGCAAGCACTCTACCAACCGAGCTATATCCCCAGCCTTCATGGATGGTTGGTTGTTTTATTAGAAGCCTTCTGTGAAAAATCCTTTTGGCATTGTGGGATAAGTTTCAAGTAGATAATTTAAACTGATTATTGTACTTTTTAGTATAATTTTATTTCTGAAGGAAACTTTAATAACTTTCAAGGTTTTATAATTTAAAAGCAGTAGCTAAGTCTATGTGAGTTAAATGCATTTCTTAGAATCTTTGTGTTCTTTTGTATTTAGAGATTGCATCAGAAAAAACTTTGAGTACTGTGTTAAATAATGGCAAATTTATTAGCCTTGCTACCACTGACTGGTGTTGACAGTAAGGTTCATTTGATCAGCTTGGCAGGAGTGAATAGAGGGGTCTTTCAGGGAGGAAAAATGTGAACTGACATTTTGTGTACATGTATCTTGTGGCAATCCTCTTCAGTTGCTAACAATAACAGAACAATAATAATTGTTCTTTTTAAAAATACATTTGTTTATTGGAAAATGTATTTCAAGTATTAAAATGTATATAATTATAAAAACACTTTTGCACTGATCACCATTATATCTGCTACCATATTAAAGAGAAAACATTTGCATTTTTCTTCAGAGGTAGCCTCTATCCTGATTTTTGTGTTAATCTTTCTTGTTTTTTAATATAAGTTTTACATATATACATATATGTAAATGCACATGCTTATATTCATATATACATAAATGTGCATGTATATGTATACATAAATGCACATGCATACACCCATGTATATTCTAAATAGTATAGTTTTTTTTTTTTTTTTTTTGGTTCTTGGGGGTTGAATCCAGGGGTGCTAAACTACTGAACCACATCCTCGCCCCCCCCCCTTTTTAAAATGCTTTTATTCAAACACATCTTTTTTTAGAGAGAGAGAGAGAGAGAGAGAGAGAGAGAGAGAGAGAGATTTTTAATATTTATTTTTTAGTTTTTGGCAGATACAACATCTTTTTGTACGTGGTGCTGAGGATTGAACCCAGGGCCGTGTGCATGCCAGGCGAGCACGCTACTGCTTGAGCCACATCCCCAGCCCCAGTCCCCCTTTTTTTTATATTTTATTAGAGAGAGGGTCTGGATGAATTGTTAAGTGCCTCATTAAGTTGCTGAGACTGGCTTTGAACTTGTAATCCTCCTGCCTCAGTTTCCCGAGCCACTGGGATTATAGACATGCCAATGCACCTGGTGTATCATTAGTTTTGAATGAATAGTGTTTAAAAAAAAAACTCTCATTATGAGCATGTTTCAAAATTTAATTTAGCTGTTAGTAAGAGTTAAATTTAAGAGGTGGTTTTAAGAGGATTAAAGGAATAAATATTAAATCCCTTGGGAAAGGAATGTCCATAGAATTCTAATTAGATATAACAGGTTAATGTTCTACAGGGCAACAAAATCACAATGTTTTGGGATCAGTTTTCTCCACCAGGCTATAAAATCATAATAGCTTATTAATTTCTGCAGGGAGGTTAGAGTGACTTATTAATAGTGGATTGTTCATTAAACAAACTATGATAACAAAGTTACATTTCCCAGAGTACAAATGAAGTCCAATCAGGCTTATTAGAAAATGGTATAGCTTCCTAAATTTGGGGTTAAATTTTTGATTTATAATAATAAATTCAGACTTTCCTGAGGGAACAGTATTGTCATTATTAGATGAAAGAAAAGAATGAGCTGAAGAGAATGGCTTCAACTTCCCTGACTTATAGGGGCACTTTCTGAGGAAGTTGGGGTTTGAATTATGAGGGAGTCCTAGGAAACAGAGTTCACCCCAGTCAGGGCATCTGGAGTGCTCTAGTGTGGACCAAGTAATGGAAGGACAGCAGAAGGAGTAGTCTGCTCTGCATTTGTTTTATAGCTCACCATGGCCTACCTGAGTTATCAGGGCTAGTCAAACTGCACCTGTGTGGGGGGAAGTGACTGGCCATTGCTGGTGCAGCTTGCAGGCTGCAGGAAAGGAGGAACTGCATTAGCATGTGCTCAAGATCAAGCCAACCCTGCCCAGTACAGACAGGAATCTGGGCCATGTTCAGGGGCATGCAGTCCTTAAGTTAAAAGCTGCCAGAGCAGCCAGGACATTGCACTGCTTCCATCTGACCTGATTATTCTCTATTCTGGGGCACAGCTGGGATTCTCTTTAGCCCTCCTGTGTTGGGTCTTCCTGTGTCCTGTATTTTTAAGTTTTACTTGTTTATTTTTTATTGATTTACTCTCTCTAGTAGAGCTCAAACTCTACCAGCATCTTGACAAGAAGTTACATATTTTTGGCACCTTTGCATCTATCCTCATACTTGATCGATATTTTGGAAGGCAAAAAAATTTTTGGTGGTAGTAATTTTTCTCCAGAGTTTGGAAGTTATTGTTTGGTTGTAATATTGCTTCTAGGTTGCTGTTGAGAATTCCAGGCCAGTATTATTCCTGAATCCTTTGTGACTCATTTTTGTTTTTGTTTTTCCTTTATAGAATCCACATTTTGATATTCACATTTGTGTGTGTGTGTACGTACCTGGGGATTGAACTCAGCGGCACTCAACTACTGAGTCATATCCCTAGTCCTATATTGTATCTTATTAGAGATAGGGTCTTACTGAATTGCTTAGCGCCTCACTAAATGCTGAGTCTGCTTTGAACTTCAGGATCCTCCTGCCTTAGCCTCCTGAGCCACTGGGATTACAATCGGGCTCAGTGCCTTGATGTCTGTGTTTTGAAACTTAAAATGATGCATGGGTCTCTTTTCATCCATTAGGTGAGATAGATATTCAGTGGACCCTTTAAATACTGGAAACAGACCACCTCTTCTGGGGAAACATTCTTGAAATATTTTGTTGATTTTTTTTCCTTGTATTTTCTCTTTGGAAATACTTTGTCATTTATTTTATTTTGTTTTTTTCCATTTTTAAAAAAAATTGTACTTTGTCATTTATATGTGAGCTTTTTGTAATAGTCTTCTAATTTCTTAACCTGTTTTTTTTCTCTATTTACTGCTGTATTTTCTTTATTTTAATATTTATTTATTTTTTTAGGTATAGATAGACACAACACAATGCCTTTATTTTTATGTGGTGCTGAGGATCGAACCCGGGTCCTGCCTGTGCTAGGCGAGCGTTCTACCACTGAGCCACAATTCCAGCCCTACTGCTATATTTTCTTAACTCTTATTTTCTCTTTCAGTTTAGATTTTAAAAAAAGTTTGCACTGTCTTGTTTTTAAATTCCAAAGGTATTGTTTTTAGTCTCAATGTTTCTTAGGATAACATTGTTTCTTTTCCCTGAGGTTAGAGTTATTTAAGTTTTCTCTTCCTGCATGATTTGTTCCAAGCTGCTTTATTATTATTATTATTTTTTAATCATTCCTAGGGATTGATCCCAGGGGCTCTTTGTTACTGAGCTATATCCTTAGTCCCATTTATTTATTTATTGTACCAGAGATTGAACCTGGGGCATTTAACCACTGAGCCACATTCCTAACTCTTTTTATTTTTTTAAACATTATTTAGTTGTTGATAGACCTTTATTTTATTTATTTATATGCAGTGCTGAGAATTGAACCCATGCCAGGCAAGTGCTCTACCACTAAGCCACAGCCACAGCCCCCCTTTTAATTTTTATTTTGAGACAGGGTCTTGCTAAATTGCTTAGGGCCTCACTGAGTTGCTGAGGCTGGCTTTGAACTTGCTATTCTCTTGCCTCAGCCTCCAAAGCTGCTAGGATTTAATTTATTTATTTTTTATTTTGAGATAAAGTCTCTGTGTTACCCAGATTGGTCTTGAATTTGCCACCCTCCTACCTCAGGCTCCTGAGTAGCTGGGATTACAGGCTTGCAATAGCTCCTGGTTCCCAAGCTGCTTTTTTTCCTCTGTGTGTCTCATGTATTAAAGGTTTCCTTAGGTGAATAGTAATTCTTGACTCTGTTTATGAATAAGAATAGGGGACTAAAGAGGTGATAGCCAGCTCTGAGGGAATAGATGAGGCTTTTTAGCTGTGTGTTTCACTGCAGTGATCTGGCTTGGTGATAGGTTAAGGAAACCCTGTTACCAGTATGTTTATACCCTGTTTCTTAAGGTCGTCACATTCTCAAGAGAAGCATTTCCTTGGCTGGTTGGAGGGAGAGGATCTGGCTGCCAGTCTCTTAAGCAGACAGAGGCTGAGACTGTCTCCATTTAGCATATAGTCCCTTATGTCTAATTTTCAGTGTGATACCTGCATTGTCTGTTGGATCTGGTATTTCCCAGTCCATAATATAAGAAATAAGAAAAAAAAACCCACTTGTCAGTTGCCAACTCCATGAAGAGAGAAGGAGAAGTTGCCAAGTTGCTGAGGCTGGCCTCAAACTTGTGATCCTCTTGCCTTAGCCTCCTGAGTTGCTGGGATTGTAGGTGTGCACCACTGTGCCAGCAGGAGTTGATTTTTTTTTTTTTTTAAACTCCCTTTACTGTAGTTTTAGTGCGGTTTCAGGAGTGAGCAAAAATGAGATGCGTATATGTAATGTACCGTGTTCAACCCGAAACCGTACAGGTTTTTCTTCAGAGTTCTGGTGATGCTGTCAGGAACAGAATGCCTTCTACAAAGCAATCATATGTCTGTATGTGGTCTTTTGTGCTTGACTGACAGGATACAGTGCCCACATGTGCTCTCTGTTCTCATTAATTTTCACTTTCTGAGGAGCATGTGACCATTACTCCAGTTTACATACCAGAAGACCATAGCCTGGGGGAACTTTGAAGCTTGAATGGTTCCTGGCACATGGTTAGTCCAGGAAGAATGGAGTGGATGAATAAACCTGTCCAAGGAGGCACAGCAGGGAAGGAGGCTGTGGGTAGCATTTAGCCTAGGTTGGCATCAACTGTAAGGATCATGCTTTTAGCTTCCTGAAGGTGTTCGTTTCTTTGAGCTCTTTAGAAATATTCTTCCTGTAGATCTTTTCTGAATCCATCTTAATGACTTTGCTTTCCCAGTACTACTCCCCAGTAGGGTTCCCTTTTGCCTATGTGGGTTAAAAACTGTAAACCTGGAACCAGTTTCTCTGAACTAAGCAACTCCAGAGGATGCAAAGATGACTAAGCAGAGCTCCACCTAGGGAGTCAGGAAAGGATGTCCTTGGTGAGTAAATTGAATAATTTTGCTCTGGCTGGATCAGCTCTTGGATTATATAGTAGTCATCTGCATTGCTGTGGTAATTCTGTTTTTTCCCCCTACTTTTTTCCTTTTATTTTATTTTTTTATTTTTTTAATGGTAGTTGGACACAATACCTTTATTTTACTTATTTATTTTTATGTGGTGCTGAGGATCGAACCTAGGACCTTGCATGTATGGGAGGACAGCACTCTACCACTGAGCCACAACCCCAGCCCCCCCCACCTTTTTATTAAAAAATAAAACAAAACATTGAAACATTCGGAGTAGTTTACTGAAAGAACAGTAACTTTGACATTTTTAATATCTTACCACATTTGGTTTACATTATTATTATTTTCCTAAACTGTGTGGTAGAATGTTGCTGACATTGTCAGCATGCGTGATTTACTCCTTGCTACAGCTTTTGAATTTGGGATCTGTAATGGGGTGGCAGTCCTGATGATTTCTCAGTTACTTTTGAGGTTCTTCTTGATGTCTTGGTGAATAACACCTGGCTTCTACTGAGAGGACTCTTCTGTACTAATCTCCTTATCTGATGGTCACTTGACCACATCCTTGTTTTCTCTTACTAATTTTTTTCTGTATGGATAGGCTGAGAAAATTTTCTGTTTTTAAGTTCTGCTTGTTTTTTGGTTAACAATTCCATTTTTAAGTTATTTTTGTCTTTGTACATTTTAGTATAAGCACACCAGAGACACCAAGTCACATTGTCAACATTGCTTAGAAATTTCCTTAGCCAGCCCCCTCTGTCCCAGGTACTCAGGAGGCTGAAGCAGGAGGATTTTTTTGAGCCCAGAAGTTTGATGGCAGCCTGGACAACATAGCAAGAATCTGTTTTACCAAAACAAAATAACATTTTTCTTAGTCAAATACTCACAACCTTTACCTTCCATAAAAGACTAAAATAAAAACATAATTTAACCAAGTTCTTTTTTTTTTTTTGGTACTGGGAATTGAACTCAGTGGTACTTGACCACTCAGCCCCAGCCCCAGCCCTATTTTGTATTTTATTTAGAGACAGGGGTCTCACTGAGTTGGTTAGTACCTTGCTGTTGCTGAGGCTGGCTTTGAACTGGTGATCCTCCTGCCTCAGCCTCCCTAGCCACTGGGATTATAGGTGTATGCCACTGTACCTGGCAAACCAAGTTCTTTGATACTTTGTAGTAATGATTGCCTTTCCTTTATTGTCCCATGATAGGTTTCTCATCTCTGTCCAAGATATCAATGGAATGGTCCTATTGTCCATATTTCTGCCAACCTTCTGTTCATAACCCCTTTTCCCACTGCAGAAAATTGAGGCTCTGTTGCAACACTCCTCTTCCTTCTGAGCTTTCACTAGTCACAGAATGGTTCATTGTGACAAGGTAACCTTTTTGCAGCATGCACCTCCAAACTTTTAGCCTTACCTCTTACCCATTTCCACAGCTGCCTTCACATTTTTAAGTGTTACACTTTTTGGCTTTCTGACTTAGTCCATTTGGGCTGCTATAACACTATACCATAAACTGGGTAACTTATAAGTAACAAATTTACTTTTCATAGTTCAGAAGACTGGGAAGTCCAAGATCAAGGTGCTGGAACATTTGGTGTCTGGTGAAGGCTGGCTGGTTCATAGACAAAGCCATCTGATTGTATCCTCATGTGATGGAAGCTTGAAAGGATCTCTTGGTGGGCCTCTTTTTTTTTAAGACACTAATTCGACTTATGAGGGCTCTACTCTTCTGACCTAATCACTCCTAAAGGCCCCCATCTCCCTATACCATCACCTTGGGTGAGGGTTAGGATCTTCATATTTGAAATTTGGGGGCATACCAACATTCAGACATAGCAATAAATTTATAAACAAGGCAATTTTCTTTACAAACTCACAGTTCTACCATTATTACATCCAAGGAAATAGTTCTGTAGTATTTTCTGATGTCTGACCTGTGCTCAGATTTCCCTCATTGACTGAAGACTGCCTTTAAAATAATTTTTGTTGAACCATGATCAGTCAAGGTTTACACAGTTCATTTATTAATAGTGTGTTTTTGACATACATGAAATTAATGATGAAATCCTTTGAAGTTTCTACCTCATATTGCTCTTGGAGATTGCTCTATTACCAGAGAGATACCATGCTTTGAGTCTTAACAATGGAAGGGACCCTGGAGGTAATTTGGTGCAATGATTACTGTACTTTGCTGATCATTAGTGAGGGGAATTTTCTAAATTGGGAAATTTAAAAATATGGAGTTTTGTTCTTATTCCTGACTTTCTGATCTTTTAAGGGAGTGTTCCATTTACCCCCTGCCCCCAATACACACACACACACACACACACACACACCCCTTTTTTTTTTCTTTCACTTAAAATTTTGCTCATGAGTGTAAAGATAGCCTGGTACAGTGGTCCATGGGCCTATATGGAGACAACTGGTTTAGAGCAACCCCTGGTCAGGCAGTGTTGTACAATTAGCAAATGTCAGAGCCAGGATTAGAAGCAGGGCTTCCCATGTTCATTCCCCCCATCCCCCCCAAGTGTTTGAGTTCTCTTTGTTGAACATACACATTAGATAATTACTTTGCAATATGATGACTGTACAATTTTTAAAATAAATGAATAAATGAACAAACACCCCTCAGAAAACCACCCATCAAAGCATTTAAGCTATGATGCCTGTGATTTGATATGAGTCCTAAAGGTTGAATTGGAAGTTTGCCTGTAGATACAAAATGAATGGGGCATTCCAAGGAAGGGGAGCTCTGTGTGTGTGTCTGTGTGTAAAATATATTTTGAAAATACATATTTATGTATATAAGGTATTTTGCAGTTTGCTTCACTAAAAGTAGGTATTCAACAAATAGTGTGCCTTCTCCCTACTATTTCTTTATGATTGCAGTAGAGAGTATGTCGAAGTAGTGGGAGTTAGGAACATCATATTAAGGGAAGAATATTAAGTACTCTGTTTATATTATATTAGACTTTAGCTTATAGGCTGTGGCAAATTTTGCATGGATGCATGATCCAATTTGAGATTTAGAGAGAAAATTCTGGTAACATATAGACTTGGAAGCAGGGAGGATGATTTTAGGAAATAATGTGTTTGAGTATAGTGTCACAGCAAATTTTTTTGTCACCAAAATGATGTTTCTTATTTCTAGTTTTTATAAGTGGTCAGTTTATTGATGATGATGATGATGATGATGATGATGATTGGGTATGGGGACTGAACCTAGGGGTGTTTGCCACTGAGCTACATTATTAGCCCTTGTGTTTTTTTTTTTTTAATTTTTAGACAGGGTCTCACTAAGTTGATGAGGTTGGCCTTGAACTTGTGACTCTCCTGCCTCAGTTTCCCCAGTTGCTGGAATTACAGGCATGTGCCACTGTACCCAGCTGAGGGAAAATTCTATTATGTAAAAACAGACTCCCTTATTTAAGTAACCAAATTTTAGGCCAAAAAAGGATTTAAGCCATTTTATCAGTTTGTTAAATTGGAATTAGACACTATGGCATAATATTGTTCTTTTCCTGTTAGAGTCATTTTTTTCACCATCAGCTTATTTATTATTATTATTTTTTTTAAGAGAGAGAGAGAGAGAGAGAATTTTTAAATATTTTTTAGTTTTTGGTGGACACAACATTTTTATTTTCGTATGTGGTGCTGAGGATCGAACCCGGGCCTCACGCATGCCAGGCGAGCGTGCTACCGCTTGAGCCACATTCCCAGCCCTTATTTATTATTTTTAATTGACAAATCATACTTGTACATGAAAATTGTTAGTTTAAAAAGCTTAGTGATAAAGTAGACTTTATTTCTGTCATAGAATAAGGCAGGTATTGCATTTCACTCTGTGAAAATTTTAATAGACTTAGTCATTCAATACCTACTTTATGTCAGGTACTGTGGGAGGCTCTGGGAAAATATGTGAGTAGTAATGGAGGTGTTAAATATTAAAATTAAGAATGAAATGATAGAAGGGGAGTCCATCTTCTCATGGAATTCAGAGGTCATGGAAATCAGTATCTTCTTTCACTTGGATAATTTCAGTAGTCTCTTAACTGGTCTTTCTCTTTCCACTCTTCCCCCTAGAGTCTGTTCTTCCCACAACAGCCAAAGGGATTATTTTAAATGTAAGTGCTCTGCTCAGAACCTTATGACTCCTTACTTTAGTCAGTAAAAACCAGAGTTCTCACAGTGGCCTGCAAGGCTCTTTAATGATCTGTGACCTCTCTGATCTCATTTTCTTCTACTTTTTCCTCTCATTGACTCATCTCAGCCACACTGGCTTCCCTGTTGTTCCTTGCCTAACCAGGCACTATGACCTTAGGACTCTTGCCCTGGCATTTATTCTCTGCAGATCTTGATAGGACTAACTCCCTCCTCACCTTCAGGTCTTGGCTCAGGTGTTATTTTCTCAATGGGACCTTCCTTGGCTGCCAGTTTGGCATTTCATCTGTCCACTCTACCACTATACATCCAGTACCCCTTACTCTGCTCTGTCCCTGCCCTGCTCCCATCCCAGTGGCATTAATCACCTGATCACATGATCTATAATTTATTTATTATGTTTTCTCTCTTTCTCCTTCTTAATAAGTTCCTTAAAGCCAGTGCTTTATGTCTGTTCATTAATGAACCTTAAGTGCCGAGAACAGTTCCTGAAATGTAGTAGGCACCCTGAATAAATGTTGAGTGAATGAAGAGAAAACTGGTATTTGCTGAAAATGGACTTCTCAGCTGTCATTTACATATGAGTGAAAGTTAATTAGGTGAGCTGGGGATGGAAGGGTATCAAACAGATGGCATGGGTTTTAGATGGGGTGATTTGGCAATTATGAGGCACTAAGAGAAACCAGTGTTACTAACTAGAGGAAAGAGAAAATTTATTATGAGGAAGGACAAAACTCTATGGAGTTTTTGTCTTTATGTTAAGTCAGATGAGAAGACAATTTAAATGTTTTAAGCGGGAGGAAGATAACCAGATTTGTTCTATTTTATAAAAAGTCATTCCAGCTCCAGTATGGAGGTCTGATTGATGAGGGAAGCAGTGCACATGGATAGGTCAGTTGGGAGGCTATTGTAATAGGACAGATGAGAGAGAACAGTACTCAGGTCATGGTGGTGGTGGAGATGGACAGAAATTAAATTAGACTCAAGAATCATTTAGGATGTATCAGGTGGTAGATTGGATGTGAGAGTTGAGAGAGAAATAGCAAGGAAGATGCCTGGGTTTCTAACTTGTGTAACTGAGTGAATGGTGGTTCATTCATTGTAGAGAAGCCAGAGTAGGGTCATGTTTGGAAGAGAATTGAACTCAGGTTTAGACACATTGATTTTAAGATGATTTTGAGACAGACAAGATGTCAAACAGGCAGTTGAATGTATGAATCTGGGACTGGGAGTTTAAAGTTATAAATCATTGAGAAGCAGTGGAGGGGAGGAGTCACCAAATAATCTACATTTTTTTAGTAATTAAAAGTTGTTAAAAAAAAGATACTTCTGAGGGCAGTTATAAAATAAAGTCTCCTGAAAAATTCACACTCTTTTACTTTGATTTTTAATGTAAATTTTTCACACAAATTGGGGTGCTTGCTAATTTTTTTTCTTTTTTTTTGTGATCTACAATTCAGTAGGTAAGTAAGTATTCCCTGAGATTAAATATGTAAAATGTTTTTTAAAAAAGTCCTTAGATCTCTGAATAATTAATGTTGTTAGATTTTAAGACCTATAAAACATTCACATTGGGAGTGCTTAGAAACTAGGTTTATACCTAACTCAAGAAGAAAACTGTGTTCTTCAGATTCTGCTGGCAAGGTTTGATTCAGCAGTAATCATCAAGGTCATTGCAGACTGCTGTCTTCTCTTTCCAAGTGCTTACAGTGTTCCTTTAGATAGGGGATATTTCTTTTCTTGTTCATGTTCTTCTACTGTCTTCATTATAGGCAAGACACTAACTGTCTCCCCATGAAATCTGAAATGAGAGAAATGCTATGACACTATACCTGATGGACGCCAATAGAGTGTGATGGTCATGAGCACAGATTTTGGAATCACATGTGAACTTTAGTGGAAAGCCTGCTTTTCCCCTTGCTAACTGTGTGACCTTGGCAAGCTAACTATTCTCTAAACCTTTTCAATAATGTGAGGATAATAATAATAACTGACTAAGGAATACTCATGTAAAGGATATTTCTAAGAAGAGAGGAGTAGCCTGTAAAGAGCTTGGCTTCTGTAAACAACCTATAACTAATAGTCAGTGCTGGTGGTAGTAACAGTAGTAGTGGGAAGATATAGATTCTATTTTATCATATATATTTTTTTTTGGGTGGGGGGTTTTGAACTCAGGCACTCAACCACTGAGCCATATCCCCTGTCCATTTTTGTATTTAGAGACAGGGTCTCACTGAGTTGCTTGGTACCTCACATTTGTTGAGGCTGGCTTTGAACTCATGGTCCTCCTGCCTCAGCTGGCTGAGGTGCTGATCCCAGGCATGTGCCACACGCCTGGCTTAGATTCTGTTTTTTTTGTTTGATTAAATTTGTTTTGCTCTGGCTGTGTAGACCAGTATCTTGAATTATTTTTCTATTTTATTATTGCATTGATTTTTTGTAACATGTTTTTAAAATTGTTTTTAGTTGTTGATGGACCTTTATTTATTTATTTGTATTGGTGCATAGTATCAAACCCAGTGCCTTATACATACTAGGCAAACATTCTACCATTGAGCAACAACCCCAGCCTTGTAACAGATTTTTAAATGATAAAATTATAATTTAATTTTAAAAAGTGTTAACTGATTATTGTACTAGCATGTAAATCCCCTGATGACGAAGACTAAGTTTTATTAATCTTTATTTCCCCCCTGTGCCTTGCCCATAGGAGACATTCTATAAATATCCAGAACATGCTCTTGAGGAGCTTTTGCTGATTTAATGTTTGTGAAGGTCTCCTCTCATGCTAGACACATACTAATTCAAGGAAGACAGGAAATTTTGAGAGGTAAACACTGATTTGAAACCCAATCCTCTTCTACCTTTTCTCCTTGAGATACCTTAGCTACCTTCATGATTTCAGGTATTGCCTTATTATTGAGAACCTTTATAATCTTTATCTCTGCCTTAAACCACTCTTTCAAATTTCAGTTGTCCTCTGTACATCCCCATACTGCATGTCCTTCATTAATATCAACTATATCACTCCCCATCTAACTCTCTCCCATTCTCCCTCTTAATAGTCCCCCGCCCCACTTTTTTCCCCCCAATTGGAGCATTATAGTTATACATAGTAGTTGGGTTCATATTCAGAAAATCATACATGCATGGTGTTTGATTTATTCCATTTCAGTCCTCCAGTCCCTGTTTTGATTAATGGTTTTTCACTAGCCTCTGGACACCTAACCAAGAAACCTAATGTCTTTTTAACTTCTTCCTGCCTATTGCTAACACCTCTTAATATTTTTTTTTTTTTTAGAGAGAGAGAGAGGGAGAGAGAGAGAGAATTTTTTTTTTTAATATTTATTTATTTTTTTTAGTTCTCGGCGGACACAACATTTTTTTGTTGGTATGTGGTGCTGAGGATCGAACCCGGGCCGCACGCATGCCAGGCGAGCGCGCTACCGCTGAGCCACATCTCCAGCCCCAGAGAATTTTTTTAATATATATATTTTTTTTAGTTTTCGGCGGACACGACATCTTTGTTTGTATGTGGTGCTGAGGATCGAACCCGGGCCACACGCATGCCAGGCGAGCGCGCTACCGCTTGAGCCACATTCCCAGCCCCCTCTTAATATTTTTCTAAAGCATTTTCCTTAGTTTGTACAACTTGGTCTCAGTTTGCATTCTTATTTTCTCTACGTAAAGAACTATGGCAGGTGTCTCTTTAACATTCCTCTTCAGTTCCTCCTTGCTGCCACCAAAATTCTCTTCTGAATTACAGATCTGATCCTGTCACTTCCTTGCTTATAGACCTTGGTGGTTTCCTGTTGCTCAGAGCAAGCATCCACAAACTGTAACCCGTGGGCAGCTCTGGCCTTCTACTATTTTTGTAAAGGCAGGCTTTATTAGAATACGCCACACTCATTTCTTCATGTTTCGCATATGGCTGCTTTCACACTATGACAGCAAAGTTGAATAGTTGTGACAGATTATATGGCCAACAAAAACCTAATGTGTAAACTATTTGGTTCTTTATAGAAAATGTTTGCCAAGCCCTGACTTAAGAGGATAGAGTTCAGATTTGAGGAGGCTTCCAAACAGGTCATTGTCACTTTCCACAGTTAACTTAAAGTCCATCCTATTCTTCTGGGTCTATATAATTCCACATATTTTATTTTTTTGTTATCAGACAAGCTCCTATTCATGCTTCAAAACCCAGGTCAATTAGTTCCTTCCTTATCAAACTTTCTTCAACTCTTACTGGCAAGTAGTGTTCTCTAAGCCCCCACCCCCAGAACTGGGGATCAAACCCAGGGCTCTTTACTGCTGAACTATGTCCCCAGCCCAATTTATTTTATTTCATTTCATTTGGTACTGAGGATTGAACCCAGGGGTATTTTACCACTGAGCTACATTTTGAGCTCTTTCTGTATTTATTTCAAGAGAGAGTCTCACCAAGTTGCTAAGGGCCTTGCTAAACTGCCATCCTCCTGTCTCAGGTTCCTGAGTCACTGGGATTTAGGTATGCACTACCATGCCTGGCTCCTTTTTATTTTCTGTTTTGGGATATGGTCTTGCTAAATCCCTCAGGCTAGTTTGTAATCTTTCTGCCTCAGCTTCCTGAGTCACTGGTATTGCAGGAATGTACCACCATGCACCATGCCCTGCTAATAATTAAAATTTTTTTCTATTATAGTAGTTTAAAAATTATAGCACATAGTATATGTCTATTATACACATATTATAAGGCAATTATTTGCTATTCTGACAATGTCTCTGACTATTCTCTATGTGACTATCTCTTTTAAAAATATTTTTAAAGTTCTTGATGGACTTTTATTTTATTTATTTGTTTAGATGCAGTGCTGAGAATTAAACCCAGTGCCTCACACATGCTAGGCAAGTGCTTCACCGTGAGCCACAACTCTAATCCTACATTGACTATCTTACTCATTTTTTTAATACTCAGTGCCTTACAATACTAGTATCATTGAACAACTAATGGTGAGAGATGAATGAACAAAGATATGGTATTAAAGAAGTCTGATTAAATAACATATGAATTAGATATATTATTTGGGATTCTCATGCATAGAAGATTACTCAGATCATGTTTGTATATTAATGGTTATTTTTTCTTTTTGCCTTTTGCAAGTTTCTTTTTTCCCCCTAAACTGAGTTTTTGAAAGTGGAATTCTGACAGTTGAATCACTTAAAATGCCCTTTTAGAAGGACTTGTGTTTCCTTTTATAAAGTGTTGGCTCTCAGTAATAGGTATTGCAGGGCAGGCAGCACCTCATCAGGGTAATTTTTCCTGTTCAGTTGGGGATAAGCCACCTGAGAAAATAATGTCTGAAGTAATTAGGGAAGAAATAAAAGACAAAGTCAGAATTATAGATTTAAGGGAGTACCTGATAGGATCTTCCAGTCCATACAGGAGCTGGAACAGAACAATTAGAAAATGGCTCCGGTGGCTTATTTAAGGGGGTACATCAAAGGCAAGGATAAGGTTTCAGGGGTATAGTCTTGCTTCATGATGTCTTGCAGTCAACAGGTTGGTTGGTATCTTGGCAGGCCACACCCATCTCTGAGAGGCTGTGTGGCTACAGCAGGTCACCCTATCTGGGGTGCTGTGTGGGACCTGGCAGAGCTGAATGGAAATTTACATGTATCTGGGTGGTCTTAACCAGCAGGATTGTCACTGGAGGTTCCCAGATACCAGATTTTCCTATTCACTGGCTATGATGTGGGTTTGGTCCACACATAGCCCAAGATGGCTCTTGACAAATAGAAATAGTTACTGTCTAATATATTATAAGACTTGAGTCAGACCGCTGTGTTAGTCAGCTTTCCATCACCTTGACAAAATAACCTGAGATAATCACTTAAGAAAGTTTTATTTTGACTCAGAGTTTCAGAGATTCCAGTTCATGGTTGCTTGGCCCTCTTGCTTTGGGCCTGTGGCAGCAAAGTATATCATGGTGGTTGTGGGTAGTGGAGGAGGCTGTTCACTTCATGGTAGCCAGGAAACAAAAGAGAGACAGGAAGAGCTGGGGTTCCACTAACCCCTTCATGGGCATGCCCCTCCCAATGACCTAACTTCCTCTCACTGCCTCCTAAAAGTTTTACCACTTCCCAGTAGTGCTAAATTCTGGGGACCAAGTTTTCGACACATGGGCCTTTGGGCCTTTCAAGGCAGTTTGGATCTTTTAAGATAGCAACCACTGATCCAGTTCAATAATTTCTTTTTTGATTGGTCAGAGTCAGTTTTGTGAGAGAGCATACAAAGAATTTCCTTGATCTATAAAAGTCTTTTTAAGTTTATAAAAAGCAATTGTAGATGTATTACATCATACGGGAGGCTTCTGGGCAGGTTGCAGATGAGAAGAATCACTTTGCCGCAGTCTGGCTGGGTACAAAATCACGAGCCACCATACACCTTGTAGATTCAAACAGCAACTCTTTATTCCCCAACTCACACCGGCACTCTACACATGTTCTGGGGAAATCCACGTTCTGAATCCCAAATACTCTCTGAATCCCAGGAGAACTCAAGGGGAACTCAAGGAGCGGGCGTGCCTGAGGCAGCAGGATACTCCCTATTCCCAGCAGGGTACACCTTAAACCTGGAACCACCCTAGTCCAGTAGGATCCTCCCTAAACCCTGATCCACCCTGGTCCTTGAGCAGGGTCATCTTTCTCAAACATACATGCAATGTCACTGCAAATGTCCAAGGCAAGTCCATTTCTTGTTGCTTAGAGTCCTTCCTCTAAGCAACAAGAAAATTTCGATGCGTCATTCCTACTTGGCAATGGCTCTTAAGATCACCTAGTTCATTGTGTTAATTATGGTAACTTTTAAAAACTTTGTATTTTTCAAAAACATAATTCATTAGCTGGGTGCTGTGTCACACACCTATAATCTCAGCGGCTCTGGAGGCTGAGGCAGGAGGGTCACAAGTTCAAAGCCAGCCTCAGCAAAAACAAGGCCCCAAGCAACTCAGTAAGACCCTGTCTCTAAATAAAATACAAAATAGGGCTGGGGATGTGGCTCAGTGGCCGAGTGCCCCTGAATTCAATCCCTGGTACCTTCCCCTCCCCCCAAAAATATAATTCTCGTTTAGCATAGCAAACTTCAAAAATATGCAAACAAAAAGCAAAAGAAACACTGATCCTATCAGTCGCTTATATAATAACATGAAAGTACTGGCGTTTATCCTTCCTTATTTTCCCAGTGTTTATACATATATATGTTTGTGTGTTTATATATAAATACTATTAATTTTTTTCCTAAAAGGAAAATAATGCAATAGATAGCTATATATTTCCTGCTTTTAGAACTACTTATAATAGATTCATATATCGAAAATGAATTTCATTTTTATGATCTTTTTCTCAATATCATTCATTACCACCCTTATATTATTCAATGTATTTTTAGTTGTAGTTGGACACAGTACCTTTATTAGACTTATTTATTTTTATGTGGTGCTGAGGATTGAACCCAGGGTCTGCTCGTGTGAGGGGAGCGGTCTACCACTGAGCTACAATCCCAGTCCCTAAATGTTATCTTTATTTTGTTTATTTTTAACTGTAGTTGGACACAATACCTTGATTTTATTTATTTATTTTTATGTGGTGCTTGTTGGGAAAAGTGTAAACAGCAGCCATACCCCAGAGAGAAACCCCAACATGGCGTCTAAGGACTTCTTCTTCCTACCTTCTTCTTCTCTGCAGTGGCGCGAAAAGTTCCCGCCCTTGTGAATTCTCCCGCCGGCGCTAAATTTTAAACCTCGCTGGCGGGAACCTTAGCCCCAATGAGAACTAATTCCTGGGCGCGGGAACTGATATCTGGAAGAACTTGCCAATAAATGGGTGTCCTGCCATTTATCTAAGCCCTACCATCTCCCCTTTAGTTCTATATAAGCACACAGCTTTTTGCAATAAAATTGGAATTCTCCCAGCGAGGTGTCTTTTCGTGGGGATACTTTCAGTGCTAAGGATGGAACCCAGCGCCTTCACATGCTAGACGAGCATTCTACTGTTGAGCCACAACCCCAGCCTCTATGTTTTTTTTTTTCTTAATATTTATTTAGTTGTAGAGGGACACACAATATCTTGTTTATTAATTTATTTTTTATGTGGTGCTGAGGATCAAACCAGTGCCTCATACATGCTAGGCAAGCACTCTGCCACTGATCTACACTTCAGTCCCTTATTAAGTCTTTTCTAAAACAAATTTTAAGCCTACATTAAGTAAAGTATTTAAATTTTTTTAAAATATTTTTTTAGTTGTCAATGGACCTTTATTTTATTTATATGCGGTGCTGAGGATTGAACCCAGTGCCTCACACATGCTAGGCAAGTGTTCTACCACTGAGCCACAACCCTAGCCCTGAACATTTGATCTATTATTGAACATGTAAATTTTATCTAAGTACTCTTTGCTTTCATTAAGTTCCTAAGGTCTATTATTTTATACTGAATGTTGTATACATGTTTCTCCTTGAAGGCAGGGAACTAGGTTAGTATTGCCAGTTTTCCTTAAATCAAAACTGTGTCACAAAATAGGTTTATATTTTGGTTAGCATCAGTGATAAAACCCTCATGGAGGTTGATCTTCCCAGTTTAGAGTGTTGTTAGTACAGTAGCCTTTTCCCCTCCTAATTGCTTACTGTAGTGCCTAGGCTCTTGGTGTCTTAATCCTCTTCTCCTTGACGTTATTCAGTTAATTTCCCCTTTACACCCGATGAAACCCCAAATCCTTGATGAGATTCATATTAATCTTTAATGGAATCTGGTGCTTATTTTTCTCTAATTTTATTCCAAGCCACTTGCTCCACTAACTTACTTCACTTATCATGACTCTCTTTGGAATCAACTAATCCTTCCTTGCTAGAACCAGAGCTCTCCTTGTTTTGCATCTCCTTAATCTGATTAACTTTACTCAGCTTTCAAATTTCAGTAGGTTTTTAAGTTTTAGCAAATTTCAACTCTTCAGAAAGGCTCTCCTTGACCTCCCATTTTAAAATAGGTCTTCTTTTTATTCTCTCTGAGGACTCTGTGCCATTTCCTTCATAGCTATTTGCATAAGTTTGTTTTGCTGTTCCTTTGCCCCCCTCCATAAATGTCCATCCAGCTTAAGCCCTGGAGGGAGGAGGAGACTGTGGCTTATTTCATAAATCAGATGTGGAAATAGCTATATATTTCCTGCTTTTAGAACTATTTATAATAGGTTAATAAGAGAAAATGAATTTAACATTGTTTTTTTTTTCTTTTAGGTTTTGATAGACTTTTATTTTATTTATTCCTATGCCATGCTAAGAATCGAACCCAGTGCCTCACACATGCTGGGCAAGAGGTCTAGCACTGAACTACAGCCCCAGCCCTTCATTTTGTTTTAACCTTCAGTTATTATCTTAAATTCAGGGTGACCTTCCTTGTACTTGCTTAGTCAGTTAATATTTAATTCTTTATTAACACTTCATTAATATGTCTGCAGAATATCTTGATCTCATGTGTCTATAGTGCTTTTTGTTGTAACAGGTACTTAAAATATTGACTCATCAGCTTGAAATTGTGGAGTCTTGATTTTGTACTTTGTCAGGATTTATCTGGAAATCCCAGAGTGTTTACTAATCCCCTCTCACTTGGTGGAGATTCAGACTCCAAAATGGAGTTTGAGGTGAGCAGTAGCTGGAATCTCCTTTTAGTTCTTTTAGCCATTTAGTGTTTTTTTTTTTTTTTTGTAATTTCCTGTTGGATTCCTTGCAGGCTCCTCCGTGCATCTGCTGTTCAGGTGTTAGCTAGGAAGTAAAAGAAATTTATATTAAAGTATGTAGAGTTCTCTCTTCTGACCTGTTTCTTTCGAAGGTTTTGCCCGACTATTTCCTGCTGCTCTGGTGTACTCCATCCTCTGACATCTGAAGCCAATAAGATTGCCACTGCACCACAGTTAACTCCCTGGGCTAGGAGTGGGAGTCATGGCTTTCCTCAAGGGGAAAGCTATATGAAACTGTGTCCTACTCATTGTGTTTTCTTTCTGTCACGGTCAAATCCCTGCTGGCACCGCACCTAGAACCTCAGCTATTTGAGAAGCTGAGGCAGGAGAATGATAAGTTTGAGGCCATCTTGGGGAACTTGGCAAGACCCTGTCTAAAAATAAAAAATTCTAAGGAATGGGGGTGTTGCTCAGTGGTAACACCCCTGGGTTCAAGCTCCATTACATTTTTTTTTTCTTTTTAGAATTTTTGGTGGCTCTGAATCACCTATTTGAATATAATCTGTTTTTTAAAATTCCCACAGTATGTTACGCTCTAATGACTCTATTCATATTATCTCTTTCATTTGTTATCTATTATTGCATTGTAAATTAACTCTGAAATCTATGGGCTTAAAGCAGATATTTTGTTATGCTTCTCAGATTCTTTGGGTCAGGAATCTGGGAAGAACATAGCCAAGATGATTATGCATCCATTTGCTGTAACTGGCAGCTCATCTGGGAAGCCTCAGAGTTTGGGTGATGCTATAGCTAGGACACCTGGAGGCGTCTTACACATTAAGGCAGTCCATGTTAGCTGTTGTCTGAGACCTCAGCTGGAACTGTTGGCCAGCACACCTACATCTGGTCTCACTGCAGCATTGGAGCCTTGAAGGTTGTACACAATGACTCAGGGCTCTCACACTGGTGTTCCAGAGAATCATGTAGAAGCTGGAGTGCTTTCTGTATCTAATCTTGGAAGTTACAGTGGCAGAAGGTACCTAGCATCACTTCCTTCATTTGGTTAATTGGCCCCCCACCCCCATACTGGACATTTAACCCAGGGCCACACTACATTCTAGGCAAGTGCTCTATTACTGAGCACTTAGTCCTGTTTATTTATTTAGTTTGGTACTGAACCCAGGAGTACTTAACCACTGAGTCACATCCCCTGCCCACTTTTTAAAATTTTTTATTTTGAGGCAGGGACTCAATAAGTTCTTCTAGGCTTCGCCAAGTTGCTGAGGCTAGTTTTGAACTTGATATCCTCCTGCCTCAGCCTCTAGAGTTGCTAGGATGCAGGTATATGCCACCATGCCTGGCCCTTTGCCCTTTTTATTTTTAATTTAAAGACATGGTCTTGCTAAGTTTCCCATCTTGGTTTACAATTTGTAATCCTCCTGCCTCAACCTCCCCAGTAGCTGGGATTATAGGTGTGTACCACTATGGCAGGCCTGATCAACTGGTCTTTATTGTTTATATGCAGATTAAGGGGTGGGGCATAGATCTACCTCTCTATTGGAGAAGTGTCAGAAAATTTACAGATTTACTGATAGGTCAGGTTTTAAAATTAATTAATTAATTAATTAATTAATTGTGTGTGTGTGTGTGTGTGTGTGTGTGTGTGTATCAAACCTGAACCCATAGCCTTGCTTTATATTTTGGTACTGGGGTTGAACCCAGGGGCACTCAACCACTGAGCTACATCCCCAGCCCATTTTTGTATTTTATTTAGAGACAGGGTCTCAATGAGTTTAGTAGGACCTCACCAAGTTGCTGAATGTGGCTTTCAACTTATGATCCTCCTGCCTTAGTCTCCTGAGCTGCTGGGATTACAGGCATGTGTCAGGTGGCACCTTGAATTTATTGAATTTGCATGATGATCTAGCTTTGAGCTGCTCCCCCACCCCTTATAGGGAGGTGTTAAAACATTAGTGCCATTTAGCAAATAGTGAGCTCCCCCTTGTGTTGAAGCACAATCCTACGTACATCTTAATGCACATCCTATTGAAGTACTGATTTTTTTTCTTATTATAGTAGAATATGCTCTAAAGTCAATTTATGCTTAAAGCTTTAAGAAAGGAATAAGATATTTTGCTTCTTAACATTTCCATAAGTTATTTTTTTTTTGTATGATACAGAATTTAATGAAAAACCCATGCTTGAGGACTAAGAATGGCAGGCTTCCTAGATAATTTCCGATGGCCAGAATGTGAATGTATTGACTGGAGTGAGAGAAGAAACGCCGTGGCTTCTGTAGTCGCAGGAATATTGGTAAGTGAGAGAGCCTGATTAGTGACATTTATGCTTCATGTTTTGCTCTGGAAATTAATGTTAGTTCCTCTGAACTGTAAGTACATTTCCAGAGCTGTTTTATTTCATTGTTTGTAAAGCTAATTATCAGGATTCTAGATACTGTTACAGAGTGTGGTAGGCCCTAGGTCTATTTTACTTCATAAATTTGTTAAATTTAGGATCTTTTCTTCAGTTCTAGTATTAATACATGTATTATTATAGGCAGTAACATTTTTAACATAATGATACAATATGTATGTTACCGTCCTCAGACTCAGAATTTGATGTAACCCAGTTGTTGCCATTTACAGACATCTGTAAAGTCCTCTGGCTACCAGACCTGAAACCCAGCTGCTGCTCTGGGGAAGCACTGGGTTCTCTGTTTACACCTCAGCTATAGTGCTGAGGGCCGGAAGAGGAAGATATGTGTGGAGGAAACTATTGCTTAATTTTCTTTCTCTTCGTTTTCTTTTTCTTTCTTTTTTTTTTTTTAACATTTTGTTATTGAAAATGTGAAGAATATAAGCAAAAATAGAGATGGTATAAAGAGCTTCTCACCCCTCCCCATATATCTATCATATATCTTCAAAAAACAAAACAGAAACAAATCACAACCAATCTTACTTTATAGTTTTATCAACCATGCCCTGCCTCCCAAGCATATTTTTGAAATAAATTTTAGTGTTTTACATTTTTAAGATTCATCTCTTTCATCGTACGGTTCTTTCAAAGTCCATAAAAAATCCAAACCAGATCAAATCAATTAAGGTGGAGTAGAAACTAAAGATAATTGTGAGGAAATCTGCATGCAGAATTCTTTTAGATGTTTATAAGTTTTTCTTTCTGTACTGAGATAGAGCCTAGAGGTGCTTTTACCATTGACACTGAGCCACATCCTCAGTCTTTTTTTTTTTTTTTTTAAGAGACAGTGTCTTGCTAAGTTGCTGAGGCTTTTCTCAAACCTTAACCTCAGATCCTCCTGCCTTAGCCTCCTGAATTGCTGGGATTACAGACCTGCCACCACCCCAGTTGTTTTTTATTTTTGTCAATGTGCTCTTTAACTGTGTTGGCTAATACTTTGGGGAGGTTAGGACTTGCTTTTCTTTCTCATTAAATCCTTTTCAGTGGCTGGGGTTGTGGCTCAGCGGTAGAGTGCTCACCTAGCAAGTGTGGGGCCCTGAGTTTGATCCTCAGCACCACATAAAAATAAATAAATAAAGGTATTGTGTCCAATTACACTAAAAAAAAAAAAAAAATATATATATATATATATATATATATATATATATTTTAAAAAAAATCCTTGGGGCTCGGGATGTGGCTCAAGTGGCAACGCGCTTGCCTGGCATGCGTGGGGCACTGGGTTTGATCCTCAGCACCACATAAGAATAAAATAAAGATATTCTAATGATAAAAAATAAATATTTAAAAAAAATCCTTTTCAGGTTTATTAGGAATTTTACTTCATAAGAGTTTGGAAGCTTTTCATGGATGTCTTTTAACAATTTTTAAAAATTTACTATACATTAAGGTTACATAATTTATCATGTCAGGAGTTTAGAAAATCATATACTCAATTTGTCTAAGAAATTCTTCAGGGGCTACGGTTGTGGCTCAGTGGTATAGTGCTTTCCTCGGACGCACGAGACCCTGGGTTCAATCCTCAGCGCGACATAAAAAATAAATAAGTGAAATAAAGATATTGTGTCCAACTACAACTAAAAAAAATAAATTAATAAAAAAATTCTTCAGCAGCTTATTGAACTAGGTCTGTTCAACTTAGCTCACTCAGTTATGTAGTGTTTAGCTAAATAACATAAATTAAACAATTGTGGTCTTAAATAGTTTTGGAGATATGACAACTGACTCTTGGCACAACTCATTTGTGGGAGCAAATGAGGAATGTTAAAATTTGAGGGTATTAAAAAGGAATGTTCTATAGAGAAAAGAAACATCAGATAATCAGGAAGTTGGTTATGTTGGTTAGGTAAAAGAGCTTGCATGTAATTGTAGTAGAAGAAACAGATAAGCCATTCCCAAATAAATTTTTTAATCTAGCGCTGACAGCAGAACTTTAGAATCTTATTCAGATTTGATTAGATAGGTTCACTTCATCTGCTATAAAGAACAAGTAAACATGGGATTCTTACTTTTATATTTCAGCATCCACAACTGAAAAGTAGAAATGTTTTGTCTCATTTATATGATCTGTAGGGAAAAAGGAGTTTTAAAGAGCAAATATTGTACTAAGCAAGAGTTTTTGTGTTTTAATGTCTTGGACTCTTTCTTAAGTTTTTCACAGGTTGGTGGATCATGATTGACGCAGCTGTGGTGTATCCAAAGCCAGAACAGTTGAACCATGCTTTTCACACATGTGGTGTTTTTTCCACATTGGCTTTCTTCATGTAAGTATAAAGGTAATTCTCAATTCAAGATTATTTTTTAAAAAATATTTTCCTCTTAATGTTTACTGCTTTTTTTAATAACTTAAATTTTATTGATGGAGTGTTCTCTGACATGATAAATTTAAATTTCCCTTTAATTAAGTTTTTTTTTTAAACCAAGAATGAGTGTTGAATTTAGTCAGATATCTTTTTATCATCTATAAAGATTATCATGTGATTTTTCTCCTTGTATTTGTTAAATTATTTTTTTAGTTACCAAGTTATATTTCTTCATGTTTTATTATCTTAATAGTAATGATAATATTATTTTTCTTGGCAATATTGATGGCATCTTAGATTTAATGAAATGTGTTGTATATCTATACATTGAACTTTTACCATGGAGGGTAATTTTTTAAAATGTGCTTCCTGACTGCATGTACTCATATTTTGGGTGAGGGCAGGATTGACCTCAAATAATATTGGTCTGTGGCTTTTCTTTTTGATAAATCACTTTCAGGTTTAATGGTTATTTCACTTCATAAAAGATTTTCACAATGTCTTCTAACAATTTAAATATATATTAAACATAAAGATTATATAATTTTCTTATTCTGTCAGGAATTTTAAAGAAAGGTTATATTATGGAAAACAAAACTGTTCTAATATTTCTTCACACTGCTAAGAGAAGACAGTTCCTGTCCTCTTAATGCACCTTACTCAAACAAGGAAATTGAAGCTGAATCAAGTATCCTGTTTATTATATGTGCCCTAAGATTCCTATCATTTTAAGAAATGGATCAGAGAAAATCACTTAAATTTTAGCACAAAGTGAAACTGTTTAACTCTTTTTTTTTCCCCTTTTCTTTTATGATATTGGGATTGAACCCAGGCCCTTACATGTGCTAAGTACATGTTCTACAACTGAGCTACACTCACAACCCCTGTTTTAACACTTGTTTATAATGAGAACCCTAAGATGGGATAACTAACCTGAATCATTCCTGTATAACTGTAAAATAGGCAAAGAAATGAGAAAATTGATTGCTTTCCCATAATCTCTGGAGATAAATGATAGAATCTCTTATAAAAAGTATATTTTCTGAGTGACCTTGGGAAGAAAATAAACTTATTTCTATCCACTAGGATTTTTGCTAAATTACAAGGCATGTTTAGGGGGCTGGGGCTGTGGCTCAGTGGTAGAGTACTTGCCTAGCATGTGTGAGGCACTGGGTTGGATTCTCAGCACGGCATATAAATAAATGAAGAAAATAATGGTGCATTAACATCTTAAAAAATAATTAAAAAATGTTTAGTTATTTCAATACTGACTCAAGTTAGGAAAGAATCTGTTTCCCTTCTAAGTGATAGGTAAATACCTATGAGAATTTTAATAGCATGAAGCTCACTGGATCATTTTGTGTTCTAGGATAAATGCTGTGTCCAACGCTCAGGTGAGAGGTGACAGCTATGAAAGCGGCTGTCTAGGAAGAACAGGTAAAAGCACTTTGAGCTATTTAATGGATGCTATCAAAATGGGAACTTATCAGCAGAAAAACCAACTTCTTATGAGTCTTTATACTGGTAATAATGATATAGAACATTTTTAATTTTTAATTTTTCTTATATTTATTTTTTTAGGTGTAGATGGACACAACACAATTCCTTTATTTGTATGTGGTGCTAAGGATCGAACCGGGGTCCTGCCCATGCTAGGCGAGCACCCTATTGCTGAGCCACAGTCCCAGCCCTAGAACATTTTTTATTAACTTTCAAACAAGTTTTAGTGTTCTTCAGGTTCTTAAGAAAGTTAGTCCTGTTTTGTCTTATTAAACTGCCTGTGGTTTATAAAATGTTGTATATAAAATGTTACTATTCAAAATCAATATATCATGGACTCTAGGTTACTCTTATAGTGCTAATGATAGGTTTAATCTTTTCCATAATGTTGACCAATGATATTTCGTAGGAGATAGCTGGCTTTGGTCACTGACAGCATGGTAATGAACATGTTAGGGCTACAGGGCTTTTCATGTTCAATTCTGATTACATGAGTACCCACCCCAATAACTGCAACAAAATTATTTAGAAGAGACATGCTGTTTGTGTACAAATAAATTATTTTTTGGTAATTTGAATTCTTTTGAATTGTCATCCAATAGTATTTTTCCTTTTTTAGGTTACAACATGTTCTGTTAGTATCCAGGGGTTTGTTTTCAGTGGAGTTTTAGTACCCTGTGTAAAAGGCACAGGTGAGAAATGATTTCTAACCTACAAGGAGCAGGAAGGGTGATTTTGGTCATGGTTGGAAATTTGGAGTAGGTGGGAAAGGCAGTTTTAAAGAATGATTAAGAGTCATAACAAATACTTGTAGAACGGTCACTGTACACTAGGGATTTCCTATGTGCTTTGCAGCATTAACTCACTAGTTATCATAATACTCCTATGAAGTAAGTTCTCTTATTGTCCTCATTTGTAGATGAAGGAACTAAGACTCGGAGAACTTTAATAAATAACTTGTCGAAAATCACGAAGCATGGATGTGGTGGAGCCAGGATTGAACATTGACTATCTGGCTCCAGAGCCCTTGCTTTAAGCCACGAAGGTGTGCTTATTTCTAGGATAAAGCCCTGTGGTTCCTTTGACTGAATGTCATATAGTATCTTTTATTTATTTTTGTCAGCTTGATTGAATATAATTTATGTACCATAAAATTCACCAATTTAAAGTGAATTACTTTGCTGATTTTTACAGTTTGTATAATTACTGCTATAATCATATGAATATCTTCATGCTCTTTTGTAGTTAATCTCCTTCCCCCCACTTCCTGGCTACTGTTTATCTGTTTTCTAACACTGTAGTTTTTGCCTTTTCTATACTTTGATATAAATGGAGTCATATAGTTAGCATCATAACTTTTCAAACCAAATAAAGGAGCTGTGAATAACTTAGCTTTCTTTCTACATGATGCTTTAAATGATATAGATTTTATAGCCTTATTGCTACTGAGATTTAAGCCAAAATTGGAAAGGGAAGGTATGGTGACAGATGACAGATAAACCTAAGGTAAAAGTGCACAATACAAACATTTGTGTCTGTGTGTTTGTGCACTCACTTTTTAGATGTGTATGCTCACACTTGTGTGTGTGTGTGTGTGTGTGTGTGTGTGTGTGTGTGTATGCATATACTCACTCAGCAGAAATGTCAAGAATGAGGGAGGGCAGCTGGGTGTGGTGGAACATGCCTATAATCCCAATTTGTGAGACTGAGGCAGGAGGATTGCAAGTTTGAGCTCAGCCTGGGCAACTTGGTGAGAACCTTTCTCGGAAAAAAAAAAAAAAAAGATTAGGTATAGGGGCTGGGGTTGTGGCTCAGTAAAGAGCACTTGCCTAGCATGTGTGAGGCACTGGGTTCGATCCCCGGCACCACATAAAAATAGACAAATAAAGGTATAGTGTCCATCTACAACTAAAAAATATTAAAAACAACAACAACAAAAAAAAACAAGACTGGATGTAGCCCAGTGGTAGAGCACTAGCCTAGCATGCATAAGGTCCTGGGTTCAATCCCCAGTGCTGCCAAGCTAAAAGAAAAAAAAAAGAGAGAGCAAGAGAGGGTGAAGAAAGTAGCAGCAGGTATTAATTAGCAAGTGAAAATGTTGTGTGAAGAACATACAATAATTTATTTGGTCATTTTTATTTTTTTGTATTACTGAGATTGAATCTAGGGGGCCTCACCACTGAGCCACATCCCCAACTTTGAATCAGGGTCACATTAAATTGCCCAGGCTGGCCTTTAACTTGTGATCCTCGTACCTGAACCTCTCAGGCAGCTGGAATTATAGGTGTGTGCTGTTGCACCCACCTCTTTGATTGTTGTTATTAAAGAATGTTTCACAGACATTGCTATGGATGGTTAATATTATCTCTTTTTTTATAGAAAAATAAAGATGGAGTTTGTATTTCCCTTTGGGTCTATGTCTAGTTCCCAAGTTCATACTTTTTACCCTCACTCAGTGATTGTTGCTGTTTTGTTCTATGGGTTAAAATTCACATTTATGTTTATATGTGGTACCAAGTTTTATCTAGTGCTTCAAAAATTAAGGGTAAACTGTTTTATAGTCCCTACCAAGTTTTCACAGTACTTACATGTATTTGTAAACTATTTAATTCCTGAAGAATTAGTAGGAAAGTATCAAAATAATAAATATACTATAAATGGACTATACTAAGTGTACTATAAATATTATATAATAAAGCTATAAAAAGGAACAGAAAGTAGGTGGAAAAATCTTTGTACCTAAAATGTGGGACAAGATAGATGTTCTTAATTGTTTGTTAACCTTAACTCTGAGCTTTCTGGTAGCCAAAGCAAAAGAGGGAAAATGTTATAGTTTTATTTTTTTGCTAAACAAAAGCACACTTGTTTTTTTCACATTTTTTATTGATGCATTATAGTTGTATAAAATGGGATTTGTTGTTACATATTTGTACATGCACATAATATAACAATATAATCTGTCCACTATCACTCCCTAGCACTTCCCCCCTCCCTCCTTTCTTTCTACCTCTTGGTCCCTTTCCTCTACTAACATTCCTTTGATTTTTAGGCAGTCCACGCCAACTTTCTTTTCCTTTTTTTTACTCTAGTTTCTGCATATGAGAGAAAACTTATAAGTCTTGACCTTCTGAGTTTTACTTATTTTGCTTAACATGAAGGTCTCTAGTTCCATCCATTTTCCTGGAAATGACATAATTTCATTTTTATTTATGACTGAATAGAATTCCATTGTGGGTATATACACCACATTTTCTTTATCTACTTACCTGTTGATGGACATCTATGCTGGTTCCATAGTTTGGCTGTTGTGAATTGTGCTGCCATAAACATGGGTATGCCCATATCACTGTAGTAAGATGACTTTAATTCTTCAGGATAAATACTGAGGAGTGGTATAGCTGGGTCATATGGAGAGTCCATACTTTAGTTTTTTGAGGAAACTTCATACTGATTTCCATAGTGCTTGTACTACTTTACAGTTGCGCCCGAAGTGTTTTTCTTCATACCCTCTCCAGCGTTTATTATTATTTGTATTCTTGATTAAAGCCATTCTAACTGGTGTGAGATGAAATCTCAGGGTGGTTTTGATTTGCATTTCCCTAATTTCTGATGATGTTGAACATTTTTTTTCATGTATTTTTTGGTTGTTTGTATTTCTTTTGTCAAGTGTTTGTTTAATTCATTTGCCCCTTTATTAATTGGGTTATTTGATTTTTTTGGTGTAAAGTTCTTTGAGCTCTTATGTATTCTAGATATTAATCTCTGTCAGAAGAGTATCTACCAAAGATTTTCTCTCATTCTGTGGGTTCTTTCTTCACATTACTAATTGCTTCCCTTTGCTGTACAGAAGCTTTTTAATTTGATGCCATCCCATTTATTAACTCTTGGCAGTATTTCCTGGGCTTCAAGGGATACTATTAAGAAAGTCATTGCCTGGCTGGGGATGTGGCTCAGGCGGTAGCGTGCTCGCCTGGCATGTGTGCGGCCCGGGTTCGATCCTCAGCACCACATACCAACAAAGATGTTGTGTCTGCCGAGAACTAAAAAATAAATATTAAAAATTCTTTCTCTCTTAAAAAAAAAAAAAAAAAAGAAAGTCATTGCCTGTACTTAAAAGCTGGAGTGTTGATCCTCTCTTTTCTTCTAGGAGGAGTTGCATAGTTTATGGTCTGATTCTAAGGTCTTTGATCCATTTTGAGTTGACTTTTGTGTAGGATGAGAGATAGGGATCCAGTTTTATTTATAGGAGGAGTTGCATAGTTTATGGTCTGATTCCAAGGTCTTTGATCCATTTTGAGTTGACTTTTGTGTAGGATGAGAGATAGGGATCTGGTTTTATTTATCTACGTATGGATAACCAGTTTCCCCAGTACCGTATGTTAAAAAGGCTGTCTCTTTTCCAGTGTATGTTTTTGGCACCTTTGGCAAGGATCAGATGACTGTAAATGTGTGGGTTTGTCTCTGTGTCTTCTATTCTGTACCATGGTCAGTGTGTCTGTTTTTATGCCAGAACCATGCATTTTTGTTACTATGGTTGTGTAGTATAGTTTGAAGTCAGGTATTGTGATATATCTAGCATTGTTTTTTTGAAATTGCTTTGGCTATTCTGGGTCTTATATTCTTCCAAATGAATTTTAGGACTGTTTTTTCTAGTTCTGTGAAGAATGTCATTAGTGTTTTGATGGGTATTGCATTCTGTATGTTGCTTTTGGTAGCAGACTCATTTTTCAAGAGAAATTTTTTTCTTGTTTAATTCTATTAGAAAGTTTAACATGTATGGGTATATGTAAAGGACATGATGGAAAATAATTACAAGGTTTTTAAAAAATAGTTCCTTTTATTCATTTTTAGATAAAAGCTATGATTATATATGGTTTAGAGGAAGTTGTCTTTCTCCAAGGAATGAAACTTAATTATATATTTCTGGAGAGCTGCTGCTTTGCCTAATAAAATTAAATCAGCTAGAGGTCTATTTCTTTCAAAAATCATCCATTCTAACCATGCTGAGTTTTTTTTTTTTTTTTTTTTTTTTTTTTTTTGTTGTTGTTGTTGGTTTTTTTATGGTGCTGGGGGTTAAACCCAGAGTCTTGTGCACATGAGGCAAGTACTCTACCAACTGAGTTATATTTCCAGCTCCTATACTGAGGTTTTTTTTTTTTTTAAAGGATTTTTCTTGGTGTTTCTGTTTCTTTTTTTTTTTAAGTAATGATTTTTTTTTTTTTAACAGAGAGAGAGAGAGAAGGAGAGAGAGAATTTTTTTTTTTAAATATTTATTTTTTAGTTTTCCGCGGACACAACATCTTTGTTTGTATGTGGTGCTGAGGATCGAACCCGGGCGCACACATGCCAGGCAAGCGCGCTACCGCTTGAGCCACATCCCCAGCCCGTATGCTGAGTTTTGATCAGCATTTCTTGCCTATGTGTTGTCTAAATATATGGTATTCATATACACTTAGTAACAGAATAACTGCAGTTGAGGAAAATTTAGTTTCCAGTTATGAAAATTGGCTAAGATTTTATTTTCATATCATCAGAACTTTGTTACTTTTCTACAGAGAAATGGGCAGTCATGTGCATGTGAAACAGGGTCTGACACAGTATTGACCAGCTTCCTTAAAAACGTGCTGAGTGCACTTGGTGTTCAGATGATTTTGTTATTGAGATTCTAGAATTCTGCACAATCCAGGGTTGAAGAGACACTTCTGACCTTGACCTTTCCAAGAGTATGTGGTATAGGTTGGCTGCCTCAGATGTAAAGAGTTTGAATAGTAGCAGCTATTTATACCATATTAAGGATGGTGTACTTTTTAGAAGCTTATCATTGATTAAAAGAGAACATGTAGGTCCTTGTTCATTTCTGCCTGGTGATGGCTATCTGCAGTACACATATGATACTTATAATAAAGCAATTATATTGATGAATATATAACAGGATACTTTTCCAGTTAGGGTTTAATAGATGAATTTAATTGAATAATTAATTACCAAGGCAGTTTGCCTAGTTTTCTCAGATACTAATTCCTCTAGCTAGTAAAAAGGTAACTTTTCTTTCTTTTTCCCTTTCCAGGTATGATTTAATCCCTTTTAGGGGTTTATTTTTTTGGTATGAGTGTATTTTAAATTTTCAGTTAATTACTGTAATAGATTTATATAAATATGTGCAAAATATATATTTTTTTATTGGTTGTTCAAAACATTACATAGTTCTTGACATATCATATTTCACACATTTGATTCAAGTGGGTTATGAACTCCCATTTTTACCCCGTATACAGATTGCAGAATCACATCGGTTACACATCCACTTTTTTACATATTGCCATACTAGTGTCTGATATGTTCTGCTGCCTTTCCTATCCTCTACTATCCGCCCCCCCTCCCTTCCCCTGCCATCTTCTCTCTCTACCCCATCTACGGTAATTCATAAGTTAACTCAAAATGGATCAAAGAGCTTGATATCAAATCAGAGACTCTGCGTCTGATAGAAGAAAAAGTTGGCTCCGATCTACATATTGTGGGGTCAGGCTCCAAATTCCTTAATAGGACACCCATAGCACAAGAGTTAATAACAAGAATCAACAAATGGGACTTACTCAAACTATAAAGTTTTTTTTTCTCAGCAAGAGAAACAATAAGAGAGGTAAATAGGGAGCCTACATCCTGGGAACAAATTTTTACTCCTCACACTTCAGATAGAGCCCTAATATCCAGAGTATACAAAGAACTCAAAAAATTAAACAATAAGAAAACAAATAACCCAATCAACAAATGGGCCAAGGACCTGAACAGACACTTCTCAGAGGAGGACATACAATCAATCAACAAGCACATGAAAAAATGCTCACCATCTCTAGCAGTCAGAGAAATACAAATCAAAACCACCCTAAGATACCATCTTACTCCAGTAAGATTGGCAGCCATTATGAAGTCAAACATCAACAAGTGCTGGTGAGGATGTGGGGAAAAGGGTACATTTGTACATTGCTGGTGGGACTACAAATTGGTGCGGCTAATTTGGAAAGCAGTATGGAGATTTCTTGGAAAGCTGGGAATGGAACCACCATTTGACCCAGCTATTCCCCTTCTTGGTCTATTCCCTAAAGACCTAAAAAGAGCATACTACAGGGATACTGCTACATCAATGTTCATAGCAGCACAATTCACAATAGCTAGACTGTGGAACCAACCTAGATGCCCTTCAATAGATGAATGGATAAAAAAATGTGGCATTTATACACAATGGAGTATTACTCTGCACTAAAAAATGACAAAATCATGGAATTTGCAGGAAAATGGATGGCATTAGAGCAGATTATGCTAAGTGAAGCTAGCCAATCCCTAAAAAACAAATGCCAAATGTCTTCTTTGATATAAGGAGAACAACTAAGAACAGAGCAGGGAGGAAGAGCATGAGAAGAAGATTAACATTAAACAGGGACGAGAGGTGGGAGGGAAAGGGAGAGAGAAGGGAAATTGCATGGAAATGGAAGGAGGCCCTCATTGTTATACAAAATTACATATAAGAGGAAGTGAGGGGAAAGGGAAAAAAACCCAAAATATATATTATATAAATAGTGTTTCTAGTGTTCTGTATTCTTAAGCCATTACAGAGCTGCAAAAATGAACAAAATCATAAAGCCTCTTATTTATACAGGTGCTCGAGTTTGGCTCTTCATTGGTTTCATGTTGATGTTTGGGTCACTAATTGCTTCCATGTGGATTCTTTTTGGTGCATATGTTACCCAAAGTAAGTATTACTCCTTTATTTCATAGGATAAATTCAGATGTCTTTCATATTGGACTTAGTCCACCTGGAGTAAAATTTAGTGTAATTATTGAGTTAGCTGGAAGCTATTCCTCTGCATGGAGAGTCGCTAGTCATTAATAAAGCTTATACTGCGCAACAGGATGGCTTCAGTTAGGAAATCCCAGCCACTGACGAAGGCTGATCTTTCAGCCGTCTCTGGAGTTTTGATTCTTTTCCTTATCTTGGACAGCCAGTCTCTTCCACTAGAGGCCATTTACTGGGGGTTACTCTGGTAAAAATGAGAAACCAGTATAGATCTGTAGTTAGTTCTCATCTACACAATTCTGAAATCCATAAAATGTTCAAAATCAAGTTTTTCATCAACTGGTTTGACAGGAAAACCTGACCTAAAATGACAGGCAGTACAATAGGTCTTTATCCCATTTAATGTATTTAAATGTTTTATTGCAAGAATGAATTTGAAGCCAGGCATGGTGATGCATGCCTATAATCCCAGCTACCCAGAGACAAGAGGCAGGATGATCACAAGTTTGAGGCCAGCCTCAGCAATTTAGCAAGATCCTTTCTCAAATTAAAAATAAGGCCAGGCATGGTGGTGCACACCTGTAATCCTATCACCTTGGGGGGCTGAGGCAGGAGGATTGAGAGTTCAAAGCCAGCCTTAGCAAAGGTGAGGTGCTAAGCAACTCAGTGAGACCCTGTTTCTAAATAAAATACAAAATAAGGCTGGGGATGTGGCTCAGTGGTCCAAGTACCCAGGAGTTCAATCCCCAGTACCAATGAATGAATGAATGGATGGATGGATGGATAAGTAAATAAAATAAAATAATAAGAGCAACTTGGGATATAGCTCAGTGGTAAAGAACCCTGGATTTAATCCCCATTATAAAAATAAATAAAACAAATATGTTAGATTTTGGGGATGCTAGTTCGGACCCACTGGGGGTGCTATGTAACATACATGTTTTATGTTTCTGTTCTTAAATCTGAAAAATTCTGAATTCTGATGCTTATCTTGCCCTCAGGATTTCAGACAAGGGCTGTGGATCCAATATTTTCTACTGACATCCTTTCCAACTTAAGCCTGTTCTTTTTAAGTTTCCACAAAGAGGAGTTTTTAAGGGTAGGAGCAAAGATATGTGTACCCTTCCTGCAGAAACAGTTAATGTAGAGAATCTGCCTTTATATCACCATTCTGAATATCACCATTTTGAATATTCTGACTGTGCCAGGTGCAAAAGCTTTTCATCCAGGTTGGAGTTAAAAAGCAGAGTCCAATCTCTCTGGAAGCATCCAAGAGCCTGTTTCATGGGCTCTTCCCAAATATAGGAGTTGGTTTCAGAGAACATTTATTTGTCCTCTGACCTCTCTACCTCTGGAATCTCTATGTACTTCCCTAATGGTCACATATTTTTATCCTGACCCACAGCTGATCTTTGAATACTTTTGATAGTATTTCTTAAATCTCATTGATTGATACTGATCATTCCAAAGATTTTTGGAATGCCTTTGTTTTTCATATGGTACAAGTTTTAATTGAGAGTTCAAGAGGACTGTGGTTGACTAATATTTAAATAACATTGCTCACCAAATAGATCTAAAATGTGTTATTTTAGTTAATTAAAAATATGAATAGAGCTGATCATGGTGGTGCATGCCTGTAATCCCAGTGACTTGGAAGGCTGAGGCAGGAGGATTGCAAGTTTAAGGCCAGCCTCGGCAATTTAGCAAGACCGTGTCTCAAAATAAAAAATAAAAAGGCCTGGGTATGTCTCACTGTTTAAGCATTCTTGAAGTATCCCCAGTACCCCAATAAAAATTACTGATAGAAGGCTGGTGGTACAGCTTAGGGGTGGAGGCCCTTTGGTTCAATCCCTAGCATCCAAAAAACATACACTAATAGAGCACATGGTTCTAGGATAAAGATCAACAGAAGGAAAGTACTTTTTAAAAAATAGCTTCATTGACATGAAATTTACATAACCTATAATTCATCTATTTAAAGTGTACAATTCAGTATTTTTAGAATATTTACAGAGTTGTTCTCCCAGTTGAGAACATTCTTATCACTCAATAAAACATCTCATGCCCATTATGCAGTTATTCCCCCATTACCTCTCTTCCCCAACCCTAGGCAACCACAAGTGTATCTGCCTATTTTCTATAGGAAAATATATTTTAAGCCCATTTTATCTCTGAAGGGTGAGTTGGTATCTCTGATTTCCTTGAAAGGTCTGTATAGTTATGTTAAATGAAAACTTGACACTTGAACAGTTTATTTGGGCAAAGAATGATTCATGAATTGGGCAGTACCCAAACCATACAGGTTCAGAGAGCTTCATCCAGCAGCAGGAACAGCAAGCTTAATAGGCTGAACACAGAAGCAAAATAGAGAAATCTTACATTATAAAGAATACATTTCTAAATTAGGTTTCAGTTTGTATACTGAGGTAAGTTTTGGGGTACTTTTTTGTAGTTTGATGACCTTCTGCTTATTTTAACAGTTACTTCAAGCAGCACATAACATTTTCCAGTTTCTATAGTGAAAATGGGAATAACTTGTCATTTCTGTAAGGTGTGTAGGGAAGTGTTTTTTATAAAGGCTGTACACTCATTGGCTCTATCTTAATCTTCAAGAACTAGTACATTTTTATTTTTATTTTTTTTTAATTAAAAAAAATTTTTAGTTGTTGATGGACCTTTGTTTTATTTATTTATATGCGGTGCTGAGAATCAAACCCAGGGCCTCACACATGCTAGGCAAGCACTCTGCCACTAGCCTAAAAACTAGTGCATTAAAAAAAAAAATTTTTTTTTTTTTAGTTGTAAATGGACACAATATCTTTATTTTACATGGTGCTAATGATTGAACCCAGTGCCTCATGCATTCGAGGTGAGCACTCAACCACTGAGCTCCGACTCCAGCCCCAAGAACTAGTGCATTTTGAGAAATTTCTTAATTATGGATCTCATCTTATTTCAACAGCATTGCTCATTTTATGTGATCTTCTTCTTCTTCTTCTTCTTCTTCTTCTTCTTTTTTTTTTTTTTTTTGGTGCTGGGAATTAAACCCAGGGCCTTGAGCATAAAAGGCAAGTACTCTACCAACTGAGCTATATCCCCAGCCTATAATCTTCTATTTATATAGTGAATATACTTTTATTTCAGAAGACATTTATTACATGTTTCCAATCTTTTACTGTACAATTTTTTAAAATTGTTAATATTCATAATTGCAGCTGTTAATTTATATGTATGTAGGTTGAACATCACTAACAGGAAAACCTGAGATCAAGAATGCTCCAAAATCAAAAACTTTTTAATTGCTGACATGATGTCACAAGTGGAAAATTTTACATGGCCTCATGTGATGAGTTATAGTCAAAACATAGGTGCACTGAAAATATTGTATAAAATCACCTTCAGACTATTATTGTATAAGGTGTACATGAAACATAACTGAATTTCTGTTTAGACTTTGGTAGAACTCTCAAATTATTTCATTATTATGCAAATATTCCAAAATCTGAAAAAATATGAAATGTGAAATGGTTTTTGGTCCTGAGTATTTTGGATAAGATATATTTCAACCTGTACCATTTAAGGAACCAGGTACCTAGACAGTATACATAGACATTCATTTAATTTTGACTCTTTGTGGGATAGATGCCCATAATACCCATTTTACATATAAGGAAACCAAGATGTACTGAGATTAAGTAATTTGCATAAGGTCATATTGTTTATTAGTCCATGATAGAATTAGGATTCAGTCCCAGGAATTGGGGTTAAACTTGGAACTCTCTTTTGTTTGCTATGATGCTTAAAACGAAAAGTTAAACCAGTTTCTTCATCCTGTCCAGTATTTTTTAATTAATCTGTATAGTTTAACAAAAGTTAATTATCCAAAAAATTTAAGTAGTTTCTGCTTTTTTTTCTCTTCCTATGAAAATAGAAACTATTTCCTCCAGGATAGAGTCAGTGAAAAAAATGATATAGGTCATATTTGTACAATATAACTCCTGAATTCATGAAAGAAAATACATTAGAAAACTATAAAAAATTAAAATTTTATTTTGTATCTTTCTATCATTTTAAATTTCTAGAGAATTGCTACATTCCAAACCCCATTTTATATTTCTGTATTGGTCATAGGAAGCAAAGGGACAAGCTGGCCAGGTGTGGTGGCACATACTTATATCTTAGCCATTCAGGAGGCTGAGGAGATGGTACGTTGGAGGCCAGCCTTAGCAACTTGGTTAGACCCTGAATCAAAATAAAAAATAGAAAGGACTGGGGATGTAGCTCAGTGGCAAAATGCTCCTAATCTTAACTCCAGTACTCCCCAACCTCACCAAAAACCAAACCAAACCAAAACAAAACAAAACAAAAAAAAGACTGATTCTTTAGCACTGGTTTGTTTGTTTTGTTTTTGAAACTGGGTCTTGTTAGATTGCCCAGGCTGGTCTCAAACTTTTGGGATCAAAATAGTTAAAACCATAGCAATTACTTTAGACAAAAAGAAAATCTGCTAAGAGCCATCTTTGGGAGAATGAAATTGGTGTTTTATTATTTCAGTTTCATTATGGATGTCTTAGAGTTGGTGTATTAATAACAGTAGTATGTTCTAATATGTAGAGTATGTCATTATGATTGGCACCGACTTTCTTACTGCCATTTGTCTTTGTAATCTTCTAATCCATTTTACTTTGCATGTGCAGATACTGATGTTTATCCGGGACTAGCTGTCTTTTTTCAAAATGCTCTTATATTTTTTAGGTAAGTTGCTTAATTTCTTTACTTCTGTGACACAGAAATGTCAGTTCTTCTATAAGAGCAGCATGTGCATGGAACATACAGGAGTCCCTTGTATTAGTTAGAAAGGATAGGACTGCTTGAAACAATAAAAAATGCCACTGTTACGTAAGAGCACATACAGGCCTTTTAATTAGAGGTCCTGCCATGTGCCAAGACCTCAGCTGGATACTTTATATATTTGTTACCTTTTAATTCATAATAATATATATGTTACCATTTAATACTTCAATATATGTATAACAGGTGTTAGTCCCATTTTATAGATAAGGAAATAAGGTTCAGAGCTTACTTAACGATACCCAGCTAGTAAATGCAAGCAGGGATTTGAACGTAGACACTTGCTTTATTAAACTACAACAAAAACAACACATGTGTACCTTTATGAAAAATAAGAAAAAGGAAAAATTAGAATTAATACACAGTATGCATGTTATATCCCAACCCTGGTAGGATTTGAGCTTTCTAATTGAGTTCTTAAGATAAATTAAAGCAGGTATAAAAATGATATTACAGGTGTGATGGTGCACATCTGTAATCTTAGCAACTCAAGAGGCTGAGACAGGAGGATTACAAGTGCCAGGCAGCCTGGGCATCTGAGTCGATCCTATCTCAAAAATAAAAAGGAAGCTGGGCACAGTGGCATATACCTATAATCCCAGTGGCCTGGAGGCTGAGTCAGGGGGATCATGAATTCAAAGCCAGCCTTAGCAACTGCGTGGTGCTTAGCAACTCAGTGAGACCCTGTCTCTAAATAAAATACAAAATAAGACTGGGGATGTGGCTCATTGGTTGAGTGCCCCTGAGTCTATTTCCCAGTACCCCCTGCTCACCCCCCAAAGTGTTCTTTTAGGGGAAATCTTCTAAGAAGCCTCCACCTCCAGAGTGACACCTGTATTCTGTGTTTCAGAGCAAATGTCTTGCTGTCAACATAGGTATTTTAGGCATCCGTTAAGTAAGATCTAAGCCTTGAAGAACTTTGTCACTCGTTTTAAGCAATAAAGTTATGATGTGCTGTGGTGCAGTTTCTTCATATTTCTTCTGATTAGAGTTTATTGAGTTTCTTGGATTTGTGGTTTATGGTTTTCGTCAAATTTGGACTCTTTTCAGCCCTTATTTCTTCAAATATTCCCCCGTCCTCCTTCTCTTCCTCCTCTCCCTTCTTCCTCCTCTTCTTCTTCTGTATCAGTGCTTCCTCCTCCTCCTTCTCTGCTTCTTCTGTTTCTACTTCTGCTGCTGCTTCTGCTGCTGCTGCTGCTGCTTCTGTGGTTCTGCTTCTGCTGCTACTGCTGCTTCTGCTTCTGCAGTTTTTTCTTCTGCTTCTTTGCTGCTGCTTCTGCTTCTGTAGTTTCTGCTTCTGCTTCTGTTTCTACTGCTGCTTCTGCTGCTGCAGTTTCTGCTTCTGCTGCTGCAGTTTTTGCTTCAGCTTCTTCTTCTGCTGCTGCTGCTTCTGTTTCTTTTGCTGTTTCTGCTTCTGCTTCCACTTCTTCTGCTTCTCCTTCTCCCCACCTCCTCCTCTTCCTCCTCCTCTTTTTAAAGAGATAGGATCTCACACCATGTGGCCCAGACTGGCCTTGAACTCCTCCTGCCTCAGCCTCTTGAGCTGACCCACTGCAGCTGGACCCACTGCACCTGCCACCAGTACTGGCGCAGCTCACTCATATTCAGTTGTTGTTTTTCTCTCACTGGTTCAGTCTGAACAGTGTCTACCTTTGGATCTTTAGGCTCACTTCCAATGGACTCCTAACAGAAGTCTAGACTCATAGACTTCTAATCTACTATTAATCCCATCCTGTGACATTTTTATATCACATATTTATCATCTCTAGAAGCTTGATTTAAGTCTTTTTATATTTTCCTTGTCTCTCCTTAATGTACTCTCGTCTTCTTCTATCCTCTTGGTCATACTGGGTATGTTTCCAACTATTTCATTGCCTTTGTCTAATTGCCTTTGTCATTTCTGGGTTTGCTTCTGTTGATTATTTCTGCTTCTGTTTACTTTTCAGTTTGCATCTATTTTCACCTACTTGCTGCTTTACATGCAATTTGTTGGGGTTGGATTTTTTATTTCACAAATATTTTTCAACTTTGTTCTGGGATGCACATAGGTCACTTGGAAATGGCTTGACCCTATCAAGTCTTTTCTTTTTTTTTTTTCTTTTAAAGCTTGGTTAGGCAACACCAGAGCAGCTTTTGTCCAGGACTAATTTGTCCCCTTCCTAGTACTACCTTCTGAGTGTTCCTTCCTATACTCTGATGTTCCATTGTCCTGAAGTGTCTCCACTCTGTGTGGGAAACTGGGCGTTCCTCCCAGCCCTGTGGGACCCAGGGGGCTTTTCTTTTCCTGATTGCGTAGTTTCCTCAGTGTACCTGCTGATCAGTACTCAGTGAATATGCAGTGGCCACCCCATGGCTCTCCTGGGCTCCCTCTGCATGACTTTCTGTACTTTGCCTTGAAGTCACCACTCTGGGTTCCCTGTACTCAGAACTCAGGGAGACGCCCATGTTTTATCTGGGTTTCCTCTTACTGCACTGTTGCCTGGACACTCCTGATTTTGAAAGATGTTTGAGTTCCTGCTATTTTGTGATCGAATTTCTTGGCATGTGACTGACAGCCTTCGGGAGATCCAGTAAATTTTCATGAGGACGTTTTAGGCAGTATTTTTTAGGGATTAGATTTAAGTTCAGTTGTTTGTTTAGATTTAAGTGCACTTGTTTGAGGTGGTAGGTAAATCCACATAAATGACAACTAGATGAGCAAGAACCTTGTGTGCATTAAGACTTGTGCTCAGGTGGACAGTGACAGCTGCATCACCTGTGTGCTGGGCCCAGGGGCTGGCAAATTGTCAGGCCAGCCTTTGTGTGTCCATGTGCTAGGCCTCTTCTTAGCACCAGGAATAGCACATTGGGTCACAGCCCCTCCTACTGGCCACTCCTGCAAGCTGACACACATTCCCTGACCATACCTTTTAAAGTTTCTTAAGGCTCTGTTCTAGGCTCACTCTTGTCTTCTTGCTCTTCTCCTCTCTAGATGAGCTCATTTATGCTTAGAATTTCAGTTATTGCTTATATGCCGATGATTGTGGGTGTGTTTCCAGGTCTAAAGTCTATCTAGATTCTTACTTAACATCTCTGCTCGGGTTGTTGACATTTCAAATTCAACACATGCAGCATGTCCTCATGGTCCCATCTCTCTGTTCCTTCCTCCAGCTTTGCAGACAATTCCCTCTTCTTTTGGATCTTGCTTCAGTCACCACTTCCTCAGGAAAATTTTCTTGACTTTTCTGAGTAGGTCACATCCTTATATTTCCCTCTTATGTTATTTGTGTGCTGCTCCTTTGTGGCTTTTTTTTTTTTTCAGTTGGACTTTTACATTTATTTGATTGTCATCCTCCCTAGGCTTTTAGCTGCATTAGGAAGCAAATTTGTGCATTTTGACTCAGTCATATCCCAACACTTAGCCAGGGCCTGACATGTAGCCAGTCCTGAGCATACAATAATGATTTGTTAAAAGAATAAAGAAGCTTTGGCGACTGTAACTCAGATATAGCGGGCCCCTGAGATGTAAAATGGCCCCAAGGACTGCCACTATGAGAAATGTCTCTTTCCCCTACAAGTTTCCTATGTAATAACTTTCTAGGCTTTAAGAAGGAATACTTAAACTCAGCCATCATGATTAAGCTGCTTTACAAAATAAGTGAATTTAGATACCTCCACCATGATCTTTCATTTAGTTTTATAAATGAATGCAAAGTACCCATCAAAGTATATTTAGAAAACAGATTCTGTGTCACTCATTCATTTGTTTCTCATGATTTGTATTCGTATTTTTTTAAGCACTCTGATCTACAAATTTGGAAGAACCGAAGAGCTCTGGACCTGAGATCACTTCTTAAATCACATTTTCCTTTTGTTATATCCTATTTGTAGATAGGTTTTTATCTCTTGATATAATTTACACATTGCCAAATGGAATAGATTGTACATTAAATGTTTAGTTTCTTTACATTTTTGTGCCTGAGTTTTGAAATAGTTTTCTGAAATTCCTGTCCTTTTTTTTCATTGACTAGACTGTTAATATGTACATAATATAAGACTGTATAGATTGGATGATGAGTATCAGTTTTTTATTCCCGAGACTTAGAGCTTGATCTGTTCCCTGAGCCAGGGTTATGTCATCATGTTTAGAGGTAAATACTCTGTCTCAGTGTCTCCAGTTTCTGAAGATGTGCAAAAAATATAGCTCCATGTACATTGGAGTAAGCATTGAGCCATTAAAAAAGGTATTTCTGCAAGTTGTAATTTATTTTGGCTTACAAATGGGATTTTTTAAGGGAAAATGTTTGTTCCTATATATTAAAGAAGTGGACTTTTATATGAAGATTTTTTAAATGCTCAAAGGACTAGTTTGAAAGTTTCTTTTAAAAAGAATTCCTTTAATATGACTTTATCTGGGAAAGGATAGTGGATAATCATATAAACTCTGTTTGTATGGTTAATGTAAAGGCTATAAGGCAGCTCAGCATGTTCTTCCTGTAAAAGCAGCTTAAATGATCTACCAGGTTATCTTTTGACAGCCTGTCATTATCTGACATTACATGGTTCCATAGCAGGCAAGCTTGAGACAGCTGCAGTTTAGAAGCATGAACCATATTTTTAAAAAAATAAAATAAAATAACTAGTTTAAAGATAAAGCTTCTTCCCAGACGAGATTTTATGACCTAGTGAAAATTTAGGCATTTCATCCATTTAGAGACAGACTGCAAGTCTCTTTTTGTTCTGGCTCTCAAGCTTTGGGTGAACAGTTGCTACAAAATTTATCTTCAACTAAAAGTTCACTCTGATCCAAAACTTCTTTACCGAGTTTGAAATCCTGTATTTGCACTGTATATTTCTATGGGCCTTTTGGGACACTTTTGCTTTCCTTTGTTATAAAGATTTTATGTTGCACTTTTCCCCAGAGGGGTTTTATAGAGCCTTTTGCTGTAAAACAGAATGGTACAATGGTAGTATATGCAACTTTTAATGCAATCCCTTATCTTGCATAACTCCTGTCTCCTCTCTGAGAGGACTTGCTGTGGGCAGCGAATGAAGCAATTGCAGAATGCTGTGCCTTTTGTCTAGATGCCATCTTACTTCTTTCTTGTTTCCTAAAACGGCAGTAAGCTTTGTCTTGCTTCCAGAGAATCAATCATAAGACTGATGACTTGTTCCCAGCCTTATCACCTGTCGCAATGCAATGCACATGACTGCTCATACATTTAATATTGTGTGTTGGAGAAAACGGACCATAAAGATTGGTTTGCTGTTCACTTTTACTTGTTTAAGTATACTGAACAACAAAACAGTTCGTCCTTATAAAATAAGGAGAAATAATGCCAAGACTGTAAGATGTTGGTGTAAAGGTTTATGAAGGGCATCCCTGAAGACCGACTGAAAGTGGTGGTGTGGTCTTTTCTGTTCTTGACTCTGACATGAATTTGCTTTTTAATTGTGAGCAAGTCATTTAATTTCCTGTGTTTATTTTCTCATTAAAGAAAAAGAGAGATAATGTTAGTATCCACCTCACAGAGACTGTGAGTTAGTAGGATCCTTGGTAATCATTTAAAGACACATGTGATTCCCTTAATAAAGGTCTCGCTGTTACCCAGGTTCAGTGGCTGTTGAGTCTGAATGTCTTTTGCGTGTGGACTACCATTATCAGAGTATTCTATTGTATAAATTGTCTCTAAGATCCTTGTTGTAGTCTTTGTGTTTCCATTGATTAAAAAAAAAAAAAACAGGCTGGATTTTCCCATTACATAATTTTTTCTCCTAAGACATTGACATGCATTACCATAATGAGTTTTGAGGACTGAAAGGTCAATTCAAACCACTAACTTGTCCTCTTCAGCAAGAACCCTGGAGTGTGCAATGCAGACACAGTGAACTCATGTTCTCTATTCTTCCCTGATAGAAGACGGGGGTCTGGTATGATGTCAACTCAAGAGTATTTGTTTGCATTGCTTCTTTTTTTTTTTTTTTTTTTTTTTTTTAAAGAGAGAGTGAGAGAGGGGAGAGAGCAAGAGAGAAAGGAGAGAGAATTTTTAATATTTATTTTTAGTTCTCGGCGGACACAACATCTTTGTTGGTATGTGGTGCTGAGGATCGAACCCGGGCCGCACGCATGCCAGGCGAGCGCGCTACCGCTTGAGCCACATCCCCAGCCCTGCATTGCTTCTTTATAGATTAAAATTCCTTCAGATGAATTCCTGCCAGTTGTATAAATTTATCTTAATTCTTCCATGCTTCTCTCCTATCAGCACTCAATTGGATTTTGGTTAAAGTTTGTGGAAGTTTGGGGCTACTTTTACATATTTTAAGGTCAAGTGATAACTCATTTAAGCCCTGGAGGAGAAACACCTAAGGCTAATTTTATTCTGTAAACTTTTTTTTTTTTTGCTGTACTAAGGATTGAAGATGGCCTTGTCATGCTAGGGAAGTACTCTATCCCTGAGCCACATCCCCCGTGCACTCACAGCCTTTTAAAATTTTTAAATTTTGAAACAGGATCTTGCTAAGATATCCAGGCTGGCCTTGAACTTGTAATTCTCCTGCCTCAGCCTCCTGAGTTGCTGGGATTACAGGTATGCACTACTGTGCACTGCCTTACATTTTGTTAGAAGATACTCCAGTTAAGGTTGTGCTATTCAAATCAATTTCTTCACTGTATCATTTGTTAAGATAGGAAAGATGAGAAATTGAAGTAGAAACTACTTGAAGTAGAAATTAGTATTTTTTTGATGCTGGGCAACAAACCCAGGGCCTTGTGCATGCCAAGCATGTGCTGTACCTACAGCCCCAGCCCAGCAATTGAGTCACTCAGTTGATTATTTTTCCTTATTTCTCTGAGAATAAAAGAATAGCCTGCTGTGTTTTTTTTTAATTTTTTCAATCATTTTATTTTTTTTATTGATGTTCAAAACATTACAGAGCTCATGATATATCATCTTTCATACATTTGACTCAATTGGGTTTTGAACTCCCTTTTTTACCCCAAATACAGATTGCAGAATCACATCTGTTACATACTCACATTTTTACATGATGGCATATTAGTGACTGTTGTATTCTGCTACCTTTCCTATCCCCTACTATCCCCACTCCCCTCCCCTCCCCTCCCATCTTCCCTCTCTACCTCCTAGCCTGCTGTGTTTGATAGTTGCAATGTTTTTCTGAAGAATTACTGAAGAAAATCAGAACATGCTTATTTAATCCTAGAGTTTTTTTTTTTAACCTTGAGGGAATCGTGACACGATTTTTGTTTTCATAGCCCATCCCCGTTTTCTTAGAAATAATAATTTTCCATTTTGTTATAAGTGAACTAATTTGTGTGCTGAGTCTGGTGGTTTAATATCCAAAGGGTCTCATGCCTGAATTCCTTTTTAAAAAATTCATACTTTTAAAAATTATGTATTGATAAATTATAGTTTATGAATTGATGAGGTGCAAAGTGGTATAGGATGTTTGAATACAACATGGAGTGATTAAATTAAGCTAATTAATGTCTGTCATTTTAACCCATCCCCTGGATTTCATTATTACCAGTCCCAAAATATTTTGTCCTCCACCTCTTTCCCTTTTACCTTAAATTTGAAACTTTCCAAGTATAGTCAATTCTTGATATTCTCAGTAGGTGGGTTCTATAAAGTTGCAGTGGACTCTGAATTCGAGAGCACTGTCTTGAATTCATCATCTCTAGGGGAAAGACAGGGTAGGTTCCTGAGAGCTTCTGGTCTCAATATTGTGTTTGGCTGATGAATATAAAACTCTGTTATGTGTATTTATGTCTAAAGACGCCTTATTTGATATATATTGTTGACTCACCTCCATTGGATTTGTGGTGCCATAACATGTGCTTAAGCTTCCTTGTTCGCCATAACCCCTAACAGATCTCCCTAAGGCACACTGCTGGACAGCATTTCAGCAATACACGGGGAGGCCATTTTTTAAGCTGGAAATCACCCACAGAAAGAACCCAAGTGTGGAAAACACTGGTGCTGAGCAGGCTGAAAGGGTCGCTGTTCACAGTGGGAAAGCGGAAAGGAGAAGGCAGGGAGAACCTTGCTTTGCTTGCCTCAGCTCATCAAGTGACTTAGTCTCTGCACATATACTCGAGTGATCCAGAAGTACCATCAAATACTGATTCCGATTCAACAATAAACGAAGTTTCATTAAGCATGAAGTACCTTAAATACATTTTAGCAAGTAGGTGAACTTGCAATTACAGAGCATGAATAATGAAGTTTGAAGTTGTACTGTAGCTAAGGAGTTTCTAATGACTTATTTTTCTTTAATACTGTTATTTTTTTCATCATTCCTATGATGGTCGATCATTTTTCCCCCTCTTAATACTGCTAGCTTAATCATTCCATGTTAGGACCTTGTTTTAGCATCATTCCCTTGCTCGACACAGCACTGAGAACTCTCTCACCTGGGGTCACTCAACACAGCACTGAGAACTCTCTCACCTGGGGTCACCAACCATTCTCACAATTCAGAGGAAAAAGCTTTGATCCGAGAGGTCAAGTATCTTACTGATTGGAATCCTGAGTCAGCCCTTCTTGACCCCCCAAACCCACTCTTCATGCCACCAGCATTTTCCCAGATATATGTATATAATATATATATATATGTATGTATATAATATATACATACATATATATATATATTATATACATATGTATATAATATATACATATATATATAAAACATTTGTATCCTCTCAGGACCCAGGAAAACGTGTCCAAGAAGTATGGCAGACCCTGGGCTGAATCCTTGGGTTGAACTAGGTCAAAATATCCTCCTCTCAACCTTCCGTACATTTTTTCCCCCTTACAGCTCTTCAAAAATGTGCAGTAAGTTTTTAGAAGGAAAGAGTCAGTTATATTGTACCTTCCATCCTTGAGACCCAGAAGTTGATCTCATGACATTTGAGAAATATAATTTGAGGAAACTGTTGCTGTTATGGTGGCTTTAGGAGAATATAGAATTAACCCAAGCCCAGGCTTTGGGAAAAAACACTGCCAGCCTGATTTTAGGGAATAAAAATGTCAATGAGGGGGACAGTAGGAGAATACCTCTAGTTTTGGTTTCTAGAGAATTCTGGTTTGAAGTCGGGATTCTTGGGGGCTGTAGATTTATGGTTAGGTGGGTTTACTTCTCCCTCATTCTACCTCTGCCACTTATTAGCTATGTGACCCTGAGACTGTTTCCCTATTGGTGTGTTTGAGAATTATTCTGAGGAAATGCCCTGCACAGTTCATGGAAATAGGGAAAAATTAACTTGGGCCCCTCTGACCCTCCCCATAGCTTTGCCTTTAAGAGAGGCTTCCTTCCTCCTCTGATGTCTTTCAGCTTTTGGCCACAAGGTGGCGTGCCACGCTAAGAAAAACGAGAGTCTCAAGTTTACTAGTTTTTGTTTTGAGCCTGCAGGTGCTGATTATTTTGTAACGATTTTATCACCACTTAAATAGCTTTTTGTAGGATTTTTAGATGAAAATACATGCCTTTCCAAATATTTTATCTGTGACAAATAGGATGTTTTAAATTTCTACAGGTTAATACTGCAGGGCATGTAGTCTAGACCCTTGTGCCAATGTAGAGTGTATGAAATTTTTGATTTGGGAGCATCTTGGCCTCTTATCCTAGAGGTATGGACTGAAAACCAGAGAGAACACTCTAAAAACAGGTTATTTTCATCTGTTTCTACTCCAGTTGCCAAAAGTGATTTAGTATGACATTAAGTGCACTGTGTTTATATCCAGCCACGAAAGTTGTAAATGTATAGATATTGATTAACTTTTTATTTTTAAATAACCTAAGACAGAAAATTTTTTAAAAATTCTGTATAACCTTCAGATTTCCCGAATGTTAACATTTTACCATAATTGCTTTATTTTTTTCTGAAGTGTTTGATAATATGTTGCAGACTGATGCCTTTTTATGCTTGAATGCTTCTGTGTGTATTTTCCCCCCAAAATGAATATTGATACAGTATTTTTGTGTGTGTGTGTGTGTGTGTTTCTGGGAATTGAACCTGGGAGCTTTCTGCCTCTGAGTTATCTCCCAGACCTTTTTGTTTTATTTTGAGACCAGGTCTTGCTCAGTTGCCCAGGTTGGCTTAGAAATTGTAATCCTCCTGCCTCAACCTCCCAAGTGGCTAGTATTATATTTCTGTCGTCTGGCTTCTTATGCTTTTCAGGTACCCAAATGAACTTATCCACAGAGAATATATCATATTGTTTATATTTCCCTGAATGCAAATATGAAATGTATTAATATTTATATTTATTATACTTGTTGTTTATACCATGTTTTAATTAAAAGAAAAACCAGTTAATATCTTTTGAAAGTGATTTTATGTTGTAACTGGCTGTATGAATGTAACGTAACCCTAGCCATCTGTTTCTCCCCCCGGCCCCCCCTTTTTTTTAATAATTGAGGAACCCAGTATTTCCACACTGGGATGAATTTTAGGTTGCATCATTTTCAGTTTCCTTAGTGCTGGCAAGGCACCCCAAACAGCATTCTCCAGAGTAATAGGCTGTTCCAAGCCCTAGGTCACTAGCATCCATGGATTGGTTCCCACACCCTCCCAGGTGAAGCCTGCTGTCTTCCCTCACCATAAACCAAAATAAGGGAGGAAGGAACCACTTTGACTCCCGGCACCTCCTCCAGGGAGGCTTCTTCAGCAGTGAAGGGCAGGAAGTTCCAGGCAGGATGACCTGGAGAATGCCCGGGTTGAGCCTCAGTTCTCACGGAACAGAAGCACAGGCTAGGATGTTCTCACATCCAATGCAGGCTATTTGGCAGACAGTAAATATACTTTGGAGAGCTGTGGGACACCTCACAGAGAGATGTGACCGCACAGTAACTCTGCAGACTTAATCTGAACACTATGAACAGAAAAAATGTAAAATGAAATGAGTCACAGAGTTGGATGATACAGTCACCAGCTAGAAACTGAGCTGTTCCACATGCAGGCAGTTAGTTTCTGGGTGAGAGGGCAATACTCATTTCTCCAGGGTAGGAAATCAGTCAATGTCCTATCAACAGAAGTCTCCCTTCTCTGTCCCTACCGTGTCTCTATGTCCTGCCCCAGGGCCTTACCTCTCCACCCCCATGCCCACCATCTCCTCTGGAAACTTCTCTGTCCTTCATCTTGGATCTCTGCACCATCTCGTACAGTGGTGAGCTCACCCCAATGCTGTACCTCCCAGGGCTGCAGCATCCAGTCCTTACCAGTATGTACCGCAGAACTCTAGGGGCCACCATTCATAGACCAGGCGAGCAGTGTGTCTGTTAAAAAGAAAATCTGTGGCATTTGGAAATAAAGTGTTGAAGATAGATGCCTTTATCTAATTCACACAGTTTCCTTATAGGCTAGCAGGGGCCTCAGCCCACCTAATCTGCATGATCTCTGCAGGACAAATTCTTGGTACAGAGTGTGCTCTCCTCCATTTGTCTGCATCCTCCTACACTCTGTGTCTAGTCTTCTGTCACGTTCATAGCTAAGTTGTGCCAGGGCAGTGACACAGGTAGCTGAGACACTAAGATGGTATACAAGGCCCAAGGCTCTACTGAGAAATGCTTCTGGGGAAGATCCGGTGGTGACTGGCTGAACAGGCAGCTCTTCCGTCCCTCAAGATGCTGCTTTTCTTTAAGGATGACACACCTTCCCTGGTGCAGAGTGCATCATGTGCTTTATAGAGGACACAGAAGAATTAAATGTCCCTCTCCTATAGTTCATGACTCCTGACCTCTGTATTAAATAGGTCAACCTGTCACTGCATAAACTAAATAACAGGAGTAGGTGTGTTTGTTCTCACAAAATATCCATTTCATTGAATGGATCAGGAGTCAGCAAACTTTCCATAGAGAGCCAGGTGGTAAATATTTAAGGCTTTAGGGGCCCCACAGTCTCTCTTGCAACTATTCAGTTCTGCCATGTAGTGTGAAAGCAGCCTTAGATGATACATAAATGAGTGAGCCTTGCTGGGTTCCAGTAAAAGGTTGTGGACATTGAAATTTGAATTTCATAAAAGTTTCACATGTGATAAAATAGCATTTTTCCCCACAATTATTTAAAGATGTAAAAACTATTCTTGGCTCACAGACAAAAGCAGGGAGTGGATGGGTTTGGCTAGTGGATCACAGATAATGCCCTATTACAGGTGATATATAACATTCCTCACAACTCAAAAATGTTGTTTGTGTACTTAGCTTGACTATAAATTAAACCCCAAGTTAGTACAAGTATTAATCCTGTTGATTAGTCATTTGTAAAGTAGAAGGAGGCATTTCTTTTTTGGAAAATACTAGAAAGGGGAGCATTTTACTTATTCAAATAATTCCTGTTCTCTTCCCTGAACAACAGGCCAGCCCCATGCCTGCTGAGCTGCAGTGGTGAGAGGCCTGTACATCTGGACCTCAAGGTGCTTCTGCAGATGCACAGCAAGGGCAGACTCCTGGTCAGTGAAGTTTGGTGTCAGAGTCAGCCCCTTCCCCCTGAGGGAATAGCCTTGGACAGCCTGCCCCCCAAACCCTGGAAATGGCATTGGCTCTGGGCCTGGACTTTGAGTGCATCACTGACATAGCTGCTGCCTTCAACCAAGAGGGACACCTTTCAAGGCCCAAACCACAACTACCTCTTGCCCCAGGACACTAGATTAGATCCATCCTGAATACAGTTCAGCCTTCTCTGAACCTGCCCCTACCTGCTGGCCCCTGCCGAAGCTATAATCCTCTTTAAGCAGGGCTGTGAGGATGAGCTTACTTTCTAACAATGGGTCTGTTCCCTTTAGGTCCAAACTCTTTCCTGTTCTGTTATACAATCCTCCCTTGGCATCCAAGAGGTTCCATATCCGAAGACTCAAACCAACCACTGACTGAAAATATATTTTTAAAAAAAGCATAGCTGGAGGCTGGGGTTGTGGCTCAGCGGTAGAGCGCTCACCTAGCACATATGAGGGGCACTTGGTTCAATCCTCAGCACCATATAAAAATAAATGAAATGTGTATTGTGTCCAACTTTATATTTTTTTAAAAAATAACATCCGGGGCTGGGGATGTGGCTCAAGCGGTAGCGGGCTCGCCTGGCATGCACGCTGGGTTCGATCCTCAGCACCACATAAAAATAAAATAAAGATGTTGTGTCCACTGAAAACTAAAAAATAAATATTAAAAAATTCTCTCTCTCTCTTTAAAAAAAAAATCACATTTGTACTGAACATATACAGACTTTTTCCCCTGTCATTGTTCCCTAAACTATTTACATAGCAATTACATTGTATTAAGGATTATAAATAATCTAGAGATGGTTTAAAATACATGGGAGGGGGTACATAGGTTATATGCAAATATAGGCCATTTTTATAGGGACTCGGCATCTGTGGATTGTGGTATCTGAGGGTTCTAGAACCCACCTCCTGAGGATGCTGAGAGATGACTGTTCATCCTCTGCCTCTCACTGGGCCTCATCTATGGTCCATCAGAGGAAGCTTTTCTATTTTTTTAAATATTTTTTTTAGTTGTAGTTGGACACAATACCTTTATTTCACTTATTTATTTTTATGTGGTGATGAGGATCAAACCCAGGGTCTCGCACGTTGGGGGCGAGCATTCTACTCTGAGCCACAACCCTAGCCCGTCTATTTTAAATCTTCTAAACCATCCAAAGTAAGTTCTTATAATATCCATCTCCTAACGCTTCCTCCAAACCTGTGTCAACTCAAGGTGCACCTGATAGGTAAAATAGAGGCCTCACAAGTGGATCCATGTGTTTGGCCTAGGAGCTGTCCTTCTTTTCCTTTTTGCAGGACTGGGGATTGAACCCAGGGCCTTGTACATGCTTGGCGAACTCTCTACCAGTGAGTTTTGCAACCCCAGGCCTGGCCTTTTAACTCTTGCCAACCTGGATGGCTAAGCACCCAACGCCTGGTTGGAAAGAGCCAATTCCTTACCAGCAGAATAAAACCCAACAGAGGGAGAGGAGCTGGTTCCACCAACCAGCACTAGACATTTCATCAAACTACAGATGGAATCTCCTCTTCCCCCTATCAAGCAAGGCCGTCTGCAGGGCTTCTGCCCAAGGCTACTGTGTCCCTTTGTGTGGGAGCCCACACTGCCTCTAGCAGATCACTGTGTGCTTACCAGATAACACCACTGTTAGCTAATTCCCTTCACTGCCCACAGCCCTGCCTCAGTCAACACAGTGTGACTCATCACATAAACCAGGCACTAATGCTGCTCTGGAAAATCCCCTCAGGACTTTTCGAGGAATCCAGTGATACCCATAGAAAGTTCTTGCTGAGTTCCCCGAGGCATCTCCTGCTCTATCAGGGCATTACTTAAGAAAACACAAGTTTAGACAGGATAACTTAAAAATATCAAAACTTTGCAGAAACAGCCCCAAATAAGAAAGGTTAAAAGGAGAGAAAAGACTTCACATAGACTTTTTACAAGTTCACTATACAATCTTTTTATTTCCAGCTTAAAAAAAAACCCAAACACTTAAATTATTAGGAATATATTTACAGGATCAATCACATTTTAAGCCAGCAGTCAAGACATGAAAGCCTGCTAAGGGTCTCTCACTGTGACAGTCCGGACAACTCATTTGCCCAACTAGAGTTAAGGAGAAGACTGGCGGCCGGCCCAACCAGTAGTGAAAAGAACACGACGGGTGTGTGAGGGCCAGGTTTCGGATAATGACCTGCTTTTTTAGTGTTTAAGAGAAGGCTTAATTTTTCTGAGATATTCCTGTAGAATCACTCTAGAAACTTGTATGATTCAGAAAATTCTTAAAAGCCATAAGCTTGCCTCCCCAGGAGACCCATTATCCCCTGCTGGGTGCTGGAGGCCTCTGGGGAGGGAGTCCCAAGTGCTGTTCTCGGTGAGGTCCGAGCTGTTTCCCTGCTCAATGTGCTGGTGCCGGAGGTCCGTGGGCTGGACTGGTGCTTTGATTCAAAGCATTTAGAGAACATCTTCTCGCTCCTTTTCTGGAAACGAAATGATGGACACAGAGTTCCAGGTGTCATCCTTTTGTGAGATGTCCTTGTCCAAGGCCTCTAAGATGGGCTGAACTGGGTCTTTTAAGTACTAAAAAAGGTTGAAAACAAACTTGCGATTAGTTTATCAGTTCCTTGTACCAGACCTATTACTACTTTACTTTTAGCTGGTAGATTCATATTTTATCTGGGTAAGACTTTACCCTGTCCACATCTTTGTGTGTGTATGTGGCACTGGGGATCAAACCTAGAGCTTGACGAAGGCTAAGCACATGCTTTACTGCTGAGCTACACGCCCAGCCCTGAAATAACTTCTAATAGTGAACACCCCCGTCATCCCAGGAGGAGCTTTAATACTGACCCAAGGCTCAACACGTTAATCCTTTGAAAGGGTGTAACTCTGGAAAAGCGAGACAGAAACACTTGCTGCTTTCAGGGGAGACTGGTGGATTATGAATCCTAAAGTGTCTTTAAAAATGTAATTTGCCAGGTGCATAGTAGCGCACACCTTTAAATCCAGTGGCTAGGGAGGCTGAGGCAGGAGGATCATGAGTTCAAAGCCAGCCTCAGCAAAAGCGAGGTCCTAAGCAACTCAGGGAGACCCTGTCTCTAAATAAAATACAAAATAGGGCCGGGGTTGTAGTGGTCAAGTGCCCCTGAGCTCAATCCCTAGTACCAAAAAAAACAAACCAACAAAAAACCAAAAAAAAACCCCAAAAAACTTTTCAGTCAAGGAGGACAGGGACAGGGACTGCTCGAGCATTCAGCCATGACAGGGTAAAAGAGAAAGAGTTTCCAGCAGGTCCTCAGCCCCTGCATCACCTGTGGTTTCCACTCTACACAACACAGGACACGAGTCCTGGGGCTGTGCAGCTGGGGCCCCGAGGGAGCCGAGGCCCCGCTGTGGAGGGGTCTCAGCACTGAACTTGCTCTTTGCTCCTGCTTTTAGCCATAAATTCACCATGTTACTGAGAAACTGTTGCTTAGCTCTTGCAAATGCTGAAGGGTACCAAATACAGTGAGCTGAGAGCTGACTGATTAAAGGAGGAACAAAATCGTATCATGTGCTCTTGTGAAACCTCAGAAATAGAAGTGAGATATGATTCATTGTTCTCATGTAACTTCAGCGAACTTTGTAGATATTTTTCACACTTTCCCAAGAAAGCGAACTGAAAGACCCTGTTTCAGAGGCGTGACCTAGAGGAACGACTCACAGGGCCCAGCTGATGGTTCTGCTGGAGACGAAGATTATTATTGCAAGTGAAGTTCCAAGGTCCAGTGACAGCTGTATGACCACATTAACCAGGGAGGTTCTGGTAGGGACCTTCTTACAAGCTTATGCATTTTAAATATATCATTAGGGATGAAGGAACAGACAACTACAGGTCTCTCTAGAAGTGTCACAATGTTTTCACAGACTTGGACTTGACATCTGTTCATTCTAGACACAGCAAAATAAGAACCCATTTTTAATACCTTTACTCCAAATTCACCAGAGAATAACATAAAATCTCTGGAAGCAAATGATTTTATTTTGCAGTGTTGGGATGGAACCCAGGGTCTTGCATGTGCTAGGCAAGCTTCTGCCACTGAGATCCACCCCAGCCCTGGAAGCAAATACTTTTCAATGTTTTTCTCTCAATTAGTTTTAAAAATGTCCTGACTGTATCCTCAGAATTCCCAGCCACTTCCCAGAGCCTCAGAGGACTGGGCTGTGCCAGAAACGAGACGGTACACAAGGCCCGGGCCACTTTTCTTTCTCTTTTAAAATGCTGGTTCCATCCCCTGAGTGCTTGGTGTACGAGGCCTGGTGCTCACAGCCCGGGGTGTGTACGTTTCTCCCTAAGTCTGCCCAGGCTCCTGATCTGGATCCCGATCCCTGAAGGTGAAGATCTGGCTTCCCATTCTTCAGCCAGGCTTTTCTCCAGCCAGTGAAGGACAGACCCCTGCCTCTGGGAAGGGCCAACCACACAGCCAATCTCCCGGCCAGGCTGGGACATCTTTTTGGCCAATCCTGTGCCTTATTTATTTATTTTTCAATAATGGGGATTAAACCCAGGGCCTTGTGACATGAGGAGCGTGCGCTACCACTGAGCTACACCCCAAGTCCTTTTTCTTTTCTTTCTTTCTTTTGAGACAGTGTCTCACTAAGTTGCCCAGACTGCCAACCTGCAATCCTCCTGCCTCAGCTCCCCGAGCAGCTGGGATTACAGGCAGGTACTACCACGTCCGGCAACCCTGTGCCATTTTTGAAAAAAAGATCTATTTTGTAGTCAACCATACATATAAAATTTGCCACCGTCACCATTTTGGGGTATCTGATTCAGTGGTGCCAAGGACATTCACAGTGCTGCACAGCCACTGCCACCAGCCATCTCCAGAATTCCACCTTGCAGAAGTGAAACTCAGAAGCACTCCTCCGCCCCCAGCCCCGATACCACCTTTCCACTTTTGTATCTCTATGAACTGCCTATTCTAGGAATCTCAAATAAATGGAATCATATATTTGTCCTTTTGTGACTATCTTTTTAAATTTGGCCCAAGGTCTCCAAGATTCAGGTTTCATGATGTATCAGAATTTTTCTTCTTCAGGGCTGAATGATACTCCATTGTATGAATGTTCCATGTTTCCCTTATCCAATCACCTCAGTGGACCTTGGCATTGCTTCCCCCATTAGATTTTGGAGAATACAATGAACATGGGTGTGCGAATAGCCCTGGCCCCTTTTTAAATGAAATCTGTGTTCACAGCTTTGTCCATGGCAATCATGGGGGGCCAGGCGCCGGTGGAGGGCCGATGCGTCACTCATGTACATGTGTGTACACTTACCTCCTCTATCTGTGCCGGGATGCTTGGCGGGGTGCGAAACAAGTATTTAACCACGCTTCCATATTTCAGGACCAGGAAGAAACAGGCCCCTGCCAGGAGCAACAGCGACAAAAGGGTTCCCACAGAGATCCCGATGACTTGCTGTTGCTTGGCGTGGGCTGCAGAGATGATATAAAAGTGAACAAGGGGACCTTCCCACATGACACGAACCCAAGTTAACTTTTCATCTGACAAGGCTTAAACAGGATTCACGTCCCGGTGAAGCAGACGGCTCCCCTTCCTTCTGTCCCCACCTCGTGTGCTTAAATTGATCCCCGAGCCAAAAATCCAAAATCTGAAATGCTGCAAGATCCCAAACATTCTGAACCCTCAGACAATACCACCAGTGGACAACTCCACAAGTGACCTCATGCAGGGATCACACTCGAAATGCAGGTGGACTAAAATCACTATAAAATTCCTGGGCTGGAGAGGCAGCTCCGTGGTAGAGTGCTTATGTAGCACGTGGGAGGTGCTGGGATCAATCCCCAGTGACAGACACACACACACACATTACCTTCAGTCTATATGTACAAGGTGTATATGAAACAAATGGATTTTGTGTTTAGACATGGGTCCTATCTCCAAGATATCTCATCATGTACATGTGAATATTCTAAAAATCTGAAAAAGTTTGGAATCCAAAATACTTCTGATCCCAAGCACTTTGGATAAGGGCTCTTCAGCATGAGGCTAGTTGTGCTGCTGTTCAACCTCATTGTACCTGCAGTCAGGTACTCTCTCCAAACCCCCTTCTCCCTGGGTCTCCTCACTCCCAACACTGGTTGCCTCATTAGCATCCCCCAATCTCGCTATTTGAGAAGTATTCTTCTCCCAGCTCATAAAGGATATAAGAAGGTGTGCTTACCATCTGCTGTTGTTTCGTAGCAAGATGTGTTGCTCAACTGCCCATGTCTGATGATATTTTGTGTATTCCAGAACAGCTGGGCTTCAACTTGTAAACAGTATATTCGGAAGGGCTTCAGATTATCCAACAAAATAAAGTTGCTCTGTAAAGGGCCTTTAACCTGTTGGAACATCACAACATGCATGTAAAGCACCCAGACGTGGCGTTGAGCCACTCCTAGTTTTTCCAGAGTTTCCTCAGATTCAAAGTGAACACATCAAAGAGTAGTAAGATATATATTTTTTAAAGGAGCCATTAACTTGCAGAGGACACATTTTTTTTTTTCTGTGAAAATTGGAGGGCAGCCAGGTGCTGTGGGTGGCCCACACCTATAATCCTGGTAGCTCGAGAGGCTGAGGCAGGAGGATCACGAGTTTAAAACCAGCCTCAGCAATTTAGTGAGGCCCTAAGCAACTCAGTGAGACCCTGTCTGTAAATAAAATATAAAAAAGGGCTGGGGATGTGGCTTGGTGGTTAAGTGCCCCTGGGTTCAATGCCTGATTCTCCCACCCCCACCCCCCCAAAAAAAAAAGAAAGAGAAAAAGAAAATTGATGAAAAGTGCCAACGGCTAGTAGATTTTTCTCCTTTAAAGTTGACATCTTGTGTCTTACGGTTAAGCTAACCTGGATACTTTACTTTGGTCAAAAGAAAAAAAGAATATTCTAGGAAATAATGTTCTTTAGTTCCCAAGCTGCTTCAGGCTTGAAATGAGATGCGTTGATTCCCCATGCTGTTCTTGTCAAATGACCCTAAGCACTTATGGCACTGGGAGAAGGCTGGACTCTGACTGTCCAGGGCTGACCAGGCCCTGTGATCTGATGTCCCTTTGCCAACTTCCCTGCCTGCAGTCCCCACGCGTACCAGGCCTTTTCAGACCTGCTGGTTCTGCTCCACGGAAGGTTCTTTTGCGTTCTAGTAGACTTAGACCTGCTCACATATATCCTTTCTGCAGCTGTTCAAACCATTTAGACTGTGGTCATGGATTCTTTGTTTTCTTGGATATGAAAAGTGCCCGTGGGGGTGTCAACATCAAAGGGAGCCTGATGATACGGGAGCCTTCTCCTGATGTCACTAAGGGTCTTTTGGAGGCCTCACTGTAACTAATATGGAACTCTAAGACCTCTGCAGTCCTTGAGGTTTAACTATATAAATGGTTTGAATAGAAACAGGTCCATTAAAACCTCCCTGCACCCTGGCTCAGAGATGGCACAGGCATCATGGACGACGCACTAGCAAGGTTTGGACCCCAAACAGTGGGCGTGGGTGATACCAAAGAGGGGCCCTTTAGATACACCTGGCAGGCTAAAGTCTCTGCTCAGTGTGTGGAAAAATGGGTTTTGAAGAGGGAGAATTAAAACTAGCTCAGGGCTCAGACTCCAAGAGATACCAGGAGACCCCGGTCTCTTGGCCCATGTTAAAAGTTTTCTTTCTTCACCTAAATTGGAAACCCCAAAGGAAAGAAAATCAAAACAGAGAAGAAAAATGCTCTTGCCTGTTGCATTCCTGGTTTCTCCTCATAATAGACAGTATACAAAAAAGTGACCATGGAGGTATCAACTTCAAAGGGAGGGGAGACAGCAATGACCAGGGTCCCTTCTCGTGGGGTCACCATGATGTGTTTTGGAGGCCCGACAGTAACTGAAATAGAATCACAAACAAAAAAACCATATATATATATACGCATACGGACACACCCACACAGACACTCTTATACCGAATATATGTACTATATGTACGCATGTATAATGTATAGCATGTACTATAAATATAGTGACTATGCAGTGTGTTTACACACATACATTTATGTTTGTAAATGCAATGAGGTTGCCTTCAGATGCACAAAACCCTGAGGGACTGTTCTGGGTTTGAGATTTATTTGGAAGTCCACCTCCAAGCAGAAGGAGGGGTCCTTGTAGGAGCACACATCTCAGCCCAGAGCAAGCCTCTCCTGCCTCTCGGGGGACAGGTCAGTATGAGGAGGTGAGATCATATCTGGCAGGTGCAAGATCCTCCCTGGCCAAAAGGCCACCAGAGCCACCATCTCTTGTGGAGTTGCTCCCTGGTCTCAACCAGAGACCTACCCAGTTATAAGAATCATTGCACTTGTTGGTGTCAAGAATATGGCTTTCCACCAGGTATTTAAGATTGGTGCCAGTAGTTGAAATGCTCTTTTCCAATCAGGGGTCATTTGACCAACAGCAATAGCTTCTGTTTTGTAGTGATACAACATATTTATCAGATTCCCAGAGAAACAGAACTTTTAAAAAATATTGTTTTAGTTGTCGATGGACCTTTATTTTATGTATTTATATGTGGTGCTGAGGATTGAACCCAGAGCCTCACACATGCTAGGCAAGTGCTCTACCACTCAGCCCCAGCCCCAGCCCCAGCAACAGAACCTTTGACCTTTGGTTAACCAAAGGTCATGCAGAGGGGGAAAATATTTGTTAGCCCTCACCTATGACATAAACATACATTTTCAATATAAATAAGTGGCATTTACTATTTACTTTTGAGACAGGGTCTCACTCTGTTTCCCAGACTGGTCCTGAACTCCTGGGCTCAAGTGATCTTCTGGCCTCAGACTTCCAAGGAGCAAGGGCTTCAGGGGTGCACTACCATTAATCACTGAGCCACATCCCCAGCCCTATTTTGTATTTTATTTAGAGACAGGATCCTGCTGAGTTGCTTAGGGCTTCTCTAAGTTGCTGAGGTTGGCTCTGAACTTTCAATCCTCTTGCCTCAGCCTCCTAAGCCGCTAGGATTACAGGCTCGGGCCACCATACCCTGCGTATTTGCTAACTTTTAACTCTAACTTTTAAGAGTTTTTCTCCTAGCTTCTTGTAACAGTATGTTTGAACCTAATAACTGAGAAATGTTGTTGTGGTGTAAGTCTATTTATTATGGCTCTTTATATGATTCATAGGACAACCAAGGACTGTGATTCATGATGTTTGATGGATGAAAGTTTATAGTGTTTAATGAACAACCGTGTATATGGTATTATTGACTGGAGGAACTCAGATCAAAGTACAGGTGTATGCTTCAAGTTCTGAGGGCCATCTTGGCATATTTACATAGGAGACAATCCTATTGCATGTTCACAGTGGTGGGGCTGGATCTCCCGTACGTCCCACGCTTGCCCTGGGTGCTCCAGGTTGGCAAGGGCCAGGCACACCATTTGGTTGAGCTTCTCTGTCAAAAACTGGTCCCTACAGGGTCTGCATCTGTGTCTTTTCATCTCATCGTTGTGGTGTAGGAACTACATCCAGATGATGCCAGGTGGCAGTGCCAGGGCCCCTGGCCCACTGCCCGCTGTAGCAAGATTCTAGGCCTGGCTGCCGGGGACAAAGAGCTCTTTCTCTGAAGCTGCTCACAGACACTCTCCTGCACATTCCCAGCTTCCCTTTTCAGAGCTCAGTGAACAGAGCATGGACAGCACGCTGACTGCAGGCCTGCCCACCAGCTGCAGGCCTCTTACCCCCGCTTTCTCTATGTGCGTCCATGTGCGCGCAGGGAGTGGCTGGGCACGTGGATGCCCGCCAGGACAGACCACTTCTAGGCTGAAAGGGCAATGCTCACAGACCTCCCTTCTGAACACAGCCCCGGTCTGGAATCTGATCTCCATCTGATACGCCTCATTCCTCAAGGGAAAAATAGCCTGCTTTCTCAAGGGCCCAGGAAAGAGTGGCTTGGTGAGCAAGGGGTGACCAATGAGAGCAGCCTCAGGCGCCCTGAGCTCTGCCTGGGGTTTAGGTGGAGCCTTGCGACAGCCATGAAAGGTGATCCCCACTCCCCAGAGGAGGAAACGGAAGCCCAGAGTGACACAGGCAGCAAACGGCTGTGTTGGGATCTGAACCCAGGTCTGTATGACACCAAAGCCTGCTGCCTACCCCCGCCCCACTCCTCCACTGTGTAAACCGTCTTCACGCTGGCTACTGACTCTGACCCCCCCAAAAGTGGTGAGGGCAACTGGTGGGCCTCGAGACCATCTCTGCCTCAAATCTTAGAAGCCAGGAGGCCGCAAGAACATCGCTGCTCAACTCGGGCTGCGAGACAGGGAGTGGCCGCTGGCTGACACCAGACCAATAATTTTCATGACAGGTAGTGCTTCTGTCACCATCTCTTGTCCCCTGGGTAGTGTTGGTAACTATCCTGACTTTTTTTTTTTTTTTAATTTCCTAGTTCCCACTCAGGTAATACTTCACAGCTCAAATGTGTGCTGGTTTTCAACTCAAGGACAAATGACTGTCCCTAGTAGATGACCAGCTGGTAGGGACTTCCTTGTGTTTTCTGTTCTGATCTGCATATCACCTAGAACAAACCATTGACTTAAAAAAAACAAAAACCACCAGCCAGGCGTGGTGGTGCCTGTAATCCCAGCGGCTTGGGAGGTTGAGGCAGGAGAATCGAGAGTTCAAAGCCAGCCTCAGCAATTTAGCAATGCCCTTAGCAACTCAGCGAGACCCTGTCTCTAATAAAATATAAAAACAGGCTGAGGATGTGGTTCAGTGGTTAAGCACCCTGGGTTCAATCCTCAGTAACAAAAAACCAAAAAAAACCCAAGGTTTTTATTAAGGAAAATTTCAAACACAAAGGAAGTTGAGACACGATCATAACACAAGCTCAAGTATTCATCGTGCAACCTAACCAGGAACTTACAGCCAGTTTGGTTTCTTCTGTGCTCATATACTTTGTCCTTGTCCCTCGCACTCTGAATTATTTTGAATGAATCTCAGACATTACATCATTTCATCTCAAATACTTCAGTAGGTACCTCTAAAATATAAGACCCTTCTCTCCCCTTTTTTGTTGTAGTAAAATACACATAAAATTTATTGTCCTAACTAAGACCACCCCCTCTTTTAAAAACATAACCAAAATATCATTATAATATCTAAAATAAATGAATAAGAACTGCTCTATGTGTCATCAAATATCTAGACGACAGTTACATTTCCTCAACTGTCTTATGCTTTTCTTTAGTTTGTTGGAATCAGGATCCAAGTAAGCATCATACTTTCTGTGTGCCCGAACCAGAGACACTTAGGAACTTCTGGCATGGCTGACCAGGCCACAAATAGACTACTAGCATCTAAGAGTCCTTCTGCCCCAACCAGTGCCTGGGAACACACTGGTACATTCAACAAATATTATGTGGCAGGCACTGTTTAAGGTTGGATGAAATCTTTCTTCAGTACAGAATTAGTTGTGCCAGAGCAGGAGGGTCAACAGTGGAGCCAACATGCTACCGTCCCATCTGGCACAGAGGAAAGGGCCAGGTGAGGTGGGCATGGGCTAGGACGTAGCTCAGTGGTAGAACAGTGGCGTAGCATGGAGGAACAGGAAAAGACAGGAAAGAGGAAGGGGAAAGAGGAGGAGAAGGAGAAAATAGAATGGCCTGTGTTCCGAGAACTCTGGATTTACAAAAACAGGTGGTGGGTCAACTTTGGCTCCTGGCCTGGCAAGTCAACACTCTCTGGCATCAGCCCCCAGGTCTGATCATCCTATCCACTTGTTTGGGGCCAGTATTTAGGGTGAGAGGCAGGACTGAGGCTGTGGGATGCGTACCACTCACTGAAGAGGCACGTCAAGTTCTCTTACCGTTCCGATAGTGTTGAAACCAAGGCATGGTTACCCAGGCAGAAACGAGTTCTCCCAGCTCTGCTCGAAGACGTAAGGTGACGTTGAAATACAACGGGAAGCCCTTCGAAAGGCCGGCTGCAGTGAAGTCACACTCTGTCGCTGTGATCTGAGTACAATTCACCATATGGACATCATACCATTCACCAACGGCGCTGCGAAGGAAAACAGGGTTTAAATTCACAGAATTCCTCTTCTTCATGGGTAAGAGTGTCCTGAGAACTGTTCTTCTAAAAATCAGCCTTAATATATAGCTTCTCAGTCTTTTGGCAAAGATCAAGTATAAAAACAATTGACAACTAATTCACATACCATAGGGTTTGCTTATTTTAAAACAGACACTTCAGCAGTTCTTAGTATATGCACAGGGTTTTATAGTCGCCACTAGGAACATTTTAGAGTCATTTCATCACCTTGAAAAGAAACCTGGTAGCCCTTAGCAGCAACTCTGCATTTTCTCTCAACCCCTGCTCCTGGGTAACCACTAATCTACTTTCTGTCTCAAGAGCTCTCCCTCTTCTGAATGGGATCATACAATATGAATGGAACCATATGATATGATTGGACTTTTTGATTGGAGCCTTTCACTGGTTCCTTGTGACAAGGTCCATTCATGTTGTAGCACGTACTTCACTTTTTTTTTTAACCAAATAATATTCCATTGCATGGATAGACCACATTTTGCTTATGCAATCATCATTTGGTAGACATAGGCATTGTTTCTACCTTTTGTCTAATTTGAAAACACAAGTTCTGGTGTGGACATAAGATTTTAATTTTTTGCAGTATGTACCTAGGAGTGGAATTGCTGGGTCATATGTTAACTCTATGTCTAACTTTTCCAGGATGTTATAGCTTGGATATGAGGTGTCTGTCCCCCCAAAAGCTCCTGTGTTAATGCAGGAATGTGCAGAGGAGACATGACTGGAGTGTGAGGGCTGTAATCTAATGGGTCCATCTTAGTCTAAATGGACTGGCTGGTAACTATAGGCAGGTGGGGTGTGGCTGGAGGAGGGTCACTGGGGACGTGCTCTGGAAGGGCTGTTCTTCCCTGCAGTCCCTCCCGGCCTTCCCTCTCCGCTCTCTGGCTGCAGTTAGGTGAGCAGCTTTCCTCCTCCACACCCTGCAGCCATGATATCTGCCTCACCTCAGCCCCTGAACAGTGGAGTCTGCCATCTATGGACTGAGACCTCTGAAACTGTCAGCCCCAAATTAACTTTTCTTCCTCCAAATTTTCTTGATGGTCCCAGTGATGCAAAACTAACCAACACAGGGCACTTGCCAGACTTTTCCCAGAGTAGCTACATTTTATATTCCCACCGATCATGTCTGAGAGTTCCAGTTTCTCTGTATCCTCAAAACACTTGTTATATCTGTCTCTGATCACAGCCACCCTAGTTTACACCTACACCTGGGTGTGCTTGGTATATCACTGTGGTTTGATCCGCATTTCCCTGATGAATATTGGAGTTCAGCATCTTTTCATGTGCTTATTGGACATCTATATGTCTTCTTTGGAGAACTACCTAATTAAATCCTTTATCTACCTCCTAAGTGGGTTATGCGTCTTTTCGATGAGTCTTAAGAGTTCTTTACATATTCTGGATTCAAGTTCCTTATCAGTAAGTGGTTTACGAATATTTTCTCTCATCCTATCCCACAACTGATTTCAGTGCTTCCAACTCAGCCTTGGGAGCCCACATCTCAGAAATGATCCTGAATTGACAGAAGCTCCACTCCTGCTTCCTGCTAGTGTGGAGTTTGTTTTTGTCCCATCGCTGCCCATTTAAAGAGGGTCTGCCTCGTGCATTTGGAAATCCTCGCAAGTGATAGTACATTTCCCAGAGCCCCAATGCCACGTTTCCATGAGAGACTCGGGTCCTCAGCTCTGACTTCTGTCCTTGTCTAATGAGACAGAGTTTGGAAGGGCCTTGGAGGTGGAAGTTAGGAGACTGAGTGAGGGACAGTGGGCAGTGTCCCTTCTAGGAACAAGATGTGCCCTGAACTACAACTTGGCCTAGAAAGCAACAGGTCCCTCCCTGTTCCCACAGCCCCAACCTCCACATACCACATGCTTCTAGTGTACCCTGACCCTGTCTGAGATGCACCTTCTATCAAAGTGGCAAGTGACAAGATGAAAGCCATTTCAAGATGTGTGGCCAAGGCTTCTGTATATGTAACATGCAGCCTCAGGGGTCTAGGCCCTATGGAAGGTGGGATCCCAAACTATAGGCACCTTTCCTCAGACGGGCAGGGTGTGTTCCAGAAGGGGTAACTCACTTCTTTTTCAAGATATACAGATGCTTGAAGATACTCTGACCTTCTCTCTGCCAAGGCCAGCTGTTGAACTTGGAAGAAAAACTCCCAACATCCTAAAGGCCCCTTGCCTGACTCAACATGGAATTGACCATGTTCTGCCTTCTGCCCTCTCCTCCACCTTGCCCCTGTGTGAGAGCTACTTTATAAAATTGTTTCTCAGATAAGAAGCTTAAAGAGGAACAAGACAGCCAAATTTAAATGAGAGCTGACACATGGGGCTTGGCAGTTTGGGGGTAAGGAAGAGTAGAAAAGAGTGCTGCCTCCCTATTTGTGTGCAGAAGGTAACAATCAGGCGCTGTTGGCCCCTTTTAAGTGAGTAACAAACGCACACAGCCTCAAGACCATGCCACTGCCCATCGTCAGCCTCTGCCGCATTAGCCGGCCTGAACTTTATTTACCTGGAAAGTCCCACTGCCTCCTCCTTGCAATGAACTAGTTTGGGTGGCCTCTGCTCCATACTTTTATCTATCATTATTATTATTATTATTTTTGGTACTGGGGATTGAACCCAGGGAGGGCCATGGGCATACTAAGCACATTCTGTACCACTGAGCTCCACCCCTAGAAAATCTCATTTGGAAATCGACCCTCATTGTGAGAAAAAGCATAGCACAGTGCATAGGTGCTTGCGGTCTGGAGCCAGATCACCTGGGTTCAACTCCTGGTTACCTAACTTCTCTGTTCCTCAGTCTTCTTATGCACAAGAGAGAGGTCAACTGTAGTATCTGCCTCCTGGAGTCGTCATGAGGATGGAGTGAGTGGACATCAGTGGACTGAGCCAGTGCCCAGGGTCCAGTAAGCACCTGGTAAATGTCCAACAAACAGAACCCCACTTCTGCCTTCTAGGACAGGCTCTGGAGTCGACTCTCAGGTCTTCTACCACTACCCCAGCTCCTGTTTTTCCACACCAACACGGTCAGAGCTGCTGCTGGCCCTGTTCTCGCCTCTCAGGACTGAGAGCTGGGAGTGCCTCTGGAGGGCTTCCTTCTGGGGGGACTCAGCTCAGGGTAACACACAGCTAGGCCTGGGTTTCTTTCTGACCCACGTCCCCACATGCTGAGACTCTGCTGGCACAGGCCATATGCCTGGAAACTGAAGAGTCCTCTCCAACAACACTCTGAGCCCTCCTCTGAGGCAGAACCCAGGTGGAACCTGCCCTTCTACCAAGTTCTAAGGCAAGGAGGTGGCCATCACCACACAAGACCAATGTAGGGCAGGACCCTGCACAGGTCACATGACCATGAAGTTGGCCCTACTTTCAGCATTCAGAAAACATAATTTCTGAGAAGTCAACAGGAAATTTTCAGGAAGGGAAAACCACAGCCAATTTATTGACTAGCATTCCTGAGCCTTGAAAAGAGACGTATATTTGTAGACTGACTAGAGGCATCAGTATTACAAAAAAAAAAAAAAAAAAAGATTGATTTTTTTTCAAAAAGTCTGGTAGTTTCATATCATATACTAACACCAACATGGCTCACGGTCTGTCCCCAGGAGTGCAGTGCAAGAGCCCTGCCCAGCCTCTATTAGGCCACTTAAAAAACATTATCAAAGTTCGTTCCCTTTCACCCATCAACCCCTCTTCCAGAAATGTGAGAAAACAGAGATAGGAAGATGTGATTTAAGAAAGTCACCAGCTGTCACATATCTAGCCCTGTAATGGGGAAAATTAAATACAGCACATGTAAGACTTCATATAAGACATTCAATAAAAATGTCTAAACAAAATAATTATCTGAAGAAAGTGCTTACACACTTACTTATGTTAAGTTAAAAGGAAAACATAAGGAAGGAAGCAGGACCCCAAAGAATAGTCTCAGCTTTGTGTCATTCTTCTACACACACTATACGAATTTAGAAAAAAATTTAGAGAGAAAACTACTAAAATGAGAATAGTGATTATTCTTGGAGCATATTCTATCTTTTCTACTTTTCTGGGTTTTCAGATTTTCTACAAAGAACTATTGTTATTGAAATAAAAAAGACAACAACAAAGAAAGAATGTTTTGAGAAGTCAGGTCTGAGACTGAGGCTGGCAGCAGCCCAGGCAGGCTGTGATCTAGAAGGGCCGCTGCCCACCGTCTGCACGTGCAAAAACAACCAGAAATTCAGGAGTTTTCGAGATATATATATTTTTTAATTTTAAAGTTAAATCTTTGAATTTGTTAATGTTGGTGACTAATTGAAAAAAATAATCAGACACTGGGACCACACAGCCTGCAGGCCGTTATCTGCAACCTATGATCTGAACTTCAAATCCTCCCACAAAGTGCACCGTGTCATTTTGGCTTTGATACTGCGACTATCACAAAAACAAAGGCACCTTCATTCATAATTATAATACTGTTTTTCTAAAAGAAAGTGAAAAGTTTCAGTCCCACCTGCCTCAAATTTAATTAAAAGTCCCAAACATACATAAATGAATCTGAGAGAAAAAAAAAAAAAGCCTCATTTTCGGTTTTTAGTAACTGCTCCACTTTTTCTTTTATTAAACCCAACCTCTATCCTTGAGGGGAAAAAAAAAAAAAAAAAAAAACGAAATACTTTCCAAAAAGAAAGAAAGCAAAACAAGTTAGTATATGATATGAAACTATCAGACTTTTTGAAAAAAAATCAATAAAGTTTTTTTTTTTTTTTTTGTAATACTGATGCCTCTAGTCAATCTACAAATATATGTCTCTTTTCAAGGCTCAGGAATGCTAGTCAATAAATTGGCTGTGATTTTCCTTTCCTGAAAATTTCCTGTTTGCTTCTCAGAGATTATGTTTTCTGAATGCTGAAAGTAGGGCCAACTTCATGGACATTTGACCTGTGCAGTTGCACAAGGCACCACTCTCAGAAGGTATGTGGTTTGATGCCCTGCAGTAGCACCTTGAATTCTCAAAACATTTTAAACAAGGGCACCAAGTTTTCATTTTGTACTGGGCCCTGAAAATTGTGTAGCCAGTCCTAGTGGATTGTTCCATTTAGGTAACTTATAATAACTGGAGGAAGTGATTCAGATTCAAATACTTTTGTAGTAGGCATTTAATATTGAATAATATATCCATAGGAAATGAAATCAGTATGTCAAAGAGACATCTGTACTCCCAAGTTCATTGTAGCACTATTCACAGTAGCCAAAATGGAAACAACCTAAGTGCCCATTAACTGATGAAGAGATAAAGAAAATGTGGTACAGATACACAATGGGATGCAATTCAGCCATAAAAAGAATGAGATCCTATCGTTTGTAACAACATGGATGGAAATGGAGATCATTATGTTAAGCGAATAAGCTACAAGAACTCACCCCTACTTTGAATCTAAAAAAGTTGCTCTAATAAAAGTTGAGAGTAGAATGGTGTTTATCAGAGAATGGGGAAAGTAGGGAGGTGGAAGAATGGGGAAAGTTGAATCAACGGGTACTTAGCTGCAGCTACATAGAAAGCAAGATGTTCTGGCATGCTGTGGCACAGAAGGGCAACTGTAGTTAACATAATGTTTTGTATATTTCAAAAAAACTGGAAGAAAGTTTTCACCATAATGAAATGATAAATGATGAATGAGACGCCAGAAATGTTTAACCTGACAGACACATTACACAACATATATGTGTCTGGAAACATTCCATGGTATTCTACTAATATGCACAAATTTTTATGTATCCGTTACAAAATAAATTTTAAAATTTACTAGGAAATCCACTTCTCTAAGAAATCAACTGCCTGTAATTTTTCTACATTCCCTTCCTGCTCTTCACCATAAATACATTCCACATTTTACAGTCACAAAACTTTTTTTTTTTTTTTTGGAGGTGCTGGGGATTGAACCCAGGGCCTTGTGCATGCAAGGTAAGCACTCTACCAACTGAGCTATATCCCCAGCCCTACAGTTGTGACCATAGAACATATAATTATCTTTTTCAGTTATTGCCTACCCACTTCGTTTCGTAAGTGAGCATGCTGCAATTTGCCATTTTCCTACCCATAGATATGAATATACACTTCAAAGTGTATCTTTGTGAATATGGTTTTGTTTTCTTTTTTGGGGGTGGGATGGGGTTAGATTATCTGCTTGGGGTAAAAGTAATAAGGGCAGTCTCATGACTTTTTAAATGTATAAATAATAAATGCAGAATTGCTTTTCAAAGGGCTATGCTAATTAATCTTGCATCCAGCAGCATGTGAGCAACTGCCTTCTCACAAGCACTGAACATTGTCATTTCTTTAAATTTTGTTCAGTAGTATAAAATGAATTGGTCAGCAACTTTACCTTAATCTTCAATTAACTTACTCAGCAAGGTAAACAAATACTCACTAAGGACCTGGATTTTGCCAGTCTTTTTATATATGTTTATGTTGCAAATCAAGTGAAGGCAAATTATGAAAAAGCTTGGAAAGGAGGTGAGAGATATCATGAGGGGCCAGAATAATATACTACTCAAAACTGAGAACCTGCTGAGAAACAGAATTCATTGTGATTAACTGACCAAACTCCCGATGAGACTAAATTGGCCTGTGTGGTTAAGACACTCAGATTTTTAACTATGAAGAAGGTGAAGACTTGACATCTGCCTCTTGTTCTTCTAAGACCAGAATTCAACCCTTGTCCTGAAAGAATAACGTTTCTTATTCGTTTCTTAGTGAAAGAATGACGTTTCCTTAAAGCAAAACGCCACGGGGTTAGAGAGCAGAGTTCTCTGCTGCACCACTGAAGCCTCCAGACGTGTGGGAAATTGTGAAATCTCTCTTGGAGATTTTAAAAGGTTAAGAGAAATATCCGCTTCCCCCGGATTTCATTACGGTCCTGCTACGAGGCAGTGGCCAGCAGCTGGCCCCAGGGCTCCATATGACCCTCCCACAGCTCGCAGCATGGACCCAACAGAGATAGCCACTTACTATTTATACTGAACGCTGTAGACAACTGGTCTGGTGTCATTGACTGGGAACGGTGACTCCCAACTCAGAACCTGTTCCAAATTGTACAGGCGAATCTTCGGGTGCTGAGGAGCAGCCAGCTGGGAAAGGGAGTCTTGAAGGAGTCAAGAATGAGAGAAGAGGGGTGGGGAGAGGGAAGAAAGTGGGAGGGCAAATGAGAAAAGTCAATTTCCTAAACCCTTAAAGGCACATTATCAATGTATCATTCATATAATTCTATTTTTGTCAAAGTGCAGAAATGGTACACTGTTCTCCATGGGCATGTCCCCTTCCCACCTGTGACTGCAAAGGCAGCACTATTGACATAGTAAGTGTGGGGTTACAAAGGTACCTGGGGCTACCTCGCCACCAGCACTGTCCAGTCGCTAGGAATAGTTCCTGGGAACTGCAGTTGGTGAGACTGGAATCCCAGGTTCACTGTTCATAAGTGCACTTGAATCTACACTGTCTGAGCCTCAGTTTCTTCTTCAGGAATAAGGGATTGCAAATAGTACCCCATGGAGTTGGGGTAAAGATTACATTGCTGACCATGTGATGTGCATTAGCCCTAGATTGGTTACCAAGGAAGTTTTTGGTAAAACTCTGTGAATCTGCACAAAAACACCCCAAATGAGGTGGGCCAAAGCCCAAAGGTGCAAGAGAGGTGAAGGGCTGTCTTCTGGGCTTCAGAGATTCTCTGTTTCTCAAGGACCTCAAAACAAAACAGTCACTGAGATACCAGATACACTGCAGATTCCCAAGTCTCACCGGAGATCAGGAAATCTGCATTTTCTTTTTTGGGGGGCACTAGGGACTGAACTCAGGGGCACTCAACCACTGAGCCCCATCCCCAGCCCTATTTTGTATTTTATTTAGAGACGGCGTCTCAATAAGTTGCTAAGTGCTTCGCTGAGGCTGACGCTGGCTTTGAACTTGCGAGTCTCCTGTCTCGGCCTCCCCAGACACTGGGCTTACAGGCGTGCCCCACCGCACCCAGCTGAAATCTGTATTTTCAACAAGCTTCCCAGCTCATCCTTAGGCACAGGAGAGTTTTGAGAGCCATGAACAACAAAATCCTATAGTCCCTACGTGCATCAGAAGCCCCCTCTTTGGGTGGCCTGTCGGGCAGATGCTTCATAGGACTGGGCGGGAGATTGAAAGCAAAGAGTGTTTCTCTAGAGAGAAACCATGATAACACTTTCTCTGATTCAAAGATTAATGAGAAATGCTCAGAAGATAAAAAGAAAAGTTGAAAAACACGCTGTTCCTGAATTCAAAGCAGGAAATTCAAACCACATATTTTCAGTAAATGCCTCCAAACCTGAAGAACAGGGTGCCAAGCAGCCTATGGCCTGGCCTGCTGCTCTTCTGAGGGACAGACTGCCAAGGGTCTGTGACCACTTGTTTACTTAGAGAATGTCCATCGCCTCCACTTCTATAGGCTCTGGCTGACCTTCCTCCTAGTTCCTTGTCAACAGTTAAACAACACTTCTCCTGACTTAGGCCAGGCCTCACAAGAACCTGGGCCAAAGGCAGACCAGCAAAACAGCGGGGTGGGAGGCAGACCAGCAAAACAGCGGGGTGGGAGGCAGCCTGCTGTGGCTGCCAGGATGGGGGAGATCCCCAAACTGAGCTGAGAACTAGCGCCTGCTTCCATGGGGGGCTGGGCAGTGGCCCCTGGGGTGAGTGCTTGGCTAAGGCTGGGCACCTATCAAGTTCAGAACTTCAGAAACCTCTTTTATTGTCTGCATTAGGTTTCTATTGCTGCTGACCACAAACCGAGTGGCTCGTAACCACCTGGATTTATTAAATAATCTTCCAGTTCTGGAAATCAGAAGTTTGAATAGGACCCACAGGCTGAAGCCAAGGTGTGGGCAGGGCTGTGTTCCTCCTGGAGGCTGCAGGGCAGAATCCACTCCCTTGCCTTCCCCACCTCTGACGGCTGCTTGCGTTTTTGGCTCATGGCACCCTGCTCCGGCAATGCTGGGCCGGCTTCTTCTGGAGCTACCATCTCTTCTGCTCCCTCTTCCATCTCCAAAGGACCCTCTGAGGACACTGGGCCCACATGGCCTGACCATCCTGGACCATCTCCCCATCTCAGGGTCTTCAATGTAATCACATCTGCGGGGTCCCTTGTGTCATGCCAGGTTCCAGGGATTCCGTAAGGACATCTCTGGAGACCACTAGACTCCTACCACACTGCCCCTTCACTGTCCCCCATCTCTGGGGAGGAGACAGCAGGAATACTCTCTGCCTCCCGTCCTCCATCTCGGGGCACCCCGTCTCCCCAGCCTCAACATCCAGTTGAGAAAGGAAGCCCCATACCCGGGGCTGACAAGGAAGTGTTCCCACCCTAACCCATGTGTGGGATGGCAAACTGGGTCCCTATCAGGGCTGGGACAGCGCGCAGTGGCACCCGTGAGACCCCAGGTTCAATCAGCACTGATCGCTGTCAAAGCTGGAGTTCCCAGGCCAGCTTCTACTGTCTTCAGCTTCCACGTTCCCCAGCCTGAGGGGGACACAGCTTTGTCTTCAGGGGGAGTTTCTTGGAGTTTCAGAACTCTGGGCTCCACGGTGCCAGACTGCCCATTCACTGAAGGACCTTACAAAACTGCTCTCCTCCTGTCTCCAAAGACCCTCTTTGAAACTCACCCTCTTCCTTCCAGGCCTTGTGGCTCCTTGTTGGCCCTGGGAAGCACCTAGCACATTCCTCCTCGGGACTCTGCCCTCCCAGGTCCCTTTCCTGAGAGCCCTCTTCTCCGGCTGCTCAGGTGCTGCCTGATATGAGCCCTGGAGTAAAATGACAAACTGCCCTCTGGACTCTGTCCCCTGCAGTGACTTTTCTCCAAGGCACTGTGCATACCCGAGTCCTTCACGGATTCTAGAACTAGATCCCAGAACTAGATCACTTGGGCTTCTTGCTTCTGGCAAGGTGTCTGGATCTCAGAATGGGACTGGCAGCAGCGTGCTTCACAGGGCTGCTCGGAGGCACCGAGGAGCTAATTTTAAACATGGTGCTGGCATGGGATCATGCATCATGATCATCGCATCTCCTCACTGCTGGCAGCGGACAGTCTCTCCTAGGCAATGGAGGGGGTGTTCCAAAAAGGCAGGGTGTTGCTGGGTTTGGAGCTGTTTTAGTCCCAGGGCTCAGGATTTACTGACTGAATGGCCTGTTCTTTAAAGATTACATGGCCACTTTCTTGAGGGTTGCATTATCCACTCAAACCCACGCAACCCACGAAAAGCCAGGCTCTCTGTCCCTTCCTTGAGTTACCTAGCGTTCCCCATTTCTCTGGTTTCAGAGGCTGGGCGGTGGGGCTTGACAACACTGGAACACAGGTTTACCTGGATGGCTCTAAAGAGTCAATCAATATATTTAGGGCCACAGCACCTGCCTTCAATGGTGTTGACAGAGGCTCCATGGGAAAAGAACAAGAATTCAGGGACAAAGGGCCTCAGGTGGAATCCTGATCCAAAGCCTATAGCCACTGAGTCTCAATTTTCTCAAGAGTAATGAAAGGCAAACCACACACTGCTGTCAGTGTCACTTTAAAGATGTGACTATTTCAGGGTTTCCTGATTTCTCATGAATGAATGGCTTTTTCTGCAGGTGGTGAGCCGCAACTAGTTTCAAAGACAGAGTGGCCATAAATGGGTGGCCCGATGCTGGGCAAGGTATTCCATGGTTCTGTCCTGTCCTCTCATAGGCAGAATAGCACCCGCCGCCCCCACCCCCCCCCACAGTGTCTGTGCCTTGTGAATATGTTGGATTACATGGCAAAGGGGAAACAAGGTTGCAAATAAAACTTAGGTTCCTAGTCCAATGACCTTACAATAGGAAGATTATTCTGGGATATCTGTGGGCCCAATGTAATCACAGGGTGTTTCTTTAGAAGCTGACAAAAGCAAGGAAGTAATTCCTCTCTCTGGGGCCTCCAGAACTTTGACTTTTGTCCTGTGAAACTCAGATCAGACTTCTGACCCCCACAACTGTAAGATAGTAAGTCTGTCTTGTTTTGAGCCACTAAGTGGGTGATGTTACGTCAACAATCAGAAACTAATCAAGTCCCACCCAGGCCTCATGGACACCCCAGCTCCTACCAGATAAAAACTTAGATAAATCCTTAGAAGGGTGCACAGAGGTCCATGCTACCTTCCTTCTCCATGGTCTTGGAGGAAATGAGTCATCAACTACTAATGGCAAGAGGAAATAATCCAGGTGTAACCCATGAATTGTGTCCACTGCTCCTCATAGTCACAGCTCCTTCTAAGCCACCTTTCTGCCCCAACCTGCCACCTCTGATGCTTCCTTCCCCAACCCACCACCCCAAGCTGTCCTGGATCCAGGCATTTGGGACTTTATACAAACTTAAAAATAGGCTATCCTGGTCTGAACGACATAGTTTGGTTAACAACTCACATACAGATCCTAAAATACAATTAACATTAACTTATCATTGATCTCCACAACCTAGGATCAGCTCTTCAGGATCTTTCTGCTTGGTGGAGGGCATTATGATGAACATGAACTACATGACATTAATAATCTCACCTCCAACACCCTACAAATGAGAAGTAAAAAAACATTCCTCATTCCTCATCCATTCCTCACTTCAGTAAATACTGGACATCAAATTATTTACCTAGATCATTTGTCTAAAGGACAGTTTTGCTTTCTTGGGAATAAAATAGGAAGATTATCTACTTTGAAAGAATGGTTGAGAAAATTAAGAGAATATATATATATATACACACACACATACATACATATATATGCTTGGCACCTTGACTTAGAAGATGGTTCAATAAATGGTAACTAGGATTATCATTTGTAATGTTAGCCAAAAACATCCCACCTTCGTGAGAGTTTTGATCACAGAGACTGTGGACAAACAGGAGACTTAAGGAACATTCATTTGCAGTGGTTTTGATGTTGTTGGGGATAGACCATCTTTGTCAGAAGTCTCTAAGCACATTAGAAGGTTTAGATGTTCAAGTTAGCAGCTAATGGCAATACAGTTCTGCAGCACAAGTACATATCCATTAAGCAGCAGCTACAATTACAAATAGAAGCCTTAATTCTTCAACACTCAGGTAATTAAATTGACTTACTACATTTTCACACTGTTGATTACATTTTCTCTTTGGAGCAAATGGCTACTCAACAGAGCCTGGTTACAAATTGTTGGGTCTGATATTCTAAGGGATAGATATTATAAATCTTGGTTTCAAAAAAATTATTCCAACACTTTTGTCTACCTGCTCTGGCCATAAACGCAATCTCATTATTATTAAAGGACACTTGTAAATCAGGGAATAGTCTGGAAACTTTTCTATTACCTGCTTGCCGTATAATCATTGTTAACATTTTCACTTTGTGTTTTGACTAAAAAAGGATTTCTCTTTAAAAATATCCCAGTTAGGGGTTTGGGATTGTGGCTTAGCCGTAGAGCACTCGCCTAGCATAGGTGGGACTCGGTTTGATCCTCAGCACCACATAAAAATAAAGGCATTGTGTTGTGTCCATCTAAACCTAAAAAATAAATATTAAAAAAATCCCAATTAGATTTTTATAAAAATTATTTAGTACGAAAATTTCAAATTGCTTTGATTAGTATAAAGCACTACTACTTTTCAAAGGATCTATGGGTCCAGTTTATTGTCAATGAACTATAGAACAAGACTTTTGTGGAACACAGTAAGTTAATCATTGGAAAGATGGACACACACCTGGATGCTGTAACAATTTCAAATTGTAAAGTTTTAAAAATGGACTCATCTCAAGTGATCTGTAAACCGTTCACAGGCTACCAAGAGTCAGTGACACACCCTCAGTGGCCCTGATACAAAGTACCATTATTTGCCCATCACCCAATTGGGCAATTACCAAATGTCATCTGAGGAGGCCTAGGCAGGGGACATAAATAGGTTCCTCAAAACTTGAAGCTGGGGAGCATCAGAATTGAGACTCAAACTGACTCCTATGGAAATGTCTCCTATGGAAATAGTCAAGCATTTAACCAGCGCACATCCTTATGGGCATCCCCTCCTCCCACTTTCAGGAGAGTCTAAACTTAATTGAGGGTCTTTGCAAGAAAAGCGGGTAGAAAGAACCAAATCCCCAACATCACCTTCAAGTGGGAGGAAATCTCTAATTTCGTGAGACTATTCAAGTGTCATTCTACCTTTGATATCATCTCTCTATAGGAAAGAACCCAGCAAAATACATGTGCAATGTTCTTTGACACTGAGATCTTTTCCTTTTCCTTTAGTTCTGTGTTCGGCTTATTGGTCATTTAGGGTCAGAGGTAAGGAAGATGGGGAGCCCAGGTAAAGTGGGTCTGGGCAGAGGAGAGCTGGGATTAAAATCCTGGTTCGGCTGACGTCCCTACCCTCCTTGCAACTGGAGGGAAGTGGTCATTTCTTATAAATTGAGTCCCTGTCCCTGGGCTGACCCCTACAGCACCAATCCTTGCTGCCTCTAGGAAGGTCTGAGTCCAGCTTTCAGGTCCGGCCACTGGAGAGGGCCCTCTGGAAGGGGATAAGCCCACTCTAGCCGGGGTTAAGAATCTGCGGTCAGTAGAGGCAGCCCTTTCTCAGATCTCTGGAGTGTATTTTCCCTTTGATCATTTGGAAAATCTGGAGATCTGAGCGGCAGTCAGTTCCAGGTTTGGTTGTTCTGGGCTGGGGGAGAAGAAGCGGCAGCGCGTCCAGCTTCGTGCAGGGGTAACGGGAGTGTCCCCTGGTCTGGGAAGGATGTCCCAGGGGCCAAGATCCGGGAGAGGTGACGGCCGTCCAGCGGCTCCCTCCAGCTGCTCCAAATCCTTGCATGGTCACTGCCTGGAATTCCCCGCCGCCCACTCCACACTCACTGGGGGCTCCCGGTGGGCGCCTCCGGGCCGCTCCACTAGCTGCGGGCACCCTCCGGATCCAGGCTCCGACACAACCCTTCCCGATCCGGCATGGTGCAGACCCCTGCCGACCGCGACACCCCGCGGACCCCAGCGCTCCGGGAAGTCCACTGAACCCCACCCAATCCGGGCACCCAGCGGCGCCGCAGGCGCTGTGGGCACTGGGCGGACCTCCACACCGGCCAGGGCCCCGCACACCCACCCGCAGCCGCCCTGCCCAGGCCTCCGGGGGTCCTAGCCAGGCTTACCTGGCGGGGGCGCCGCGGCGCGCAGGCAGCTGAGCAGCGGCGGCAGCAGCGGCAGCAGCAGCCACAGCCCTGGGGGCGCCGGCGGCCGCATGGCCCGGGGCGCTGGGCGCAGCAGCGGTCTAGCCTCGGCGGCCCGGCCCCTGATGGGGTTCGCCGAGCCCTCAGGTCGCCGCCGCGGCGGCCATGGCGAGCGCAGAGCGCAGGGCGCCGGGCCCGCCTCTTCCCGAGCGTCCCGGGAGCTGGGGAGCCCGGCTCCGGCGCCCCGCTCCGCCCCGCTCCGCCCCCAGGGCCGCCGGCCGTCGCGCCCCGCCCCGCCCCGGCGCGGGACTTTCCCCCGTGTTCCCGGGAAAGCCGCGGCGGGTGGCCCCGCACTGTCCACGGCGGCAGCGCCCCGCGCATCCCGGAGCTCGGGACCACGGCCGCCTTCCCAGCGCGGAGCGGGCCGGCCTCGGCCTGGCCCAGAGCAGAGTGGAGAGGGGAGCCCGCCGGGTGCCCACCTTCGGGGGGCTTGTGATCCTTCTGGAAAGACCCCTCGAAACCCAGAGCTGGGGAGGGGCTTGGCTGGTCATTCGAGCCCCCATTCCCGTTTGTCTGCCGCTGCTCTGGTGCCTGGAGAGCACGATTTTGAGGATTCGTCCCTTTAGTTTGAACTTTTATTATATTTAAGGCCTCAAAAGTACATATTGAGCTTTTTAATTTTTTAAAAATTTTTTAGTTGTAGACAAACGCAATACCTTTATTTTATTAATATTTGTGTGGTGCTGAGGATTGGACCCAGTACCTCACACGTGCCAGGCAAGTGCTCTGCCTCTGAGCCATAGCCCCAGCTCCCACATTGAGCTTTTAAGGCTTTTGTTGAAAAGGGTTTTAGGAGTCAGAAAGGGCCACTTTAACGGAAGGAGCAAGGAGCGGGGCTTGGTGGATCCTGGGCAAAGAGCAATGGGAACTTCCCGCATTTCTTAATAGTCTGTGGGTTTGACCCTGAGTCATGCCGTGGTGTATGAGGAAGTAACCCCTGGAGCTGGCCAGGGCCAGGCCTGACTTAGAGCAGGAGTCTGAGCCTGCTCGGTTGCCATTGCCATGCCTGCTGGGAAATCTTTGAGGCCGGGACCTTCTCCCAAGACCTACCTTAAATCCAGCTCAGGCAGAGGGGCCAAGGAGGGGATGGGTGGAGGGAGACCAGAAATTAAAGAAGGACACCTTGGGGGATGTGACTTGGTGGTAGAGCACTTGCCTACAAAACGTGAGGCCAGAGCAGTGGAAAAGTAAAGAATGAATGAATAAATAAATAAATAAATAAATAGGTCATCGATGTCCCGCTCAGCAGGTTGGCAGGTAGTGTTGGGCAATATAGATCATTACTTTAGGACTTCCTGCCTTTTAAAAAACTTTCCTGTTTTTAGAGCTCTTTTGAAGCCAGGCCAATGTGTGGTGAAATATGTGGTGAGATATCTAGCAAGTCCTTGAATTGTGCTTTGAGTATTTCAAGATACAGAGGTGTATTTATTTTCATGTTAAGTGAAAACAGCAGGACAAGACTTGGAATTCTTTCCAACAGGAGGCATTGAAGATGACTAGTCAACTGGCTAGGTGCCTGCAGTCTGTAAACTCAGCCACTTGGAGGCTGAGGCAGGAGGATGGCAGACTTGAGACAACTTAGCCAGATCCTGTCTCAAAGCAAGAAATAAAAAAGGACTGGGAGGTAGCTCAGTGGTAGAGTGTCCCTGGGTTCAGTCCCCACTACCCCCGCTCCCACAAGAAGACCAAAATAAGGCTATGACATAGGTGGTAGAGTTATGAATAATAAGTTTCCTTTTTAAAAAAAACTTTTCTTTTTTCCCTCCCACTGGTATTTTACTTTTATGGGGGGAGTGTACATCAGCCTCAGCTGAGGCTAGGAAGGGTCTAGGATCAGCTTTGAGGTTGAATTTTCAGGAGCAGCCACACTGAGCCTGTGGTCTTGACCCAGGATACGAAAGTCCTGGAAGCATTTATTTTTCCCCAGCTGGAGAACCTCTTTCCAGAACTCTTTGCTACTAAAACTTGGGGGATTTACATTTTCCTTAGAGAAGTCCTTGGCACAGTGCTAAAAGGAGCTCCTTGGATGGAATCCTTCTGACCCCTCAAGCACATAATATCCCCAATGCAGGTGGTTAGCTCCCTGCCCTAAGGCAGATTGCATGGCAAGGCCAACAACTCTTGGTGGTTGGCATTCCACTTTCCTGGTCCTTGGGGCAGGAGGACTCTTGAAGTCACCCATAGCTAACTCTTTTTTTTTTTTTTTTGGTACCAGAATGGATTGAACTTAGGGACACTTGACCACTGACAGTAGTGGTCCACTTTATGCTCTAAATATAACCCTTGCTGCTCTGCCACTGCAACTTATTTTTTAAAATTAACATGTTTCCCCAGCCTAATTTTGTATTTTATTTAGAGACAGGATTGCACTGAGTTGCTTAGTGCCTCCCTGTTGCTGAGGCTGACTTTGAACTTGCAATCCTCCTGCTTTAGTCTTCCAAGCTGCTGGGAAGCACCCCCGAGCCCCTCAATAACCAACTTATTTTTATCCAGTCCCCTGATCTGAAGAGAACAGGAAGCCAATCTTCTTGGTGTTTCTTGTGAAAGGTGTCTAGCATCCACAACTCTTTTGTCTTTCCAGTTATACCCCTGCACATCATGTTATACCTCGATCATTGCATGTAACTTCCTAAGTGTGTTCCCTCTGTCTCTCCCTTTTGGAGGCAGATTTAGTGTGAACCTACTGAAAGCTTAAATCTCAGGGGACTTCATTTGCCAGGTCTCTTCCAAAGCCATAGGAGGGGCTCTGGCATTGTGTGCACGTGGTAGTTCACTTTTGTAAAAATCTGCAAAGGAGGAGGTTTTAAACCATGATTGTTAACAGCCTCTTTCCTCCTGTCCCTCTGACATGCTTTTTACATGAGGTGATTTTGGGGTGGCTGTGAGATTTTTGCAGTGTCCTGACATTTTACATCCTATATAGGTATAGATCAATAGCAAATTGTGAAATAAAAAAAACTTTTCTCAACTATCAATAAATAGAAAACAAATTTCAATTATCCATGCCAGAGAAAAGACTGAATTAATTTATACGTAGTATATGTGAATGTATACGTATGTAGCAATATCTGACATTTTCCAGCATACATGTATCTCCACTAATTGCCAAGTTAAAAGTAATTTTTCTAAACTATCAGTAATTTAAAAAAAAAAGATAACTCCTGCTGAAGAAAAGACTGAGTTAACTTTCTCTTTCTATAGGAACTATCACATAAGGTCATCTATAAAGGCAAGGATGACGTAGTTTAAAAAATGGTAGGCAAAGAGAATTATGGGGTTTGTCAGGTAGTTAAGATATTGTTTTATTTTTCTGGGTTTTGTGATGGTATTTGTGTTTGGCATCTAAAACATCTGTAGCCTGTTATTTTCTCATTATGTAGCAGTGGTCCATTTTATGCTCTGAATATAACCCTTGCTGCTCTGCCACTGCAACTTATTTTTTTAAATTAACATGTTTCTTTCTCTTCCTTTCTTCCTGCTCCTCCCTAATCTCTCCTCCTCCCTAATCTTAGGGGAAACAGGATTACCTTTCTTCCCCAACCTAGGCAGAATTAATTATCTGTGAGATGTGGAAAGTGCCAAACCCCAAATAGTGTGGCCTGAGAAGAAGGAGTGAGGAAGAAGGCAATCCATTGATGACGCTGATCCTTTCCCAGAACATTCTTTCCCAGAGACAAGACAATCCCTGGGGAGGAGATGGCCATCAAGTCTAGAAGGGCAGTCCCTGGGAGGACCCAAAGCATTGATCCTTCTCCAAATAAATCCTTTCCCAATGACAATGCAATAGGATTGTGGAGGGGAAGAGATAAATACTGAATGTTAACCCCATACCCTCCATTCTTCTCCGAGTCAAAATGTTGCCCAGTAAAAACAAATCTTTTTCCTGAGTTCCCAAACTGACATGCTCTGTCAATAATTAAGTCACCTCTCAGTGTAAGCTGTATGAGCACAGACTCCCCCTTTGGCCAGTGGCTCATTTTCCACCAGGAAATTTGGTCCATCAGAGGCATGACTTCATCACTGAATAAAGGCCGTGCTGATCCGTGAGGTTTGCATGCCTGGCTCCATCTTTTGGGCTAACATTATCTGTCCCTAAGTACATACCCACCATAGGAAGGAAGTAATCCAGACTTTGGGAATGGTACCAGAAGATCTCAGAAATGATCCCCGAATTAACAAGTGGATTACAACTTCAGACAGAGAACACAGTGGCCTTTAAGTCATCTCTTTAAAAGCTTGCCATTTCAGCTGATGAGCAGAATCACAGTCTTTGGGACAGGAGTCCCTGTGCTTCTCCTTTGCTAGAAAAGCAATAAACCTTCTTTTTCCTTTTTCTCAAACTGTGTCCTGGTTATTGGATTGGCATCGGTGACAAGGACCAAGGTTTCAGTAACAGGTGCAGCCATATTCTTAATATTTGGGCCGGGTGGGAGGCCTTGCAAAGGCTTGCAGTGTGGCTCCTCTGCTGACATGCTGGATGGCAGGACTACAGTTCCTACCACATCTTCTGCCCCAGCCTCCCTGTCTCCTGGGTCAGTTTCCCTTCAGTTTAGCTCCATGACAAGAGGGCATCAGCTTTCCCCTTTCTCATTTTTGGAGGAACGAGAGAGTGGTGGGGCTCCAGCTCAGTTCCTGGTCTGTTCCACCTCCTGTTCCTCTTCTCCTCCCAACTTCTTGCCTGAGAACTTCAGGCTCCAGTACCAGAAAAAGGAAAAAACAGTCTCACATAAACTGTGTAACCACCTCCCACGATTGCTTAAGTTCAAATCTGTATAATGAAATAGTTCTCCCCACCCCCATACACACACAGACACATCACGCACACACACACACTTCACACAGTGGTTCTGTTTCTCTGACCAGTATCTGGCTGGTCATGCCCCAAATCACACGACTGAGGAGTGGTGGCATGTCCTCCAGCCCAGTTCTGCCCAGCTCCAATGCCTCTAGCATTTCACAGCCCCCTTCTCATCTTGCCGTTCAGTTCCCCCTAATCAGGCTGTAGACAGGGGACAGAGACAGTCAATGTAGGTAATAAATGATTGGGTCAGAAAGAGGGGGGCGATTCAGGAGGAAACGAAATGCTAACACCTCCAGAGCCTTTCTCCCTGCTGCAACCTGTTGTCAAGGTGCCTTTCTCCCTCCCTAAGAGGGGCTGTTAGTGAATGCCTCCTGGGCCACTCCCTTCCTGCCTGGACCTCTGGACAGCTTCACTCCTGCCCTTGGATCCATTTGGCCCACCTTTTGGTCACCAGTCGCATGAGAAGGAAGGAATTCTAAGATGTATGATAGGGGCAGGACACCCCCACTTCCTCAGACACCCAGTTCTGAGGCCCCTTCTCTGCCAAGAAGTCTATCTCTGTTCTTTCCTTTAAATAAAACTTGCTTTCTGTGCTTGCCTTGGCATTTCTTGGGTGTTCAGTATTCACGTGGGTAAACGGGACTCGGCTCTGACAGGTTTTCATCACCGGTATCAAGGCCATGTTGTGAGTCTGCTCATACTCTCCATGGGCCCTCAAGAAGAAGCCTCGGAAGCTCTGCTTCTCGAAGGTCACGTGTGCCCTCCTTCTCTGCCTCTTTGTTGCTGAGGCCTTGCCTGCGTCGCCCCTCTTCCTGCCCTTACTTCAAACCCTCTTCCTCTGTCCCCAGACCTATGATCTAAATTTCAAACTCTCTCCCTTGTCGGGCTTCCGCTTCCTGAGATCTCTGTGGCCCTCCCTGATTACCATCTTCCCCTGCCTGAGACATCTGTGTCATCATGGATGTCTGGAGCTGACACCTGGTGTGGGGGGCAGGTGAGTGTCGTGCTGAGCTTCAAGAGCTCTGAAACCCAGCAGGCCCTTGGTCGTGCTGAGTGGGGCATTGATGTGTTGCTTGCTGTCTGCTCTCCCAGGATCAAGTTTAGAAGGTTGTCACATCAGCAACAGAACATCTTCTCTGGGGTCTCCAGGGACCTCCTGTTTTGTTACTCTGTCCCTCGGGGACCACAGTCCCCTCCTTTCATGGCCCATGATGCATTTCAACTTCCCTAGTGGGGGCAACTTTCATTCTGAAAGCCCCTCATCTCTCCTCCTCCTATCAGGGAACCTCCAAAAAGTAACTGTGATGAGATATGACATCATACATTTCAGTCCCCCTTAAAACAAGAAATGAATAATGTCCTGAAATTTGTCAGGAAAAGGAACAGGAAAGGAGAACATTTTATGGCTCCTTCTAACCTCTTTCTAAGGGAAGAGACTCCTGCATTTTAGATAGATGTCAAGGCTTCACCGTTCCCGAGTGCGCTGAGTATGGATAGCGCCAACAATCCCAGGACAGACCACAGTTTCTGGAAGCTGTCAGTGGTAACTGGAAGGAAAAAGCCTGAGATTGTTTTTCCTTTGGGTTCTCATTTTCATTTGTTTAATGAAACCTCCTGGGTTTTGTCATTCAGAGAAACTCAAATGGATTCCTGTTTTCTGGAAAGATGAAGATCATAGCATCTTTTTTTTGTATTTCAATTTACCGTCTGGGATCCCATAGACTTCCAGGAAAATCTGGCAGGCAGGGTATGAGTCAGAGCAGTTCGTCATCAGGAGCTCAGTTCAAATGGCGATTGCCACAGTCAGCTAAGCACAGCCCAAGGGGCCTCAGCAAACTGGGAGTCATGCTCTGCCCATCACAAGAAGTGGCCCCATTTGTTGAGAACCTGCCTTGTGCTGGCTGCATTGCTCAGCGGATTCCCAGAACCATCTTGGTAGGGAGGGGCAGTGGCTGTTTGTTTTGTTTTGTGACTGTGTTACTGTATGTGGGGAATTTTCAGTCTTTCCTTCCAGAGAAATTCAAATTCTGTCTCTACTTGCAGGCAGCAGGCAGCCAACAGCCGTTTTATGCACTCTGTGCCAACTGCACCATCCACAGGAGCTTCCTTCCACTATAGTGGAAGGTTTTATAGCACAAAAAAGTTACAAAGGGGGTGTCTTGGGAACTTATAGCTAACAGGATTCTGGCAAGCGTAATACAAAGGCAGATAGCAGGTTAATGATCTACATGGTTTAACATTTCAAGGTAGGGAGTAAATTGAGATTCTAACATCAGAATTTATGAGGGGCTGCTAAGGATTTAGGGAGGGTTGTTATCTGGCCAAGGAGAGCCAGGCATGGGTGAGTTTAGAGCACCGGCAGGAATTCCAACAAAATTAGTCTTCAGAGTATGGTCAGGCCAAATAAACATCTTAGTAAAACAGAATTGAATTTTTTATAACGTTGTGGCTCCCAACCTTAGGATAGAATTAGGTTGGGCTCATCATACTGTTACTCTTATGTTTGGAAGACGTGCACTTGAACCTCCTGTGAATATTGTTTACTCTGCTTTGTTCACATGAGATAACAGAAGCCTCTCGTGTGTGTGTGTGTGTGTGTGTGTGTGTGTGTGTGTGTGTGCGCGCGCGCATACATATGTATGTATGTTTTGGAGGGTGGAAGCTTTGACTATGCCAATGTATGAAAAAGAAGAGCCATAAAATAGAGACGTTAGGAACCGATGTAATAAGTCTCTGGGCTTCTGTCTGATGGTTGTTTCTCTCATTTTGTGCGGGTTGTTTAGAAAACAGCCATGGTCACAATTTCAAACAAGTCTGCTTTGTTGCCACAGCCCGAGTGTACCTCATGACTTCACCAACTAAGTCTCGCACACTTCCTGTTTTATAACCACTCAGAAGTTGCCAGTCAGCAGTTCTGGTGACATAACTGCATTGCCACATTGAGGGGGTACAGTCCCAGCCCCAAAACAAAGAAACTTGATGTTTGAATTCACCCCTGAAACCTTCCTAGGAGCGTATGAATGACTTCCACAGGGCTTTCTAAACCCTGGAAAGTGGGGACCCAGATTGGAGCTCCCAGCTTAGAGATGAGAGATCCAATGTAGCCCCTCAGTGCATCCTGCACGGCCTGCCTGGGTCTCTGCTCTTGGGGGGCCTCACTGGTTTTCTGTCACGCCTCATCACACATTTAGCTGAAGGCAAAAGCATTTATCGTACAGATCTGGGTATTAGAAATACAAGATGGGCCTTTAGGGGAGAATCTGCTTCTTTGCCCTCTCCAGATTCCAGAGACAGCCCCGTTTCTTAACATGTGGGCCTTCTTCCACCTCCAAGCCAGCCGTGCAGTATCCTCAGTGCTCTCTACTTCCATTATCACTTCTTGTCCTCCGACCCTCCTGTCCCCTTCCACATATGAGGACTCTTGTGCTTATGTTGACCCACCTGGATCACCTAGGATCATCTCTCCATCTAAAGATCCTTAGATAAATCACATTTGCAAAGTCCCTTTTACCACATAATGTAATTGCTATGGTTTGGATTTGAATGTCCTTCAAAGACTCGTGTGTGGAAGGCTTGGTCCCCGTCTGTGGTGCTGTTGGGAGAGGGTGGACCCTTCAGGAGGCAGGGCTGGGTGGAAGAAAGTTAGGTCATATGGGGGCATGCCCTGAATGGGATGCCGGGACCTGGGCCCTTTCTATCTCCCCCTTTTTTTTGATTCCTGACCACCATGAGTTAACCAGATCCCCTTGGCTCCCACTATGACGTACTGTGCTGCAACAGGGCTAAGCAATCATGGACTGAAACCTTGGAAACCTTGAGCCCAAATAAACCTTTCTTTCTTTAAGTCAATATGGTTCTGGAATTTTGTCACAGTAACATATCCCCAAGTTGGAGGTTAGATCATAGCCATCTTTGAGGGCCACTAATCAGCCCACCACAGGGGCTATGCAGAATGACAGCTGATAGGAGGGTGGTGGTTCTCAGCACCTCTGCCTGGAGCTCTTTGCCCTCCTTCCATTTTGGACTGTCCTCCACCCCACCAAGCCCATACACAATGTCCTGGACCTGCCAGCCCTAGGCTGGCCACTACAGCATTCTCTCTCTCAAATTTGACGCGGGTGGCTCTTGCAGGGATGTTTCCTGCAGCTGGCACTAGCCTTTTTCTTGTTAAATTAGCTTGCTAAAAGCCTACTTTAAAGAGGGGTAGGACTGGGGGTATAACTCAGTGGTGGAGGAGCATACCGGAGGCCCTGGCATTACAGAAACAAAGCAACAAACAAAAAACGGAAGAGGAGGTAGAAGAATTAAAATTATTTTCTGGGTCTGGGAAATAGGGCAAGTGGTTAGGTCTACAGTAGAAAGTTTACTTGGAACAGCAGGTTTTTTTTTTTTTTTTAATTCCTTTTAACCTTTCCACACACAATTCTTTCTGAGTACATATTCCTCTTGCCAGAATTGAGACTTCCAGGAAGAGTTATGTGTGGTGTAATAATAACACCAATCACCTTGATTAGCACTTATGAAAAATCAGTGGATTCTGCTACTCAACAATAAAAAAATAATGCCATCCTTCATTCCCTCATGTAAGATTAATTCTAAAGCAGCTTAGAATTATAAATATAACATGTATATGGCCATTTGTACCTTATGCATGTACAGTAGTTGTCCCTTATCCATGATTTTGCTTTCTGTGGTTTCAGTTGGAAATAAACAATTCATAAGTTTTTAATGTGCATGACATTCTGTTTTTTTTTTTTTTTTTTGCAAGGGATTGGGGGTACCCAGGATTAAACTCAAGGCACTTGGCCACTGAGCCACATCCCCAGTGCTATTTTGTATTTTATTTAGAGACAGGGTCTCACTGAGTTGCTTAGCACCTTGCTGTTGCTGAGGCTGGCTTTAATAAACTCGAAACCCTCCTATCTCAGCCTCCAAGCTGCTGGGATTACAGGTGTGAGCCACAGTGCCCAGCACATGTGCACGACATTCTGAGTAGCATGATGATTCTTTGTCCAGCAAATGCATGCTGTATACACTACCTGCCCGTTAGTCCCTTAGTGTCCCTTTAGGTCTTTCGATCGACTGTTGTGGTTTTGGTGATACAGTGCTTGTATTAAGTAACCCCTGGTAGCCTAATGCTACCTCACAATGGCTATGTCATTCACCTCACTTCTTCTGTTTACATAGCTACTGCATCATCTCACATCACCACAAGAAGAATGGGTACAGTACAGTAAAATATTTTGAGAGAGAGAGAGAGAGAGAGAGAGAGAGAGAGGCAGGCCACATTCACATAACTTCTACAGAATATTATTGTTATGATAGTTCTATTTTATATTAGCTGTTGTTGTTAACCTTTTACTGTGCCTTATTTGTAAATTAAACTTTAGCATAGCCATTATGGTTAGATCTAGAAATGCCACCTGAAAAGCTCATGTTTTGGAAGCACAGTCCCCAGTACAGCAGGGTTCAGAGGTGGGACTTTTCGGCAATGATGAGAGCTGTAATCTGATCAGCGGGTTAATCCATTTGATGGATAAATAATTTGAATGGACTACTGAGTGGTAACTGTAGGCAGGTGGCGTGTGGCTGGAGAAAATAGGTCACTGTGGGCCCTCTGGGGTTATATCTTGTCTCTGGCTCCTTGCTCTGTCTCTGCTTCCTGGATACCAAGAGCTAAACAGCTTTCCTCCACCACGCCCTTCCACCATGAGATTCTGCCTGGTTGCAGGCCCAAAGCAATAGAGTCCTCTAACCATGGCCTGAATCTCTGAAACCATGAGCCCCAAATAAACATTTCCTCCTTTAAGTTGTTTTTGTCAGTATTCTGGTCACAACAATGAAAAACTGACTAACACATTTGTATGTATAGGAAAAGTATGATATATATATATATATATATAAATTTGGTACTATCTAAGGTTCCAGACATCTACTGGGGGTCTTGGAACATATTTTCCAAGGTAAGGGAGGAGTACTGTATTACTGTTAATGTAAAAGTTGACAAATATAAACCAACATGTGATACAAAATTTAGGTTAAAAATTATTGGACCATGGAAAATATGTGAATTTAAGGAATTAAGACAGCAAGAGGGGCTGGGCACTGTGGCACACACCTGTAATCCCAGCAGCTCAGGAGGCTGAGACAGGAGGATCACGAGTTCAAAGCCAGCCTCAGCAACAGTAAGGTGCTAAGCAACTCAGTGAGACTCTGTCTCTAAATAAAATACAAAATAGGGCTGGGGAGGTAGCTCAGTGGCCAAGTGCCCCTGAGTTCAATCCCTGGTTCTCCCCATTCCCCCAAAAGACAGTAAGTGGGGAGGTAGCTAAGAAGCCCTGAACAATAAACATAAAAAAGTATCCAAAGTTGCACTAATACCCCTGAGATAATAAAAGGACAGCTTACCAGCACATATTTTATTTCCAGTTGGTCATGGTTTGGATATGAGGTGTTCCCTTAAAACTCCTGTGTTAATACAGGAATATTCAGAGCTGAAATGATTGCACTGTGAGTGATGTAACTTAATCAGTCCGTCCCAGTGTGCACAGACTGACTGGGTGGTAACTGTGGGCAGGTGGGGCTTGGCTGGGGAAGGTGTGTCACTGGGGGCGGCTCAGACAGGGCTCATATTCCCTGCAGCCCCTCCCTCTATCCTCCCGCCTCCTGGTCGCCATGAAAGGTGCAGCTTCCCTTCTCCATGTCCTTCCGCCATCATGTTCTGCCTCACCTTGGGTCCAGAGCAGTGGAATTGGCCAACCATGGACGGAGTGTCTGAAATCATATTTCAAAATAAACTTTTCCTCCTAAGTTGTTCTTTTGGGTGTTTTGGTTACAGGGAGGAAAAGCTGACTAACACACAGTCCAGCTTCTCTTTCAGACAATGGTTACTTTTGCCCTTGTAAGGACTTCTGCCTCCATGGGGAACCTTAGTGGGCAGACTAATTAAAATGGAATTTTAATCGACTTGGAACTTCTAAACTTAAACACATAAGCTTGTATCAGTGTTTTCCCCTTGTTAAAATAGTGCTATTTTAACAATGATGTTGTGAAACCATAAAATAGCAGAAAAATATAAAGAACAAAAAAATCCATCCCCCAATAACCTTACTGTATAACCTAAAAATACCCACAGTTTACTTCCTGAAATGCCTCCCTTCCCCTCCCCCCATGGTACTGTGGCCCTGGCCCATTGTAGGCATTGTTTTATCACTGAGTGAGAACCCTGGTCCCTGAGACCCCTAAATTTTTAAGCAAGTCAGATCGTCAGATGGCAGAGTGACTTCATCTTTTTTGAGAAGATTGTAGAAAACATCCAGGAAGTTAGAGGAAGCAATATTTTGTTTCTCAAGTGTTTTGTGTTTGTAGAAAAGTCAGGCAGCCTGTAGTTTCAGGACATTTGCTCTAGATATGGTCTTGAGTTGCAAAGCCCTAGACATGACTCCTTTGGAGCAAACAGTCACCAGATGTCTCGGCCACCCTCAAGCCTACGCCTCCCATCTGCTAAGTATCTCAGTCATTATTTTGGTCAGCTTTTTCGCTGCTTTGACTAGATAACCCAACAGCACAACTATAGAGGGGGAAAGGTTTATTTTAGGGCTCAAGGTTTCAGAGGTCTCAGTCCATACACAGCCAGCTCCATCGTGGTGGAAGAGTGTGGAGGGAAGCAGCTCACCTGAGGATCAGAAGCAGAGAGAGGCTCCACTCACCTGGTACAAAGCCACGCCCCCAATGCCTCACCTCCAGCCACACCCCACCTGCCTTCAGTCACCACTCAATTAATCGCATCGGGTGTTTAATTCGCTGATTGGATTAAGGCTCCTAACCCAATCATTTCTTCCCTGGACCTTCTTGCATTGTCTTACACGTGAGCTTTTGAGGGACAATTCACATCCAAACCATAACAGTCGTTGTGTGGTAAATTATTATCGATAGCTCACCCTGCATTCTGTGGGTGCTAAATGCCTCGTGAATGACCCTTCTCTTGTAATACTGAACTAGGGTCACTACACTCTTCTTTTTCTTTTCTTGGAAACCTCACACACTATAGTTGTGTGACTTACTATTTGCCCATAGGAACACAACTTCATTATATTTTTGGTAAAGGTCAGAATAGAAAGAATGCAGAAAGAGTGAACCGTGTGCAGAAGACAGGTTGCTTTCAGAACCGTGCCCTCCCTCCCTTCCTTCCTCCATTCATTTAGTAAATATTTAGTGAGCATTTACTGTTCTGAGCGCAACAAATAAAAATGAAGCAGTGGAATTTGCATTTTGAGTGGAAGTGACAGAGGACATCGGATCCCCTTCTGTCCCTTCTTATTCCAGTGCTAGTGGTCGGTCCTCAGGTGGCTGGGCCCTCTGTGTGGGAGTGGGGAGCCCCTTGGGGGGAACCAGGGTCTCTCTTCTGGTTGTGCCAGAGAAATAGCAATCCACACAGCTTTTCAATGTCCCAACAGCCGCTTAAGGGAAACACTGTCTTGGTCACCTGGGAGGCACACACCGAGTGGCAGATCCTTCTTGCCTGTCAAAGCCTCTCACCCATGACTCTCAGCTCCCTGACCCCCTACCCCTGCCACCGTCTTGGGGGAGCCTCCCATGCTTCTGGACCCCTCCTAGGAGATGCAGGGGGTCAGCTCAGCTCTCTCCTCAGAGCTGGAGTTGGGTGGCAAACTTCCCACCTGAAGTTCAGGGCCTAGGAGGCTCCAATAGGGGAAGAGAAAATGATATTTTCCCTTACAGCCTTTTCCCTCACAATAGTGGCAACCTCAGGGCAAACACAAACAGAAAAGACTTCCTAGAGCAGGAATTGGGTTCCTTAGTCCTTTACTTGAGAAGCGGGTTAGTCTTATTTCTAAGAATCAAAATGCCAACCTTCTGAATGACCTTGCACTTAGAAGTGATTGCAGTTGGTAAGTAAAGGACCCTAAAAGTGACAACGGAAAGGAACGAGAAAAGAACCTCAATATCCAATTATGAGGGAAAGGTAGCATTAAAGAGTGAAATGTTAGTTTTCAAAAATATATGAGCTATTGCTTGCCTGTTATTTAGAGGTAAAACAAAATCTTTTAAGTTAAAACATATAAAACATGCTTTCCTTCAGTAACTGATTTTATCATTGGATTCTTTCTATATACAGTTCACGTTATGGAATAATCTTCCAAAAGTCGTTATTCCAGTTTTTATTTCCCCTAAAGTTAACATCTTACATTACTAAGATACATTTATCAGAACCCACAACCAATATTCATATCCCAGTATTAACTAAACTCCATGCTTTATTAGGATTTCACCAGATTACACATTAGTGTCCTTTTTCTGTTCCAGGATCCAATCCAGGGCTCTACATTTGATTACATTGGATTCTTTTTGAAGAGGCACATAGAAGATTATAAATGTGGTAGAATTAATTACATATCATTCTATTGGTACTACTGAGTCTATGGCTTCTTTTGAGTTTTAAAAAATAAACCAGATAAAGAGATAAACAGCTGGATTTGACCCTTATAAGAAAGAGCTTGCTTAAAAAAAAGTTACTTTATGCTATAATCTTAGCAACCTTTATTTTATATTGTGCACAATGAAGAAATTTTGGGGGTGATGGGTATTTATTACTTTGATTGTGTTTCACATATGTAAAAATTCATAACATAGTATATACTGATTATATTTCAATCATGCTGCTAAAAAAAAGAAAGAAAAAAGAGTACATCAAGAACTTAAATATAGGGCTGGGGATGTGACTCAAGCGGTAGCGCGCTCGCCTGGCATGCGTGTGGCCTGGGTTTGATCCTCAGCACCACATACAAACAAAGATGTTGTGTCTGCCGAAAACTAAAAATAAATAAATAAATTAATATTAAAAATTCTCTCTCTCTCTCTTTAAAAAAAAAAGAACTTAAATATAGGACAGAAAATTTGTAGTCAATGATTGTCATGGCAGTAGATCAATATTTATACCCCATGAGTCAAATCTGTCTTTCAGAGAACATTAATGAGAAGGAATTTTAATTTTAAAAATAGTCTGCCCTTAATCTGAATCAAAACTCCTGGGATTTCCTTCCCTGGAAACGAGAGCAGGATACGTATATAAGAATATGTGCCCATTCAGTGCTGGTGACTCTGACATCAGAGTGTTCAAAGGTCCGGGGAAATTCCAGTGTCCCTCAGGATGGGTGTGGAGATGCCAACAACCCACTGGTGTTATATAGTAACTGGGGCTCACCCTGCTTCTGACCAAAGGTTACTGGGACTGATTAAAAAAAAATGTGCCAAGAGACCAGAATTATCTCCATAGAGACTGAGTTATGTTAGCTACTAAAGGATTTAAAAAAAAAAAACTATCAGAAAATAACTATTCAGGCCACAAGGCCAAAAAAAAAAAAAAAAAAAAAAAATCCCAACCCACAACTCCAAATGCAAAGAGCTTTGAAAATGGCAATCCTTTGTAACTCATGACCTGAACTAACTTAGAGCTATGGGTAGTCTTTAATAGTCTCATTAAATGTGGACTAGTTATACTTTCCCTGGAGAATCATAAATGGTTAGGTTACTGGGTGCTGCCCCATGTCCTTCAGGGGATGCTACCTAAACTTATTGTACAGCCTCACCTCTCTAAAAACCCCGATTGCAAAACACCTCTGGGTCCTGAGGTTTCCAGGTAAGGGTGTGGGCTGGTGCTGATAATCACTGCCATCTACCCAACCCCTGGTCTTGATAAGTGATCTTGGGAAATGTTCTTGGTCGACTTGCAGAGAAGAGATTGGCTTTACCTTCTCCCCTGGGAAACAGTGGCTCAGAAGCTGGTGTCAGGGTCTGTGTCAGTCAGCTTTGTATCGCTGTGACCAAAAACCTGACGAGAACAACTTAGAGGAGAAAAAGTTCATTTTAGCTCACAGTTTCAGAGATGTCATCCATGGTTGGCCAACCCCATTGCTCTGGGCCCCAGGTGAGGCCAACATCATGGCAGAAGGGTGGGAAGGAGGGAAGCTGCTCTGCTCATGGCAGCCAGGGAGCAGAGAGAGAGAGGGCAGGGGAAGGGGCACAGGGAAGATGGACCCTATCCTCCAGCCAGGTCTCATCTGCCTACAGTGACCAGCCAGTCAGTCCATTCAAACTGGGATGGACTGATGATGAGGTCATCGCTCTCACAATCCAGTCTCGCTGCATGAACCAGAGCTTCTGGGGGACACCTCATCTCCAAACCGTGGCAGGGCCTTTCTGAATCTGAAACAACAGACACTGCCAGAGGGGATTTAAGCAGAAAACAAACTTCTGGAAGGGTCCTAAAGTGCAGGATATTTCAGGAATATCCTGGAAGACCCCTTCACCAGGAAATGTCCTCAGGTGTCCTCTGGGGCAGCTCTGCTGGGCACATTCTTTCTCCACAACCTCTCAGGGACTAAGGTATTAATCTGGGTAATTTTTCACTTTTTTTTTGGTTGTTGTTAGTTTGCCTGAACCAGGCAAACATTTTACCACTGAGATATATCCCTAGCCCCCAAACTGTAATTGTTGCCCATAAAACAGGCAAAATAATAGTAATAGTTAATAGTAATAGTAATAACAATAACAACAACAGCAACAATAATAAAGATCTTCTGGTTTGATTTTTATTCTTTTGACTGTGGTTGACCATCTTTTTCTGTTTAAGAACATCTGAATTTTTTTTCCTATGGACTGATTGTATCTTTTTCCCTTTTTAGAGGGAGTTATTGTGCCTTTAAAAATTGATTCACATTATTGCTATTAGCTCTGTTCAATCATATATGTTACAAATATATTTCCTAGAGAATAGTTTGTCTTTTGAATTGGCTTATGGTGATCTTCTTGTGCAAAATGTAGAATCTTTGCAGAAATAATATTTATTAAATATCTTAATTATTATAATAACCATAAATATAATTTTGTTATATAATGTAAGATCACATGGAAATGAGTCTGCACTGAATGGGCAGATAGAAATTAACTGTCAGATTGACTAAATGAAAAATTTCAGGATAACAAGATCATGTATAGTATATCCCACTTACACATTAAAAATGTGCTTGTGCATGCATTGATTATAAGGATACATGAGAAAACTGTGGCTCAGTGCATGAACAGGCATTGTTTTGTGTGTACAGATTCCTCTTTAAAAAGACAGGTGGTCACATATTATACACCATCCAGGACAGAAGGCAGAAAGAGAGCCTGGCTTTTTACTCATCACAGAAAGATCATTTGTTCCCTTTTGAATTTTGTGATACATGGATATATTATCTTTTCCAAAAGTCTAATCAATAAATTATTTAACATAATTAAGTTTATGATTATTTCCCTTTATGCTTCTGTATTTTTTTCTCTAACAAAGAATAAGTTCACTTTTTCTTCTCCTTGGACTTATTTTTTGTTATTTGGCAAATCTGTCATTTATATTCATATATAAAGTTAGGGGATCTGGGGTAAGAGTGCTCGCCTAGCACAGACGAGGCCCTGGATTCGATCCACAGCACCACATAAAAATAAATAAATGAAGATATTGTGTCCAACTACAACTAAAAAAATAAATATTTAAAAAAAAGTTAGGATCTGGTTCCTTTTTTTTTTTGGACTAAAAACCTTTATTAAAAATGCTGGCATTTTAATTAGGATACTACTGAATTTAGAAAATAGTTTGGTGATGGGGCTGGGGATATAGCTCAGTTGGTAGAGTGCTTGCCTTGCATTCACAAGGCCTGGGGTTCAATCCCCAGCACCACCAAAAAAGAAAAAAAAAAAGATTGGTGTGAATTGACATGTTTTACTTAGAAGAAGGTGAATATTTTCATTAACTCTTTAAAACACCTGAAATTCAACTCTTTCTACTTCTTACTAAGGTAACTCCTTGACATTCCTATTTTAATGTGTTCTTACCACTTTTGTGAAAGCAACTTCTATTTTAGCTTTTTTATTTTTGGTCCTGGGGATTGAACTCAGGGATGCGTAACCACTGTTACATCGCCAGTCTTTTTTTTTTTTTTTTTTCAACCTTTTTCTTTTAGACAGGGTCTCACTGAGTTTCTTAGGGCCTTGCTCAGTTGCTGAGGCTGGCTTTGAACTTGCCATCCTCCTGCTTCAGCCTCCTGAGACCCTGAGATGACAGGCGTGCACCCCTGTGCCTGGTGACAACTCTTACTTTTGTAATGAATTACATGATTCAGTGCCCTTTTTCTAGATGATTTTTCTAGATGTTTTCCAGATGACTCTATTTTCTTTTTCTCTTCCTTTCCTTTTCTTCCAGAGGGGGGTCTCACTGTCTTTCCATGGTTGGCCTAGAACCTCCCAGGGGAGCTAGTATTACAGGCGCGCACCACTGCGCCAGCCTTCTGCAGTTGATTCTCTTAGGCTCCTTGCACACTCTCTGTCCTCTTTGGATGGGAGGGCCTTTGCCTCCTCTTCCACCCGCTGCCAGGCAGGGGAGGATTGTGTTTTGCTATGTGTCATGGCCTCCAGAGACCTAACCTGCTGCTCCTGCAGGATCTCAGCCAGAATGCTTCATTTGGAAGGCAGATCAGGGGGTGAGTCTCCAGCACATCTGGACTGTGATCTAGTCTGAACTTCTCCTGAGGAAGGTGGGTGGGGTTGAACCTGCCAGATTCCGGGCAGGGTCTTGGCTCTGCCTGTTAATGTCACTAGTTAGTCCCTTCTATGCTTGTCAGGCAACCCGAGACCTGTGGTATGGGAACAATAGGACCCTGAAGAGCCCTTTTTGTTTCCTGGGAAAGGCAGGGTCCCTGAAAAGGCTTTGAATCACAAGGGAATAGGGGACTCCACTGGGACACATTCCTTGCTATGGTTTAGATATGAGGTCCCTCCCAAAAGCTCATGTGTGAGAAAGAAAGCTGAGATGTGAAGAGATTGGTGTGTTGATCCTCACACAACAGTCAGTGTGCTGATCCTCTGGTGTGCTGATCCTCTGGTGGGGACTAACTGGGTGGTAACTGGAGGCAGGTAGGAGGCGCTGGAGGAGGTGGGTCGCTGGGGGTGTGCCTTGGGGTCTATGTTTTGTCTCTGGTAAGTGCCAGCTCTGTCTCTGTGACTCTCCAATTCTTTGTTTCCTTGTCCTGAGCTGCTTTCCTCCTCCCCACTTTTCCACCATCATGTTCTCAGGCCTAGAGTCAGCCAGCTGTGGACTGAGACCTCTGAAACCATGAGTCTCCAAATGAACTTTTCCTCCTCTAATTGCTCTTGTCAGCTCTTTTGGTCACAGCAGTGAAAGAGATGCCTAGAACATTTCACAGTGTGTCTTGGGGTCAGTTTCATCACCCATGATGGCTGAGAATGGCCTGGAGGTGCTGTTAAGGATTTCAACGATTCTCCATCCAGGAGAGAGAGGGAGTTGGCCTAGAGGCACAACCAAAGCAGAAACTCTGTTGCGGCAGGTGGCTGAAGTCATGGTAGTGCACATGGGGAAGTCACCCTTTGTGGGACCAGGAGAAAGAGGAGAGCGGGTTTCCCAGCCCAAGGGCTTCCTTAGACCCAGAGGTGGCTTTACAGGGCAGTGAAATGACCTGGGTCATTTGAGAAAGATAAAACCCCAAGACAGAGTGAGCCTGGAATCCTTTTTTGGAGAAGAGAAGGGAGACTTCTCCAGAACCACGGCCTTGAGGAAGTCCCCTCCCTGGACACTTGGTGGCCAGTCTCTGCTCTAGGCACCCTACTGGACAAGATCCACTCTCCTGGAAGTTGTTCCACTAAGCTGTCAAAGGCCAATGCAAAGGGAGTCAGGACCACAGCCCGGATGGCCCAGAGCACAGCAGGGAGCAGCTCAGACTGCCTGCTGGCACCATCAGAGAGACTTGGTGAGCAGGGCCCAGCCATGAGACTGACTTAGAGCCACCAGAAAACCAATGGAGAGAGATTTCACTTCTGAGTACCATCTTTTGGCTACCTCACGCTCACTCCAGCCCGGGCCACATTGTAATCGGCATGTAACCACCTGGTTCACAAACACTGCTGCCGTGTGGTTTAGGTGACACTTTTATCAGTGGTTAAAGTCCTTCAGACAAAGCGACGTGTGGTTACTATGTTATAACCACACAGTATCAAAGGTTACTTGGCAAAGTGCAAAAGTGAGCCCCACCAACATCAAGGAGGCTCAGGAAACCATTCCTCGAAGCCTTCTGGTGACATCCAGAATGGTGTCAAAATCACATCAGTTCCTCCCAGATGGAGCTCATGTGCCTAAACCCTCTCAGGACGCCCAGAAATCAGACCCTTGTAAATGGATCTTCTTGCTACGTTCCAAGGTCCTGTCGGAGAGCAACCAGAGGTTCTAGATCATTGCATCAAAGGGAAGGGAGCCCGTCACTGAGAACGTGTCGCTGGCTGCATCCTGTCTTGTTCTGGGAACAAGCGTGCCTAGACCGCTCATCTGACTTGGCATCCACAAATGCCTACTGATGTCACTGCTGAAGATGTCGAGTGATAACAGACCCTGCCTCCGAGGTCTTGCCATCAAACTGGAGAATCAGAGGGGGACGTATGTGACGCCCAGATGAGGCAGAGGAAAGCCCCCCGCCCCCACCCCCAGAAGGGAGGGGCTGGTGGACGGCGTCCCACGCTGCAAAGGAAAATGAACCCAAGTCCAGGTGGCTCCTGAGGACGGCTGGCATTTTCCGAGAGCAGTGTCAGAAGAGGAGCAGGCAGGGACGCTGAGTCAGGAGGGCTAACCAACGAGTGGGTGTGAGGAAGGAGAGAAAAGGGTGGTGGTGAGGCGTGGTGGTGAGAAGGTGGCAGAGAAAGAAGGAACTTGGGCTCATTTTTTATGTTGGGGGAGACCTGGGCATCCCTGCAGCAGCAGGTGAGGTGTCAGTGGGAGACGGAGAGGGAGTCAAGCTCTCGAAGCTTCCATGTGTCACACTGTGGTTTGGACATTGTTTTGGAAGCCTCCCAAAGGTCCCTATGATAAGGGCTTGGTTGCCAGAGTGGTGCTATTGGGAGGAGGGGGATCTGAGAGGTGGGGTCTCATGGGAGGTCCTGAGGTCATTGGGGGTGTGCCCTCGGAAGCAATTGTCGGACCCTGACTGTCTTCTCTCTGGCTCTGCTTTCTGGCTTGAGTGTGACCAGTGGTTCTCACATATGCCCCTGCTAAGATGGGCAGCCCTCACCAGAGACCAAATCAGTGAAGTCATGCAATCTTGCACTTGATTCTCCAAAACTGTGAGTTAAAAAACACTTTTCTCTTTATAAAGTTAGTTGCCTCAGGCATTTCACCATAGTCACACAGAGCTGATATTTAATATACTCCACCAGCACAACTGCACAATTAACGCACTCCTTTTTGAACTCAAGGGCACTTGACCACTGAGCCACATCCCCAACCCTATTTTGAATTTTATTTAGAGACAGGGTCTCACTGAGTTGCTTAGCACCTCACTTTTGATGAGACTGGCTTTGAACTTGTGATCCTCCTGCCTCAGCCTCCAGAGCTGCTGGGATTATAGGCATGGGTATAACTGGGCTAACCCACTCTTTTTAACTTCTGCAGTATGTTCAGAACCAGGGTATACCATTGTTCGGTTAGTATTGTTTGTTTTACAATGAGAATATGCTGATATTTTATATGTGAGGTTTTAAAAAAAACAACAAGAACAATCTATTTCTTGGAGGAGCTCAGGGAAAATTCAAAAAAGTAACCATAGGTAAACAACATGTAGTCTGTGGGAGAGCATATTGTTCAGCCATGAAAAGGGACAAAGTACATAGTACTAGCTATGACAGGGATGATCCTGAAAAATAATATGCTGAGTCACAAAAGGCCACACATTGTATGATCCCATTTATATGAAATGTCCAGAACAGGCAAATCCTCAGAAACAGTTGATGGTGTTTGCCAGGGTCTGGAAGGATAGAGGATGAGGAGTCAGTGCTTCATGGGTGTGGGTTTTCCTTTGGTGGTGATGAAAATATTTTGGAATTAGATACAGATTCCAAACCCAACCCCACACTGCTGGGAATGTACAAAGAGCTGCCACTGAACTGTGCACTTTGAAGTGGTTGATTGTGTTGTGAGAATTTTACATCAGTAATTGAAAAAAATAAAAAACTACCATGAAAAATGGTGGCTGGCCCTGCCCCTTGCTGGATCCTTCATCCCTCCTTTCAAGGATTCATTGTTTAGGAAAGAAACCTGAACAGTGGTGGGTGGGTTAACTCCCTGCACATACATTGGGGCCGGTTTCCTGTCGTCTTCCTTACAACCTGGACCACGTGTCACCTTTTATAGCTTCCCTATAACCCAGGCTTTAACTGCAGTTAACAGGGACCAAGCTTTGCAAGGTAAGCAGCTACCAAGGCTGGCCGTTGACCAAGGGTTTCCCCAGATGTGGGACTCTCGGTACCGGAGCTGGGAAAGTCCTGGGCAACCTAGCATGAGTCAGACACCAGATCTCATGCTCCGGCTACACAGGGTTTGCAGAAGTCAAGACTGGGGCCTTTCTAGTCCTGCTGGCCAATCCCAGGCTCTTTCACCCTTTAAGGGTCTTCCCCCAGGGTCAGCACAAATGTACAAGAGGACTCTTGTGTACCAGGAGGAGGCTGGATCATAAGATCAGTGAACATGGGATAGTTCTGGATTAGAGAACGTCAATAGTTTTTCATTTTGGAGTGTAGATTGGAATTTCCTTTGAGGTCCACTTTGAGGTCAAGGGTCAACATCATGAGTAGCCTCTTGAGTTACCTGGATGCCAGGCAACTACTTACGGATTATGCTGATGGTGGTGGTGGGAGATTGGCAGGACACCTGGGCTCAGATGCCACTAGTGGCTGTAATCAGGTGACACCTGGGTGATGCAAATAGACTGAGTAATTTATAACCTCCTATAAATTACTATATCTAGGAAGGAGACAGGAGAAAGAGCCACTGGGACTCTTTGTTCTTTGGCTTTAAAGTCCAGGTTACTGGGGCATGTCTGATGGGTTGGGGTGGGCAGAGCTTGACTGCAGCTCATAAAAGGAAGAACAACAGGGGCTCGGGTTATCCCAAGGGCTGGGAGTCTGGAGGAGTAGGACTGAGGGGAGTCTGACCTGTGGTCCTGCAGTCCAGGTCATTTTGGAGGAAGTATTGGTCTGGGTCATCCTTTGAGGATGACTCTGTTGGCTGGCTCCAATGCATTATGGTGAATCAAAAGCACTATTTGTGATAGCCCCAAAGCAGAAACAGCCCAAATATCCATGAACTTATGAATGGCTAAACAAAATATGGGGTATCCACATCATGGAAATTGTTTGGGAATAAAAAAGAGCAGTCATGGCTCTACCCCGTGACTGTGGGCCTCAGCCAGGACCCCAAAGTGACCAAGAACCTGAGCATGCCAAGGGACAGCTGTCCCCGCCAGCACCTCACCGAGCAGGCCAATTCATGTGCGCCATGATCTAGGAGCTGTGTGGCTTTGCCCTGCAAGACTGGAATACGGGAAGCTGCTCAAGGACTCCAGGACTCAAGGACAAACAGGTCCCTAACATATTTTTACCAAATGATTTTAAGCATGAGCTTTTCCCAGATCAGTTATTCCACTGGGAGTTGCAAGATGCTTATTGTCTGATTCTTTCATTAATTTCACATTTTCCGGTGCACACCTGTAATTCAACAGCTCAGGAGGCTGAGGCAAGAAAATCGTAAGTTCAAAGCCAGCTTCAGCAACTTAGAGAGACCCTAAGCAACTTAGCAAGACTGTCAAAAAAAAAAAAAAAAAGGGCTGGGGCTTTTGCTCACTGCCCAGTGTTAGAGCACCCCAGGTTCAATCCCCAGAGTTGGAAAAAATATATATTTTTTGCATCTACTGCCTGAAATTTTCTAAAACGAATGATTTCCTTGTTGATTTCAGGAGTGATTTTCATGTCAACAAACATGGTTTAAAAGCTCCAAATTAGTTCAACTACCTCTTTCACAAATGATAAATACTAAGGTTCGGTCCTCTCCTTGCTTTTTATTTTATCTTTTAATTAATTAATTAATATTAGTTTTTTGGGGGATAGTTTTATTGTATTATACATAACAAAATTTTTCATTTTTTTACATTTTAAGTGTGCAATTGAATGACAATAAATCTACAATTACAATTTTGCATAACCATCACCATTATCTATTTTTAGAACTTTCATCACCCAAATAGAAACTTGGTAATCGGTGAGCATCAACATCCAGTTCCCCAATCCTTCCAGCCCCTGGTCTCTAACCTACTTTTTTTTTAAAAAAATTAAATTATTTATTTATTCTAATTTGTTATACATGATGGCAGAATGCAATTCATTTCATATTACACATATATGGCTCAATTTTTCAAGTCATTGATTGTGTGATTGTGTGAAAATACTTTTTATTTATTTTTATGGTACAGGGGATTGAGCCTAGGGCCTCACATGTGTTAGGCAGGTGCTCTACCACTAAGCTACAGCCCCAGCCCCAAGAAGTACTGAGGTTCAGGTAAGTAAAAAAGTTTGCTCAAAAGGCACAGTAAATAGAAATGAAAGGATACTTTTTTTAATACCAAGAGAAGAAAGATCTTTATTTTGAAATGACTTTGAAAGGCCAGGGTAGGGCACCTCTAACTATCCTTTTGGAAAACCTGTCAGTATTTATTACAACAGGACAGAGCTCTGGAAACAGCCAGGATCTGGGAAATATTAGAAGACATTCTGTTTTATCTATAAGCAAAATTTGATCCCAATGTCTCTCTGCAATAATTTCACATGACTTTGGGAGTTCTGGCTAACAGAACAAGATAAAAAGTAAACAAGAGGCATAATGATCATGAATAAGAATACAAAATCATCACTATTTGTATACAGTGTGAATACTCTTTCTAGAAGAGCAATTCTCAAACTTTTCAGTTTTGGGATCCATTTAGCCTGTTAAAATTTACTGAGAACCCCCAAAGACCTTTGTTTATGGGGAATATATGTGATATATATGTGTGTGATTGGATACACACACACACACATTTATCATATTAGAAATTTAGACAGAAAGACCTGAGAATATTTACTTATTGATTCAAAAGTACAAGATAATTACATATTAACACAAACTACATATTTTCATGAAAAATAATTATGTTTTCCAAAACAAAAAATATTTGGTGATAAAAATCACAGTGCTTTTAAAAAGAGATTCTGCAAATCTCATTCATTTCTGACCTCAGGAAGCCAGCTTAGGTCTGCTGTGCTCTCAACAGGTGCCAATAATGCAGCCTCTAGAAAATCCCACTTCACATTTTGCTGAGAGAGTGAAGGTGGAAAGGGAAAACAACCTCTTGGCATTATTGTGGAGTTTTGACCTTGCAGGGCCCCTGAAAGTGTTTTGGGAACCGCAATTTGAGAATTGATGTTCTGGAACATCAAGAGACTCAGGTATAAGTTTTACTAATCCATCCATCCATCCATCCATCTTATGTATACAATTCAATCATTCTTAGTAACTTCACAGGATTGTATAACTGTTATCACAATCCAGTTTTATTTTAACTATTTTTCCTTTTCTTTTTTTTAATTTTCTTGGTGCTGGGGATTGAACCTGGAGCCTCACATATACTGAGCATGCTCTCTACCACTGAGCTATACCTCCTCCCTCTTTTAACTCTTAAAAAAACATTAAGTATAATTAGAGTTAGAGAAAGTACATATATCTATTTATATATAAAAACAACTACTTGAAATTTGAAGATATTTTAAAAGTATTTTTTCTTTCAATTACGACAGCTTAAACTAAGTCATTAGAACGATCATCTTAGTGAGTCAGTAAAATATTCAATTACTTATTGGGCATTGTGTGGTGGTCAGTTTTATGGGTCAAGTTTTCTGGACCACAGAACCCAGATATTTGATCAAACATCATTCTAGATGTTTCTGTGAAAGTGTTTTTTAGACGTGTCCTAATTTTCTGAATGGTGGCTTGGACCAGGCCAGTAGTTATGGAGGTATAAAGTGGTCAGAGTCGAGGTGTCTGACAGGCAGCCCTGGCAGGATTTCCTGACACCAGAGTGCAGGAGGGGGGAGTCAGGGAGGATCGAAGCTGACACAAGAGCACAGCAACTTGAAGAAAAGAATTGCCGTTTATTGTGACAGGAAAAGACTGAATGATGAGACAACCTGACTTGGTTTCAAGTCACCATCAGCATCCCTCATTTTATAATGGAAGACTTTAAAGAGAAAGAATGAAAGAAAGGAAGGTAGGAAGTGTGTCTGAAGCACATGGTTCTAGAACCTTCTAGATAACAATGCAGCCATGAACTGTGCTGGAAGTTGCATGTCCGCCATCACATATTTTTACATTATCCCTGTGTTGTGAGTGTGAGTAGATCGGCTTTCTGTTGTTATTCCTGGGTGGTGCGGGTGCGTTAGTACTGTGGCTTTAGGCACGGAGACAGCCAGTAGGTGGCAGGGCTGGAATTTGACTTGGATTGTTGGATCCTGGAGCTTGTAGCCCTTTAGGACATCGTAAAATGGCTAACTGAAAAGCTGAGCATCAGAAAGAGATGCCCCACAATAGCCCTGCTTTATCCATTGACACACTGGAGAATGGTGAAATCAGCAAGTCATTTTTCTTCCTGGTAGTTGGCTCTTGCAAATGCCACCCATGAAGACAAAAGAGCTTCCCTGCACTGAAGAGGAAGTGTAACTAGACACCGTTTGCTTAGTCAAGGGGAGAATTTCAACATGAAATACATTATACATTTGGGGAAGTCTGTCAGCAGGCCAAGAGACCACCAAAAAAGTCAAAACAAAAAAAAATAGAGAAATGTATACTTCCCCAGAAGAAAATTGTGTAAGGTTTAAGGAAACAACACAAAAGCAGTAAACATCTGAGTCTGTCATGGGTGATGATGGACAAGCACCTGCCAGCACCGTCTGAGCTGAGGTTCTGAGCACGGTAATGAGACGGGCAGCTCTAGGCTCGAGTCCCTGGCCGGGCTTCGGGGTGGAAGAATGCACCAGGTCTTCCTTTTTTAAAACTTCCTTTTTTTCTGAAACAACAACCTGCAACAGAACTGGGAAGACCCAAGCTTTGGTTCTTGTATTTTTTTTTCTTGATGATGTGAGTGACAGGAAGTGGGTGACAACCCAAGCTGGTTCCTGGTCAGTTACAGAGGAAGCCCTGGGTACAGCCGCGGTTAAATTTTAGAGGAAAACAAATATACAAGACAAATGCATCATTTTAACAACTTCCATCTTAAAAAAACAATGGCAAAATCAAAGCTTATCTATTGTGTTCCATACCATTAATGAAATCAAATACTCTTCTTGCTTAGGGTAAATGTAGACTTGAACTCTCTCCATTTCTAGGCAAATGACACCTGGCCATAGAGGCTGCTCTCTACTTGTGGGCACCGCTCCCCACATCGGAACCTCCTGTCCTTTGTTCTCCCCACTATCTATTCAGTCCTTTTGGGCACAGATCCCTCCTTGAGATCAGTACTTTAATCTCCCTGGAGTTTCAAGGGTAAAGGCAGTCGACTGTTAATGCTGCTGACGGGCCACCCTCAGAGACCACAGGGAAGAGCTCAGGGCTCTTTATAAAGGGCCTCGTGTCTGCTCTTGGTTTCCAGCTAACTCTAAGGTGTCCTGGAATTATGTGTCCTCAGCAGACCTTTTTACCTGGACAGCAGGTGTCTGCATGTTGTTGTCATTCCTTTCAGGTAAATTACACTACTCCCACAGGCTGGGGTCTGACCCCACATACCTAGGTGATGTCATCCGGAGCTGTTCAACCTTAGCTGGATTCCTCTCTGGGCCTTTAGCAGGGAGTGAGGGTCAGGCCTGTGGGTGTGGCTGCAGGCACTGGGGACTGGCCTCTGTCTGCTGTGACCGAAGGTAAGACCATACACTCATTGTATGTTCCAAAGAATAAGCAGTATTTTTAAGTTAAAAACATAAAGGGGGGGCTGGGGATGTGGCTCAAGCGGTAGCACGCTGGCCTGGCATGCGTGCGGCCCGGGTTCGATCCTCAGCACCACATACCAACAAAGATGTTGTGTCCTCTGAGAACTAAAAAATAAATATTAAAAAATTCTCTCTCTCTCTCTCTCCTCTCTCACTCTCTCTTTAAAAAACAACAACAACAACAACAACCAAAAAAAAAAAACATAAAGGGCTAGGGTTGTGGCTCAGTGGTAGAGCACTGGCTTAGCACACATAAGGCACTGAGTTCGATCCTCAGCACCACATAAAAATAAAATAAAGGTATTGTGTCCACCTACAATTAATATATATATATATATATATATATATATATATATATATATATATATGATATTTAAAAAGAAACATTTCTTCCCAAGAAACAGCAAAGCCAGGGGAATGCTTGCTCTGGGGGGTTCCTGGGGACGCCCCAAGAAGTGCTGTACACAGATGCTTTCAAGGTACCATCTCTCCACCTGGACACTTTGGACATTTTGGGCCAGATGACTCTTTGCTGTGGGGGTGAGGAGGACAGTCCTGTGCCTTGGACCTTCTAGATACCAGTGGCACTCTTGCTTACTCTCCAGTTGTGACATCTCCAAAGAGTGCCAAATTCCCTGGGGAGTAAATCTGCCCCCAGCTGAGAACTGACATCAGTGTGCCATATCTCAGCTTCCGTTCACGCTCTTGACTACAACTCACCTGCTGAACTTCTCCACTTCCCCTTCCACGATCATCCTTCATTCACTCTATAAAGAAGGGTGTAGCCATCCCCCCACCCCCCAACTCTCACTAGGGTGCCCTGGGCAAATGTAAGGGACAATTCAAATGGCTACAGGTCACACAGCAAAGAGACAGTTTGATTGGGAAACAGAATGGCCCAGTGACTTGGTGATCATTCCTTTAGGAATGCTGGCACTTATTAGTCATTTGCTTACAAGAGAAAGTAAGGAGAAACTACCCAAATTGCCTGTCGATCAATAATTAAGCATATATTTATTTATTTATTTTTAATTGTAGTTGAACACATACCTTTATTATATTTATTCATTTTTAGTGGTGCTGAGGATTAAACCCTGGGCCTCGCATGTGCTAGATGAGCGCTCTACTCTGAGCCACAACCCCAGCCCTAAGCATAATTTTAAAACTTTTTATTATGGGAAATTTACACATTCTTAAACTAGAAAAAATAATGTATGATGATGAGTCACTAGTGTTATGGAGCTGGGCACTTCTGAGAGACTGAGGTAGCTCAAAGACCCTCTCTTCAAACCCCGATTCTTGTGATCAAGTCAGGAAGATTTCAGACATGTCGCTGAGAGCAATAGAAATGAGTTTATCGATGAGATAGGGAAGGGGAAGGGGACAGAGGTTAACCTGCAGATTTAATAGGGTACTCTCTGAGGATCAGCTCTAGGTGAGGGAAGGAAAGAAGAGGGAGCTCTAGGGCAGCCCTCAGAGGTGTCCCGAGGCGGGCAACCCCCAGTGGACAAGGCTTTGGTTGTGAGCAGCCCCAGGGAGGGCCTCACCAAGGTGAGCAAGGCAGTGCTCCTCAGCAAGGCACTTCCCGAAGATGTTGGCAGGGTCAGGCTGTCTCTCTCCACACCTCAGCAGGTGTTGGGGGCAGGGATAAGAACTTCGTTTTGATCCTCCTGTTGCCCCTACTACATTATGCTGCCCTGTCACCCCCACTCCCTTATCCAGTGCTACTATGAAGTCAGTCCCAGGTATCTATGACTCCATCTAGAACGTTTTAGCTTTAAATACAAGGAACCAGCCAGGCGAGGTGGCGCATGCCTGTAACCCCAGCAGCTCAGGAGGCTGAGGCAGGAGATAGTGAGTTCAGAGCCAGCTTCAGCAATGGCAAGGAGCTAAGCAACTCAGTGAGACCCTGTCTCTAAATAAAATACAAAAAAGGGCTGGGGGATGTGGCTCAGTGGTTGAGAGCCTCTGAGTTCAATGCCTGGTACTCCCCCAAACAAATAAACAAACAAATGATAAATGCAAGGAATCATGAAATCATTACTTGACCCAAAATAAGTGAATAATTCATATTATAAAAATTCAGTTAGCGTTAAAATTTTAATTAGCTCATAGATGTCATTACCTTCTTTCAAATGTTCTGACACTTCCTCAAAAATCTAAAAATAGAATTATAAAAGATAACACACATACACACACACACAAATTGAACATTGATGAACTCTCTCTCTCTCTTTTTCTTTACAACTGATTTGCCAATGAAACCATATCGCTTGCTTGAAGTCTGGAGTTGCTAATTGCATCTGTACAGTGTCATGTGGCCTATTTCTCTGTCCCCTGTATTTCCCATGAGTTGGTAATTAAATGAAAGGCCAGGATAGGATGGAGTTCTGGGTAGGACTACCCCATAGGTAGTGATGTCGTCCTGCACCAGGAAATGCAATAGTGTCAGGTCATTTCTATTCTTAGGATGTTAGCAGCTGTTGAAGCTCAACCGTTAGAAACATTTTTTGTTAGACGTTCACTAAGTAGATTTTGACCTATAACTTAGAAAGAATTCGGACTCAAGTGGAAGTGATATCTTTTATAATTCTATTTTTATTTTTTTGAGGAAGTGTCAGAACATTTTCCATAGCGACTGTACCATTTTACATTCTTCCCAACAATGCAAAAGGTTTCCAGTTCACATCCTCAACAACACCACTTACTTCTTCTTCTTCTTTTTTTGATAGTAATGATTGTGAAACAATATCTCACTGTTGCATTTCTCGAAGGATTAGTGATGTTGAACATCTATTCATGTGCTTCTTGGGCATTTGTGTCTTGGAGAAGTGTCTATTCAAGTCATTTGCCCATTTTAAAAATTGGGTTGTTTATTTTTTGTTGATATGTTGTAGGCACTATTGACAAATTTTGGATATTAAGTTCTTATCACACATATGGTTGGCAAATATTGTTTCCAATTTCCACAGGTTGCTTTTTCACTCTATTGATTATTTCCTTTGAAACTTCCAAGTTTGATGGACTCCCCTTTGCCTTCCATTTTGTTTTTGTTCTCTGTGATTCTGGTGTCATATCCAAGATGTCAGTAAAGATATCCAAGTCCAATGTCATGAAGATTTCCCCTATGTCTTCTTCTAGCAGTTTTGTAGTTCCAGATTTTATGTTTAGGTCTTTAGTCCATTTCGATTTAATTTTTTATATGGTGTAATGTAAGTTCCAACTTTATTCTTTTCATGTGGACATCTGGTTTTTTTCAATAACGTTTGTTGAAGAAAGGTACACTCCTCATTGTGTGCTCTTGGCATCGTGTGACCATATAGGTGAGGGTTTATTTTTCAGCACTCTAATCTATGTATCACTGGCCTATATGTTTGTTTTCATGCCAATGACACATTATTTTGATTGCCATAATAAGCTTTGAAATCAGGAATTGAAAGGTCTCCAACTTCATCCTTTTTCAAGGTTGTCTTGGCTGTTGAAATTTTATATGAATTTTAGGATTTTATTTCTATTATGCAAAAAATGCCACTTGGATTGTGATAGAATTACATTTAATCTGTAGGTTACTTTCGGTAATATGAACATTTTAACAATACTCAGTCTTCCAATCCATGAACATGGGATGTCTTTCCATTTATTTGCTTCTTCTTTAATTTCTTTTATCATTGTTTTATAGGTTTCAGTATACAAGTATTTCACTTTCTTGGTTAAGTTTACTCCTAGGAATTTTAAGGTTTTTTAAAAAATATTTACTTATTTTTTTAGTTGTACACAATACCTTTATTTTGTTTATTTATTTTTATGTGGTGTTGAAGATCAAACCCAGGGCCTCGTCCATGCTAGGTGAGTGCTCTACTGCTGAGCCACAATCCCAGCCTCAGTATTTTAGGTTTTTTGATGCTATTGGATATTGCTCTTAAAATTTCTTTTTCAGAATGTCTATTGTTATTGTATAGAAATGCAACCAACTTTTGTATGTGTGTGTTTGTTTTGTATTTGGCAACTTTGCTGAATTTGTTAGTCTGCCCTAAACTTAATAATCTGCAAAGTACAAACATTTTCATAGAGAATTTTAATTCATTGGGCCTTGCTGGACATCATTGAATAATATGATAGATGACATCCTCAGTTATGATTCTGCAGAAAATAGACACTTTAGTAGTCATTTTAAAAATTTATTCTTTCATTAACAGATATGAATTGAGTGCCCACATTTTCTAGGAACTATGCTTGTATCTGATTATATATTGGTGGATAAAATATACTTGCTCTCTGCCTCTGAGTCTAGATTCTAGTGGGGAAAATAAATTCATAACCAAACTAATAAAAACAATGATGGATTGTGAGGAGAATGGTTCAGGAGTCAGATCAGGGATTTACAGGGAAGTCTCTTTGAGAGGTGACATAAAAGCTGGGATCTGAGAGAAGGAGACTGTCAGGTGAGGATGGGTAGAGAGGACCAGTAGGGCCACTGTCCAGGAAAGAGGTCCCTGTTTTTGAAGGTCCTGAGGAGGGAAAAGCGATGAGAAACAAAGGAAGGCTGAGGGGTGTGGATCAGTGGTAGAACACATTCTTAGTATGCAAGAGACTCTGGGTTCAATCTCCAGCACCAAAAATAAATAAATAGATACAAGAAGACAGCCAATATGGCTCAAGTGTAGTAGGTAGGAGAAAAAAAAGAGGTGAATGTGGGAGAGACAGTAGAGGCCAAGCTATGCCTGTTGAATAGTCTTTCTTAGGAAGGACACTGACTTATGGATTACCAGGGAAACATTCACAGGACATGTTGAAGCTGATGTTCTGTGCTATTTTCTATATTCAGAGAAGTATATGGTAAGCAAGCTTTCTCTGACACTTTGCCATGTTCTGTCAATCATGTTTAGAAAAAGTGCAGAGCAAAGGTCTTCTCAGGTTGAGCCCTCTGGGGAGCGCCTAAAACTAGTGTGCTGTGTGATTGGGAGGAAAGAGATGCCAGAGAGTGAAAATGAAGGGTCTGAGTCTGACGTGTGCTCTTCCTCTATTAGCCCTCCATGTTTCTCCTACCATGCATGTAAATTCAGTAAACATTATGAATATTCTTTTAAAATAATTTTTTAGGGGGTACCAGGGATTGAACCCAAGTGTGCTTAACCACTAAGCCACATTCCCAGCCCTTTTTTAATAAAATTTTTATAAATTTTATAAAATTTATATTTATCTGTCGAACTGCTGGAATTACATGCATGAGGCACCATGCCCAGCTTGAAAATCCTTAACATAACTCTGAACAGATTGTTAGTGAGATGAACTACAGCAATTTTCAGGAACATAAAAATTGGTCTGAGCCAGGCACGGTGGTTCACACCTGTAATCCCAGTGGCTCAGGAAGCTAAGGCAGGAGGATCAAGAGTTCAAAGCCAGCCTCAGCAACAGGGAGGCACTAAGCAACTCAGTGAGACCCTGTCTCTGAATGAAATACAAAATAGGGCTGGGGATGTGACTCAGTGGTCAAGTGCCCCTGAGTTTAATCCCAGTAACCCCTGCTCCCCCCCCAAAAAAATTGGTCTGAGACAGACCCTCCAAGTAAAAATGAGTGGAAATATCTAATTTCATGGCTTGTTGAGGAGAAATTTAGAAGAGAATTTTAGTGTATACCTATCAAAGTTATTTGCCTATCATTTGGTGTAAAATTACTTTTGCTCTCTTTTACCTTCTAAAAGTGCATTATCATTCTTTTGTATCATTTTTATAGGTTTCTGAGTCTACTAGTTGAATTCTATTCCAGTTCTTGCAAAACCTTCCCACATGAGTTGGTTGAACTAAATACTGCACTGTGTTCTGTAGAAAGAGGAGACTGAAGAGGTCATTTATAATACACAATCTACTGGGCACAATGGACAAAGAAGGAAGTGGTGATTTCAAATGCCATCCTCACACACCACCGAAGCAGGAACCTCTAGCTAACCGCTTGCTGGTCTGGCCTCTCCCTGGGGGCAGATGGTGCAATAGATACTGAAGCATTAGTCATCTCTTATGGGTCAAGGCTCTGACTGTTCAGCTGCTGGTTCAAGTTATACTGAGGCAGTGAGTCGGAGCTTAGTGAGGCATCGCATCTAACAGGGCATGTGGTGTAGCGATTGTACCTGGAAGCCAGGGCTGTCCCCTTGCAGATGCATCCCACTCCTGAGGAGATGGTATTTCTTCCCACCCTCTTCATGTCTATTAGTGTAGACAGAGGGCTTCCTTCTCAACAACGAGGCAGAATGTCAAGACAGAAATGGAAGGCCTGAATAACACCTTGAACCAAATATTCATAACAGACATCTACAGAACTCTGTATCCATTAACAGCAGAATGTGAATTCTTCTCCAGGATAGAACACATGCAAAAGTCTCAATAATTTAAAATTATTAAATCAAAATAGATATCCTCTGACTACAATGGAATAAAATTAGAGATCAGTAGCAGAATGAAACATGGGGCATTCACAAAAACATGAAAATTAAACAACACTGTTAAACAGCCAATGAGTCAAAGGAGAATTTTCAAAGGAAATTAGAAAACCTTAGAGATGGATGAAAAGAAAAATACAATACGCTGAACTGATGGACTGCAGTAAGAGCAGTACTTAGAAGGAAATTTACGTAGATTTTTATAGATTAAGACAAAAAAAAATCTCAAATAAATGACCTGGGCTTGTACTTCAAGATATAGGAAAAAGAAGGGCAAACTCATTTCAAAGTCACAGAAGAAAGTAATAAATATTAGAGTGAAAATAAGTGAAATAGAATAGAGAAATCATAGCTTGCTGAACTCCGCATGCCAGCGACTTGGGAGGCTGAGGCAGGAGGACCTCAAATTCAAAGTCAGCCTAGGCAACTGTCCGGAAATAAATACATAGGCCTGGGGATACAGGAGGAGGGGAGGGAGGGAGGGAGGGAGGGGGAGAGAGAGAGAGAGAGAGAGAGAGAGAGAGAGAGAGAGAGAGAGAATTAACAAGACCAAATGTTGGTTCTCTGTTCTCTGAGAAGATCAGTAAAATTGACTTTTACTTGACTGATGGGGTGGAGTCTGCAGGGGGAACAGAGAAGACTCAAATTACTGAAATCAGGAATGAAAGAGAGGACATTTCTACTAACTTTAGGGAAATAAAAAGGATGATAAGGAAAGTGGCTAAATTGTTTCATGCCAAAAAGTTAGATAACCAAGATGGAATGAGAAAATTCCTAGAAAGACACAAGCTACCAAAACTGACTCAAGAAGAAATCTGAGTAGACTCCAAGTGCTATGGTTTGGATTTGAATGTCTCCCCAAAGCTCATGTGTTGAAGCTTGGTGGCCAGTGCAGCAAATGGTCAGAGCTGGGGCCTCTCTCTCTCTGCTTCTCTCTCTCTCTCTGCCTTGAAGTGAGCAGATTTGCTAGGCCACAACCTTCCTGCCATGATATTCTGCCTCCCTGCAGGCTCAGAAACAAGGGAGACAAGTGACCATGGCATGAAACCTCTGAAATTGTGAGTCAAAATAAATCTTTCCTCTTCTGAGTTGATTTACTCAGGTATTTTGTAATAGCAATGGAGAGCTGACTAACACATCAAATAAAGAGACATAATCTGTAATTTAATCCAATTACAACTCACCTTCCCACATAGGAAAACCGAGGTCAGATGGCCTCACTGGTGAATTCTACCAAACGTGTTTATTTGTAGTGTTAGGGGTCAAACCCAGAGCTCCATATTTGCTAGGCAAGAGATCTACCACTGAGCTACATCCCCAACCCTATTGCCAAACATTTGAAGAAAAATTAACACCAATATTCTACAAACTCTTTTGAAAAATAGAGAAGGGAATCTTTTCCAACTCATTTCTATGAGACTATATTTTAAATATTTTTATTTTGCATATTATGATATTTTTACATCTTAAAAAACTGTCTAGGGAGACACTTCTCCTCCCAAGTATAGGCAATTCTCAGAGATGTCAAAGGGCACATTTGGGATATGTCACTGACATATGAAACTAACCATCAGAGCTGGACCTCCTCTATCTGGCCTGTGCATCCCAGGAGGGAACATTCCCGTGCCCTGCTCTTCCCAGGGCTAGGTTCCAGGCAGTGGGGATCATCCCTGTACTCCAAAGCCACTGAAGTATTCACACCGGCCTGTCCTAATCTGTCGCCCTGCGCGGCCTTGCCTGTCTTACAGAACCCTGATGAAGGCCGTGGCCTGAACCTTCCCCTCACTCCTGTCTTCTGCCTCTTGACACCTGGTGTTCTCCCCAGGTGACCTGTGTGCTGTGCCGTGCCTCCTGTCTCCAGGTCCTTTGAGTATAAACAAGTTCATTTTTCTGACTCGGCTTGAGGATGCATCTGATTGGCCACCTCCTAGAAGAACACAAAACAGAGTCCAGGTGGGGATAACTCAGTGGCAGGGTTTTGCCCAGCATGTGTGAGACCCTGGGTTTGATCTCTGATACCACAAAGCAACAACAGACCAACATCCAAAAACCAAACCAAAGACCAGCCTGCATTACCCTAAAACCGAAATCACAGATACCGGAAGCAAAGAAAACCATAAACCAACATAATTTATGAAGATAAATGTAAAAATCCTCAAAAATACTGGAAAGCTAAGTCCAACAATGTAGAAAAAGCACTATATACCACACCAAAGTGAGGTTTATCACAGGAATTTATGTTGGCTTAACATTTTTTAAACTTTAATTTAATGAATTTATTTATGTGGTACTGAGGATGGAACCCAGTGCCTCACACATGCTAGGCAAGCGCTGTGCCACTGAGCCCCAGCCCCAGCCCTGGCTTAACATTTAAAAAACTTGATGTGATAGATCATTTTACTGAAACAAAGGACAAAGAAATAGAGGTGATCTCAGTAGATTTAGAAAAAGCATTTGACAAAAATTTAGCACCCTTTCATGATTAAAAAAGCAACTAGGAATAGAAGGGAACTTCCTCAGTCTGGTAAAGGACATCTATTAAAAAATAAAAAATAAGTAAAAATGAAAAACCTTCATAGTTAATGTCATAGTTAATGGTTAAAGATGGCAACCTTTCTCCCTAAGTTCAGGACAAGACACTCTGTATTCACCACTGAATTCCAGATCTAACTGGCGAAATTAAGCAAGAAAAAACAAAAGGCAAGCAGGTTGGAAAGGAAGAAATGAAACTATGTCTATTTACAGATGATATGATCTTGTATGTAGAAAATCCTAAGGAACACACACACACACACATACACACACACATACACACACACACACACACACTGTTAGAATGGATCAATGAGTTCAGTAAAGTTGCAGAACACAAGATAAATATACCCCCAAGTTTTGTTTCTATACACTAGTAGTGAACTTCCTGAAAAAGAAATAAAGAAAATTCCATTCACAACAGTATCACAATGAATCAAATTCTTAGGAATAAATTTAAATAAAAAATGCAAAGCTTATGCACTAATAACTAAAAATTATTATCTAAAGAAATTAAAGAATACCTACATAAATGGAAGGATAGCCTACATTCATGGATTGGAAGACTTATAATTGTTAGTTTGGCCATATTCCCCCAATTGATTTACAAACTTAATGTAATCCTATTAGAGCCTACTTTTTTTTTTTTCCCAGAAATTGACAAGTGGATCCTGAAATTCATTCTCTTGTTGGAGGCTATCCTGTGCTTTGTAACTTGTTTAGCAGTATTCCCGACCTCTGCCTACTAGATGCCAATTCTCAATTCTTAGGTAAAATGGACTTTGGAAGTCAGAAAAGCCTTCAGGCAAGGAGTCAACAGAAGTTCCCTTTTGCTCAGAAACATTAAATGCCGAGGAAATAATAGGAGGCACTAAGGACATCTGCTACAGTTTATCCCTGTGCCCCTTAGAGCTCCTGTGTCCTACATTAATTTATTCCCTACTGGAACTGTTCCCCTGGTGAGGGCTTGTCACAATTAAAAAAGGATAAGAAACACATTTGAGCCAGGCATGGTGGTTCATGCCTGTAATCCCAGCAACTCGAAAGGCTGAGGCAGGAGGATTGCAAGTTTAAGGTCAGCCTCACAAGTTGGTGAGGCCTTAAGCAGCTTAGTGAGACTGTCTCTAAATAAAAAAATAACAAGGACTGGGAATATGACTTAGTGATTAAGTGCCCCTGGGTTCAATTCCTGGTACCAAACCAAACCAAACCAAATCAAACCAAACCAAACCTTTCCAATGGAGAGATGAGCAGGACAGCTGTAGCCCCGTTCCTGCAGGGTCTCAAATCTCATAATAAGAAGTCATCTTCTTCCTCCTTTCCCACTCATTCGAGATTTTCCTCCCTGTCCACAGCCTTTTTGGTCTGGTTTGCTTGCCTGGTGGGATTACCCACCCTTTACCCTCAGCGCCTGCGCCCCATTGCTGGGCCTTGTCTGTCTGTTACTGTAATTGCCTGTGCACAGAAAGCACCAAGACACACCCCTGTGAATTCCTGGTTCCAGATCTGCTCCTTTCTGCTCCATTATATAGTTAGAACTCTGTCACCTCCACACAGTTGGGGTGCTTTCTCTCCGCCTGCATAGCACCTCCATTCTCTGCCTGCTGAACTACTGGTGTGAGGAATTCAAACAATAATGTGGGAGCCACAAATTCAGGTTTAGTGGCGCCCTGACTGTGTGTCCTTTGGCAAAGCAGCCCCTTGTTCCCAAAACAGGAAATGAGAACTTCTAAAGTTGTGGGGTCAGATGGTGAGAAGTGCCACTGGATGTACAACCCTGGGTTCCCAGACTTTGCCGGAGACCCAGTGCCTCAGCCACTTGGAGTTCTTTGTCAACTGGGGCCTTGGCTGTGTCATTTAAGGCCATTCCAATCTTCTGTCAGAGCAATGTGGCATACTGTGGGACTGGATTCTCCTGTCATGAGCTCATTGCTTAAATGGGTCCTCCTTTGGCATAAAATGGGTCCTCTGGTCTCAGGCAATGTATCAGGGTTCAACTAGAGAAGGAGAAGCACTTTGAATGATTGAAAAAAAAAAAAAAAGAATTGTGATAGAAGAATGCCTCTCTGCTCCAAAAATGTCTATATCCAAATCCCTGGAATCCATGAATGTTAGTTTAGATGGAAAAGTGGGATTTATGGTAGCACATGGATTTAGGGTTGCCCATCAGCTGACTCTAAAATAGGGAAATTATCCTGATTATCCAGGTGGGCCCAATGTGGTCACAAGTGTCCTTACATGTGAAGAGGGAAACAGAAGCAGAGGTCAGAGTGACACCATGTGAGACTCTGACCAGCTATTTCTGGCTTTCAAGATGGAGGAAGGGGTCCCAGCCAAGCATGCAGGTGGCCTCTAGAGATGCAAAGACCAAGGAAACGGGATTCTCCCCAAGAGTCTCCATGCAGAAACACAGCCCTGAGGACACCTTGATTTTAGCCCAGAGACACCCGTTTTGGACTTCTGACTACAGAGGTCACAGATCTGTAATAAAATAATTTTGTGTTGTTTTAAGCTACTGTAACTAGTTAGAGTAGCAACAGAAAATGAATATAGGTACTGTTAGCTTTCCATTACTATAACACATACTTGAAATAAGAGACTTATGAAGAGGAAAGGTTTGTTTTGGTTTCTAGGAGGACCTTCCACTAGGCCCCGCCTCTTTCAGGGTCCACCACCTCCTAATAGCACCACGATGGAGACCAGCTTTCTCACACTCTGTGGCCCCTTAGGTAGTAGGGGCCTGAGGCATTGCTGGGCATGCAGGACACAGTGAAATCCCCGTGACAATGAATTGCTGCTCCTCCAGGTTCGAGTGGACCACTGAGTGGAGCACACTGCAGGGTTCAGCGTTGGTCAGGGCTACAGTGGGTGAGGCCTTGCTATGGGGTCCAGCCATAGCTTCCATTATGGTGGCTCTCCTCAAGGTCGCCGTGTGTGAACGCTGAGAGGCTAAAGATGAGGGCTGACTGCCCTGTCCACCTGGCCATTTAGTGCCTGTCCCGAATGGGTGCTCTCGATGAGCGCCTGCCTGGGACCAGAGGCCTGCACACTTTGGGGCATATTCCCGTGGGCCCACTCACAGCCTCATTCCCCAGACTGCTTTGTCTCTGAATTTCCAATTCTGTCATTCCAGGCTCCAAGACACTTGCCAGGGTGGATTCCTGGGAACAAGTAAAGGCCTCCAGCTCATTCTTTCACTTAAAAAGGTGTGTGAAGTCAAACTCTGCGGCCAGCCAGGGTGCTGAGTACAGGGCATGGAACAAGACTGTCCCGGTTCTGCCTTTACAACAAATTGCCCTGAGGATTGGGTCATTAGGCCAGTCATTCCATGGAAGAATGGAGTGCCATGGGTGCTGACAGCAGGAGGACCTGTTTGAGGTCAAAAGCAGTCCTGCTTTTTGGCCAAGTGATTCCTTTATCTGAAGGAAAAAACTCAGAAGAGAACAGTGAATCCATTTCAAAAGACCTTTTATCAAGCAGTTACAATAGAGGATGCAAAAATGATTCAATGCAACCCCTTGTCCTCGAGAAGCTCACATGCCTTGAGAAATAAAATTCGAACTTAGAAGTAACCGAAACAGGTTGCAGAATCACATTAGTCATACAGCCACGTATATACATACAGCAATACTAGTGTCTATTTTATTCTGCTGTCCTTCCTATCCCCCTTCCCCTCCCCTCCCCTCCCATCACTTCTCTCTACCCAATCTAATGTCACACACTTCTTTTTCCCCCCTCACATCATCATACATGTATTCTGTATAATGATGAGAAATTATACCCCATTTGATTAAAATGTATATGTCAAGATCATTGTACTCTCACGTGTAACTAATTAAAAAAAAAAAAGAAGTAACTGAAACAGGACACGTGCTGATCAGAGCCAGGTGTGGGAAGTGATAAGCAGGCAGATTCTCAGAGAGACCCACACAACCCAGATGGGAGGCACCTTTCTGCCCATGTCCTCATCAGGACGGAATTATGATGGAATTTATTTTTATGGCTATAAAAATGTTTGTGATGTTAACTCTCTTAGCCATGTGTTAAATTGTAAATAACTCTGCTTTGCATAATGTAGCTAATACCCACTTCTGTCTAAAGCATTATTTATATTGGTTTAGGGCATTGGAGGGCCCAAGGGTACTTATATATCTTAACATGACTAGTATTGCTAGATGAAATACAGGACACCCAGTTAAATGTGAATTTCACATAAACAAATGAACAGCGTTTTAGAATAGGTATGTTCCAAATAGTGCTTGGAACATGCTTGTACACAACAACAAAACAAACAAAAAACTGTTATGTATCTGTAATTTCAGATGCTGCACAAAGATGACATCCATGTTTATGTGGTAGAAATAATTCAGATTTCAAGGAGGGAATGACATACTTTCATTCTAAAAATTTCACAATCATTTTTCTAGCATATTCAAATATGCTAGCATATTCAAAGCATTACACAACACGAGATATTTTTAGTGTAAATATATCTCAAGCAATTTTTGGAATATACTTATACTCAAAATATAGTTTACCTAAAATTCGAATGTAATTCACATTTAAATGGGTGTTCTGTATTTTCATTTGTTACATCTGGCAACCTTATATGACACACACTGCCTTTATGGCTTCTCTTGACAACCATTTAAGAATCTATTCCTTAAAGAACTGCTGTTGTGGGCCTGAGCAGGTGCCTTGTTGCCCTCTAGTGGTAGATCCAGTTAATGTATGTACTTTCAATGTGCACTTAATTCAACTTGAGCCTTCACGTTACAAGCAAACAAGGACAATCCTTGTTTTCAAGGGGTTTGCCACATAATGGAAGGAAACATACACTATAGAAATACAATGAAATGCTCATCTGATCATTCAACATGCAGGTATGTCCTCTTTCCACAATAAATCTAGAAAACTTTGGGATGTCTCTGTGTGGGAGGGTACTGTCACAGGTGAGGTCATATTTTATTTCAATCAGCTCTTGAGTGGTGTTGTTTTTCAATTTCCTTCTTCCTCCCAATACCTGCCCCCCAAGACAGAGTATCTACACTGCCAAATTCCTTTCTTCGTATCATCACTAATGACTTCTTCATTACAAGTGTCAAGGGGAAGCAGACCACAGAAAGGGCACTGTGTATCCTTGTACTGCACATTGCTTGTATGCAAGGGAAGGGAGTGAGCAGTCCTTGGAGGAAGGATGGTTACCAGTCTCTCCTTTGTTCTCCTTAGAAAAAGGAAAAGATATGTTGAATTTTTCCCCATCAATATAAACTTCCCACAGTAAATATCCATGTATTCATACTGTCCTCAAGACTTCCAATTCTGTGATCAACCTAAGCTCAAGAAAAAGGAAGAGAGAACAAACAGGAGATTACTGGTACTGGCGCTATGTTAAGTAACTGGATGTACTTTGGGCATTAGAGATGAATTTATTTCCTTCCCTATCCATTTTGAAAAATAATTTGAGGAAGCTTATTAAAAACACAAATATAGAAGGGTTCCCAGATTGAATACAAATTATATTCAACTTCTGAGTCAAAATATGCCCAAGAGCAGGAAGTGTCTCCCTGCCTGGGAGGCAGCAGCAGCAGCCACTTGGAATGGAGTAGGAATTTTGTAATAGGAAGGCAGTTTAATTCAAGAAAGCCAAGAGGGGGGCTGGGGTTTCGGCTCAGCGATAGAGCGCTTGCTTACGAAGCCCTGGGTTTGATCCTCAGCACCACATAAAAAATAAACAAATAAAATAAAGATATTTTGAAAAAAAGAAAGCAAGCAAGGAGGACACAAAGCCATTGCAGACTCTTGCTTCAGGATGACTATGCTCCCGCAGGGGTTAGGTTCAGGGTGTGGAGAAGAAAAAAGGCAAACAAACGATTTCCCATCTGCTCTGTGGGGCAGTTATAACGTGGTGGTGGCCCTTTGGGATGCTTGACGGAGGGCGCTGGTGTATCTGGCACCGGCATCAGGTCCCTCTATCAGGAATACCTTCTAAAGGCATCAGCTGCAACATCTTGAAGCATACAATCTATTAAGTTCAAGTGGAAAAAAAAAATCACAAAAAAACAGAGAATCTGGCTCCAGTGTTTATTACATAAAGTTGTTTACAATAATAAAGACAAATATATAAACAAGATAAAAATTGTTGCATAAAAACATTAAAACTCAGTAATGTCCTTCTAATTCAACAAACAAACAAACATTGCTAGGACACTCACCTGGCTCAACTCAGCCTCATTCATTCCATAATTATTTTCTGAGCACTCTCCACGTGCTCTGCACCATATTAGAGGTACGGGGCCGGGGGCTCTTATAGAGCTCTGCTCTAGTGGGGGAAGACAGTCATCACAGAAAACCAGTGAATACAGAACGCGTAGCAGGCATGGGATATGGGGTTGGGGAGGATTCTCTATACCCTCTCCACAAACTCAAGAGCAATCTGAGGCTGTTTTAAATAACATAGCCTCGTTTTGGGGAAAGATACAAACTATAAATTTTTAGGTTTTTTTTTTTTTTTTTTTGAGACAAGTTCTTGCTATGTTGCCTAGGTTGATCCTGAATTCTTGGGTTCAACTGAACATGCCTTAGCCTTTACAAGTATCTGGGACTACCGGTGTGTGCCACCAAGCCTGGCCTAAATTATATTTTTAAATTAACTTTTTACAGGTTGCAAATTTCTGGCCAGACTCAAAGTCATAGTTCTAAACAGCATTTAAAATTTTCTAATTACAATTACTACTTATATTAATAATTAGTTTTTTGGCCATACCAGTATAATAAGGGCTACCATCTTATATATGGGCACATATCAGTATAAGTACATATGTGTTTACAGGCCTGAATCACTTTTTATATATATCCATATGTACTATATAGAATGTCTCTCATGAATTCTCAGATCATATTCAGTCTCTCCAAAAACCAGCAACACTCTAATTTTTAGGCAGTCTATTAGGGCTTCCAAGTGGATGGCGTATATATATATATATATATATATATATATATATATAATTTTTTGGGGGGTGCTGGAGATTGAACCCAGGGGCACTTTATCACTGAGCTACACCTCTAACCCCCCCCTTTAAAAAAAATTTTTGAGACAGGGTCTTGCTAAGTTGCTGTGGCTCACCTTGAACTTGTGATCCGCCTGCCTCAGCCCCCTGCTGAGGGTCACAGGTGTGTGCCACTGAGGCCAGCCCAAGTGTTTTTAAGTAAAAACTATTATTAAAAAAAAAAAAACTCATCTCCTTACAACTCAGCAGCACCTCCTGATGAAGCATCTGTAGAACACTGTGAAGGACAGAATGGCCCCTCTTCCTTTTTTTTTTTTCTATTACTGTTCAAGTGCTTGTTCAAAGTCACAGAGTTGTCACATGAAGACATGGGTCCCCAAATCTCAGGGACCTACCAATTCCATTGCTATCTTAGTGTTCAAAGAGTTTCCCCATCTTCATATCCTACGAAGGTGTCGTTTCCGTTCAGGCTGCCTGTCCTGAAGAGAGCAGCTTTTTCACTGTGGTGAACACAGGGTCAGAAGTGCTGGACAGGATCACTGAAGAGACACAGTACGAAAGGCAACAGTGGCAGGGCTATGACATGTTCCCAATTTCTCTAAGGGGCGACTTTTCAAAGTGACAGGGCCTTTACAATTGCAGGGTCAACCCAGAAGTTGCACTTTGAACCAAGTGCCTCTGGTCAGGAAGAGAAAGAGAGTGTTCTGGGGTCTCAATGGGGCTCCTTGGGCCTCCTCCTTGGCCTTGGTGTTCTGCTGGGATGACTTGGGAGCCAGCTGACAGGGCCAGAAGCACATGGTGTGGTGTGCACACTCGTGCAGGTACCCAGGACGGGCTGGGAACCACAGCCCTCCCTTTCTTCCTGGCCGATGGTGTTCCCTCAACAGAGATGACCACGTGACAGGACTGGCCTTAGTGATGGGCACCCAGCATACCCTCTGACGCCATGTGTTTTCTCTTTCAATGGTTCCAGTTGCAGCAACTGGTGAGAGGCCTGCCCTTCAGGCCACCAGAATTTCTAGACTTTCTGCTACAGAAGGCATCCATGGTTAACCCTAAATGTAATTTAAAATATGCCCTGAGTGCCTTTGGAAAGCACTATATAATTTTTAAAATTAGGCTTTTCTTCCTCAAGAAGAAATTAAATAATTTGCATTTTCTTGAGTGCATGCAGGCTGAACAGAAGGGGCATCTGAATATTGCTAGGCAGTGCAGAGAAGTTTGCCTGGTATGAAAAGTGGCAGATAAGCCAGAAAAACATACTGGGCTAATAATTAAAGTTGATTAGACAAATTCTTTTTTTTTTCACCAAATTTACTTGACTCTTTCCTACTGAATGACTCCTCTTCTCCATTTTTTCCATCACTGGCATTTTCTGGTCCCAGGATGACCTGTGTGCTGTGCCTCATGAGCACACACTGAGACTTTAAAATATAACAATGGCTTCTCTAATTAGGTAACCACTAGATGACATCAGTGACTGCCTCGGCTCTAACCAGTTATGAATCGGGGGGTCTTCATGCAAAGTAAAAGATTACCTGGTTTTAATCCTAAAGCATGTAAGGGACAGGCAGTTGTGCAATATCTCAGGAAAAATGCAGAGAACTCCCCTGAACACTGTTAAGGATTATTTTTCTGGCATTTGTGGCTGTTTTCTAGGACAAGCTACTTTTTGGAAGACCGGGTGATAATATTCAGACCTTTTAAAGAAACATCCTAAGGCTCTAACCAAAGACCAAATGTTCTAAATATTTCCTGAGAAATAGTGAGATGGCGTTGGGAGTGGAGAACAAATGCCACCTGCAGTAACCAGCAGCATCGTGTCAGTACTGACAGGAACACAAAAACTGCCTTTAGCCACGAGACAGTAAGCACGACACGGGAAAGATGGTGGCCACCTGCCCGAGTTGTCCATCTCACCCAAGACAGGCTTGATAAGAAGGCAGAGCGTATTTCTCCGAACTCCTGTGATTTCATTTTTAAATAGTTAAATGCCTGCTGTATTTTTAGGAACTGTGATCTGAAGGTGTTTTGTTTTTTTTTTTCCTTCCCTAAGAAGCAAACATCCTCTTTACAGTTACAAGGAGCTTGAGTTCCGGTGTGAACTCCAATGGCAACAAGCATTTTAAGAGTTCATTTCTGGGGACTCAGTTTCCAGTTGCAGAAGTTCTTCGCTTGTTTTACTTCCCGAATTTTCATCTTCATTAGAATAGTTTCCTGAATCTTGACTGGTTTGGGAATTGTACTTTTTGTGATCCTCGTCAATTTGATTAGTTTCCTTCATTACAGTATTTGTGTTTGTGTTTTCAATTATAAAACACCTTTCAATTTGTTCTTCAGATGTCAGAAGTAGAAGATTCTTTAAAGGTTGTTCAGAAAAATACTAATTTTAAAAAAAGGAAGGAATAGAGATGAATTGTTTTAAAATAATAAAAATTAGCTTCATAGTTCTAATAGCTTTCTCTTTTATTATGCATATTAAAAAGTCAGCTAAGAACATACCAATTACATTGTAAGTCAGCTAAGAACATACCAATTACTAGTGAGTTCACACATCTTAGTACTTTCTTGGTGAATCCAAGAAGAGCATGTAAGAGGCACACTGCCCTGGAGCAGCCTAGGAAGGGCTGCCAGGGGAGCGCAGGGGAGCATGGACATTTTATTTTAAAATAACTCAAAATAATCCAACTCAAAGGTACCCAGAAGCAGTACAACTGAGAAATTAATTTTTTTCCTGTTTGACTAGGAATTTTATAATTAGCTATTTTTAAGTCTATTTTAAATAAGAGCTATGAATATTACAGTACATAAAAGTGATATTTAAAAACTCAGGATTATTAGAGTTAGCTAGTGAAGATATACTAGGCATTCTTAGAGTGCTGGGCTGTTCTTGGGGTAGCTCTTTCACTGCTCGTGACTCTGGAGGGGAGTGGTCCTGGCTCCCATGCAAAGCCCAAGGGTACCCACCTGCCCATCTACTCCTAAGTGACTCACTCAACTTCACATAGCTTGTGAGCATGGCTGTGTCACAGCTCACCACAATTCCAACTCTGCACCTGGGCTCTTCACCACACTGCTTCTCAAAGCAAGCCTGAACCCTGCCCTGGGTGAACACTGTCCCCAAGCAGTCTGCTACTGGGCCTTCAGCACCCAGCACCCTTGCCACCTCTACAGGAGCACCAAGCCAAACATCAACGTGTCTACAAGGAAACTCGTGCTTCTGATGATGCCACCTTCTGTGATTACATTCTTGGAATGAATATACTTTCTATAGGGATAGAACAATTCTTTTTGATATATTGTGAAGAATCCCAAAGATTTAAATAATTTAAATAGTAAAACAAATGCCATAATAGCCAAATTGCCAGAAAACAGGAGATTAAGGACAAATCTTACTTCTGTGCTGTTATTAGGTGACTGATTCTAAAGTTCATTTACTGAAACTTTGAACAAAATACCTACATTAGTCTGTATTGTTTTCTGGATATCAAGAAAACTTATGCATTTTGTTGAAATCAAATATATTTCTTAGGTTGATAGAGAAGAGTAACGTACCTTGTCAATATTGGAAGGAGGTTTAAGTGATGGGAAGAATACATAATTGAAACACCTTAGGAGGGTTTTCATAATATACATGGTAAACAGAATAAAAACTCCTGCAATGCAAATTCCAGCTATCACCCAGATTTTATAAGAATTTCCTAAAGATAAATAAATGATGTTTAGTATCAATGTATGTTTGGACACACAAGTGCACTGATATGAAACTAGCCATATGAAGATAAATATAAAATCTATTAAATAATACCTCTAAAAATATTTCTGGTAACACTGAGTACCAGCACAACCTGACCTTTAAAGACTGTCTGGGGACTAATCTAAGAGGTCTTTTGTGGAAGAAGACAATATCAACACATGGGCCCTACCAGGGGAAAGTTCTCCAGACCTTCTACAACATGTGACTAGCAGAATTTAAAAAGATTCTGTGACTAAGCCTCTACCAGTCCACTCTACAAAATGAGATGAAACCACTTGCACATAAAAAAATTACAACTGAACTACTTGGTTTTCATAATCATTAAAGTTTATGTAAAACATTAAAAACTTATAGTCTTATTAAATACCAAAAGCAACAATTAAAAAGAAATTCATTATGTGGATACTGGATGAAATATAAAAGCATTAAAAATACTAAATTGAAAATGCTAAAACTGAAAGACTTATCTTGAAGGTTTACTTTTGATTCATGTAATTCATGAAATGAACATGCAGAAAATCTACCTTTTGTAGTGAAAAGCAAATATTTTACAATTTCCAATGTATTATTTTATTAAGTCTAGTTACATTTGAAAAAAGATACAAAAAAGATATTCTCACCTGGTTTTGTTTTCTCGCACACAGTATTGCTAAAAATACTGCTTTTATTCAACTGTTCCCCCACAAAGTGTGCTCTTCCTTTGACACAATACACAGTCAGCGGTTGCAAGTTGTCAATAGTAAAATCTTTTTTTTCTTTTAGGAATTTTCTCTATGAAAATAATTGAGTCATTGATAAAGTTTAGTTAGCTCATGAAATCAGACAGGGGAGATCTATGAATTATTTTATATTCAATTTAAGTTCGGCCTCTCCCAAACACTTAGTTGGTGTGTGTTTAAGAAATATAAATTTGTGGGTTGGGCTGAGTGGTAGAACACTTGCCTAACATGCATGAGGCCCTGGGTTCAATCCCCAGCACTACAAAAACAAACAAACAAACAAAAAACCCCCCAAAACCCGAGAAACCACAGAACAAGTGAAAACAAATATGTTTTGAACAACCCATTATAACCAAATCAGAAAGTTTAAAATGCTGCTGTCCAAAAAGCATATGATACATTCCTAAGGTAGCTCTGATTTATTTTCATGAGTACACGCTGGTTTCGCTTAATTGCCAATGTAATTCCTCTGATTAATGATAGAATGGCAAGTGGTAGGGATTCTGACCTCAATTGCCTGTGCTGAAGTATCAGTTATGGATGTGTGGCCTTGTGGGGGTTATTTCATTGCTTGGTGCCTTACTTTCTGAGCTGTAAAATAAGTACAATTATGGCTCTTATCTATGTTAGCCAGCTATTGCCACAATATTGAAGCCACCTTAGCATTCAGTGGCTCCAAACATAATTATTTATTTTTCTCAGTCAGTCTACAGGTTGACAAGGGGAGCCCCCACCAAGGTCAAGGATTCCCAACCCACCAGTCTCTTGTCCTCCTTGGACCATGGACTATTTAGATAAATTGCCTTTCTCTTGACAAAGAGGAGAAGCATGAGAGCCAAGCCAAGCCATGCTGGCACACTTAAGACCCAACATCAATGAGGCAGGGACTATGCAATCCTAAGTATCTGCTGCACAACAATGAAACTGAATATACAGTGTGGCAGAGTTGTTTTGAGGAATGACTGGAGCAGTTCATGTAAAATACTTAGTATGATACCTGATAAATTCTAAGTATTCAATAAATGAGTTTCTCTTATAATAATGATTGATGTTTGCAGTACAGGATAGGGAGGCAACTACAATTGGCTGAACCTCTACAGTTTGTCAAAGTAATGTGCTATGTATATTCTTTCAAATCTTAGAAATATCCTTTTATAAAATTCAGCTGCCATGATCACTGCCACTTTAGAGAAGACGAAATAAAGTTTCAAAGAGGCAAAACACCTTGCCCAAGATTAATTATATGGCTATTTCTCAATGGTCTAAATTAAGCTATGGTCAGACAGCTAAAATGAAAGCATGTGAGTCACTTTAATTTGCTTCTAGTTTCCAAAAGAAAATAAAGTTACAGACTTTACCAACATTGAGTATTTGAAGTTGATTCCTTGATTGTAATTACACAAGGAATTGTGTGTATAACCTGATGTGGCATTATCAAATTCTGTCTGTGGTTCTGAAATGCAGTGTTTGCCAGTGTTTTTCAACATTTTTTTTCCACTACATTTCCTCTGCAGAGACTTTTTAGATAATTAAAAAAAATTCCTCCCCCAACATGAAATTAAACACAAATAAATAAAGTTGAACTTTGGAGACATGCTTTCCTCTAGGAGGGCCACAAGCCATGATGATATTTTTTGCCCCTAAGAACCAATTTTGTTCCCTTGGAGGTGTCATCAGGGGACTTTTGACAATGTTCAGAGATGTTTTTGGTTGCCATAACTGGGAGGAGCACTACTGGCATCTAGTGGGTAGAACTCAGAGATGTTACTAAGCATCCTACAAAGCATAGGGTGGCTCTGTCACAAGAATTATCTGGCCTCAATGTAATGGCGTAGAGAAGCCCTGCTCTAGATGAACATCTAGGAATTGTGTTAGGAACAGTTCTGATTCAGCAGCAATGGGCTCAGGAATCTATTTTAAAAGCAACCTGAGACTCAGATGCAAGTAATCCATAACTCTACCATACAAAAACATGGAAAAATGCTGACATTCTTCATACTACAATAGGCACACAGTTAAATACACAGTTTTAGGGTCTAATATTTTCCCCCAAATTTTAAACTCAGCTTTATTTACCTGAATACAAAATTTACTATGTATAATTACCTCAACATTTGAACTGTTTTCCCAAAAAATAATTTCATAAATTAGAGGGTAAGGCTGCTTCACTGACCCTTCTTCAGCATTGACATAGACACGCAGTGAATCATTAATGGATTTCATGCTAATGACTGGTGGAGGTATAACAACTAGGAAAAAATTGTAAAGATAAATATGTAATTATACATCTTAAAACAATTTTAAGAATTCGTACCAAATTGAAAAATCATAATTTCAAGAAAAAAACCATTGGCTTACTGTATATTCCAGTATTTAATTTTTTCTCTTCAGACCAAAAAGATGTGCTATTTCCATTAGATGCTTGTACACGAAGATAGTAAATTCCTTTTGAGAGACGTTTTCGAGGAAAGATACAATATGTAGTTTTGATGTGTTCACAGTTAGGTATTTGTTGCCATTTATGTAAATTGGTCCCACGAATAACTTTTAGAAAGCCACTGTAAGACAAAAAATGTTCTTTAAATTCAAACACATTAATTTAGTAAGTATGAACTGAATACTTACAATATGCTGTTAGAGGCTAAAGACACACAAACAGCTCCCACACCCTCGGGAAACTCATGATACAGAGGAGGAGATGCATCCATCCATTACAAAAGAAAGGTAAAGATTGTTCCAGAGTAGTGTTGTGTGCAAAAACAACTTCTATAATTCCAGGAATGTTTCAAGATGGTTTTTAAATAGAGCCTTTATTAAAAATCTAATTATATACTCTTACAATTAAGAATTGTATTAAAGGGCAGGGGATATAGCTCAGTTGGTAGAGTGCTTGCCTTACATGCATAAGGCCTTGGGTTCAATCCCCAGCACTAAAAAAAAAATGTATTAAAGACAAAGATAATACATATTTAAACTGAATCTTGCCCCAGAGATTTTACTATATTTTATCATCTACATACTTGAGGCTCTTTATGTCTATTGTATCTACATGGTAAAAATCCCATATACCAGTGCCAACTGTGCTTATCTTTCCAGCTTCATGTTCAGGAACAGGATGCTCGTAGTTTGAAAGTGGCCATCATCACAAAATTCAGCCAGTAGTCCAAATAGGGCTCTTCCCTTCAGGAGAACCAACCAGTTGCTGAACACATTTGTACACACCCCTGTGTAAGTGCTGGAACAGAAACGCACGGTCTAGGGCTACACTGTGTCTAAACCAAGGACAGGCACCCAACTAAGGCTGGGAGACTAAGAAACTGCTGCTCAAACCAACAGCAAAGAGCATCTCAGTTTAGGCCTAGAACTGCAAGAACCTCCTAACTCGTTTCCTCATGTTGAGTGTCACCTGAGCCCATTGTTCCAAATATGATGCAGCCATACACACCTTCCTCAAACACAGACCTCATGTCCCAGTGGTTCACAAACATACACAGGATGGCCCACAGTAAGCCCCATCTTCTCCCATCCTACCAACTTCATCTCTCTCATGGCTCTTCCACACCTTGAGTTCTGCTCCTGTAGGACACCTCCCCACAGTGGCAGGCAGCATCTTAAGGTGGCCCCAATGTCCCTACCTCTGCACATATATCCTGTATGGGCCCCCACCCCAGTGTGAGCAGGACCTGTGAATCTGCTTTGGGCCCCCTCCCCCTGGATTAGGTAACATTATCTGGCAGAGGCATTTTACAGATGGAATTAAGGTCCCAAATCACTAATTGTGAGTTAATCAAATGAGACACTCTGCTGGGTGGCCTGATCTCTCAAGGGAATCCTTTAAAAGAGGGGATAGAGGTCAGACCCTTCCCCTGATGCCTCCAGGAGGCACCATGCAGACCTGTCCCGGGACCCTGAGCTGGATGAAGCTACATCCTAGCAACACCCTGATTACTGAGCAGAGGACTCAGGTAAGCCATACCTGGACTGACACACAGAAACTTTGAGATAAAATGCCTATTTTTAATCTGCCAAATCTATAGTAATTCACTACAGAGCAACAGAAAATGAATTCTCCACCAACCTCACTAAGTCTCTTCCTATTCCTCCGATTTCCCTCCTGCTGTGACCCTCTCTTACCCACTTATCCACATCAAGGCCTTGTTATTATTGGACCTCCTTCCAAGTGGCTTCTGTGCTCTCCAGCCCTATCTACTTTCACTTTTTTGATTTCTATAACTGCTAGAATTTGTTTGCTCTGCCCTAAGCTACATGTGACTGAGTAGTGTCAGCCGACTGCCGCAGGTTTCTGGACTCGCAGGCCTCCTCCTTTGTTCAACCTCTTCAGTGCTTTGTGCAGTGTGCCATGCAGCCAAGAGAAGCTCAGGGGCATCACCTCTCCTTCTCTATTCCATGGCCCTATTTTTTTTATATAGACATATTTTAGTTGTAGTTGGACACAATACCTTTATTTATTTATTTTTTATCTTTATTTATTTATTTTTTAGTGTGGTGCTGAGGATTGAACCCAGCGCCTTGCACGCGCTAGGGAAGTGCTCTATCACTGAGCTCTATCCCGTGGCCCTGTTTTTTAGCATGGATCTGAAAGTGGAGTAGACACAAAAGGTCACTGCACAGTCTCCTGGTGAGGCTGTGTCCCTCTATGCAGATGTGCTCCCTTCCTACTAGCCATCCTTGGTTCCAGGATCACAGTAAAGAGGAGAGAAGATGAGCACTGACTCCTCTCCACCCTTGTTGTTCCTCTTTCCTTCTCATCTTGTCACTTTTCTTTCCCTGCCTTTGGCTGTTAGTCCCTCTATTCTTCTGCTCTCAGTATTTATCTTTCTTTCTATCCCCGGTCTCCCCAAAACCCATTTTTCCTTCCTTATGATTCCCCTCTTCTCTCCTCCTTCTCTATTCATCCCCTGACATTTTCCAGTCGATATAAACTATATGCAGTTATTTAATTTATGCAGTATCAAGACCTCATCCATATTGGCTAGTTTCTACTTGGCCAGGTTGAAATCTGCTCTCTCACCCGATGGATTCTCAGCCGAGTTCCACAAGACCTTCAAAGAAAAACTAATACCAAAACTCCTCAAGTTATTCCATGAAATAGAAAAGGAGGGAACCCTTCCAAACTCATTCTATGAGGCTAGTATCATGTTGACACCAAAACCAGACAAAGAAACATCAAGGAAAGAAAACTTCACACCAATATCCCAGATGAACTCAGACACAAAAATTTTCAATAAAATTCTGGCAAATCACATATAAAAACGTATTAAAAAGATAGTGCACCACGATCAAGTGGGGTTCATTCCAGGGATGCAAGGTTGGTTCAACATAAGAAAATCAATGTAATTCATCACTCAATAGACTTAAAGACAAGAATCATATGATTAGCTTAATAGATGCAGAGAAAGCATTTGACAAAACACACTACCCCTTCATGTTCAAAACACAGAAAAACTAGGAATAATAGGAACATACCTCAACATTATAAAAGCTATCTATGATAAGCCCAAGGCCAACATCATTCTAAATGGAGAAACATTGAATTTTCCCCCGAAAAACTGAAACAAGACAGGGATGCCCTTTTTCACCACTTCTATTCAACATAGTATTTGAAACTCTAGCTAGACAATTAGACAAAAGAAATTAACGGGATATAAATAGGAAAAGAAGAACTCAAACTATTACTATTTGCCAATGACACAATTCTATATTTAGAAGATCCAAAAATTCCACCAGAATATTCTAGAATAAATGAATTCAGCAAAGTAGCAGGATATAAAATCAATACCCATAAATCAAATGCATTTCTATACACAAGTGATGAATCCACTGCAAGAGAAACTAGGAAGGGCTGGGGATGTGGCTCAAGTGGTAGCACGCTTGCCTAGCATGCATGAGGCAGTAGGTTCGATTCTCAGCACCACATAAAAATAAAATAAAGAAAAAAAAAGAGAAATTAGGAAAACTACCCCATTCATAATTGCCTCAAAAACAAAAACAAAACAAAACAAAAACCAAGTAAGCTTGGGAGTCAATCTAACAAAAGAGGTGAAAGACCTGTACAATGAAAACTACAGAACACTAAAGAAAGAAATGAGGAAGACTTTAGAAGATGGAAAGATGTCCCATGATCTTGGATAGGCAGAATTAATATTGTCAAAATGGCCATACTACCAAAATTGTTACACAGATTTAATGCAATTCCTATTAAAATCCCAATGATATTCTTCACAGAACTAGAAAAAAAACAATCATGAAATTGGAATTTCATGAAATTCATTTGGAACAAGAGACCCAGAATAGCCAAAGCAATCCTTAACAAGAAGAGTGAAACAGGAGGCATCATAATACCAGACTTTAAACTATAGTACAGAGCAATAGTAACAAAAATGGCATAGTATTGGCACCAAAATAGACCAATGGTTCAAAATATAAGACATAGAGACAAACCCATATAAATAAGGTTATCTCACACTAGACAAAGGCATCAAAAACAAACATTGGAGAAAAGATACCTATTCAATAAATAGTGCTGGGAAAACTGGAAATCTATATGTAGCAAAATGAAATTAAACCTCTATCGCTCACCCTGCACAAAAATCAACTCAAAGAGGATCAAAAACTTAGGCACTAGAACAGAGACCCTATGCCAAATAGAAGAAAAAGTAGGCCCAAAATCTTCATCTTGTTGGCTTAGGACCCGGCTTCCTTAACAAGACTCCTAAAGTGCAAGAAGTAAAATCGAGAATCAATAAATGGAATGAATTCAAACTAAAAAGTTTCTTCTCAGCAAAGGAAACAATCAATAATATGAAGAGAGAGCCTACAGAATGGGAAAAAATCTTTACCACATGCACCTCAGATAGAGCACTGATCTCCAGGATATACAAAGAACTCAAAAAACGTAACACCAAAAAAACAAAAAACAAAACAAACAAACAAAAAAAACCCAAATAACCCAATCAATAAATAGGCTAAGGAACTGAACAGACACTTTTCAGAAGAAATACAATCAATCAACAAACATATGGAAATATGTTCATAATCTCTAGAAATTAGAGAAATACAAATCAAAACTCTTCACTCTAGTCAGAATGGCAATTACCAATAATACAAGAGATAATAAGTGTTGGCAAGGATGTGGGGAAGAAGGTACACTCACACATTGCTGGTGGGACTGCAAATTGGTGCAACCACTTTGGAAAGCAGTATGGAGATTCCTCAGAAAACTCGGAATGGAACCATCATTTGACCCAGCTATCCCACTCCTTGGTTTATACTCAAAGGACTTAAAAACAACATACTATAGTGACACAGCCACATCAATGTTTATAGCAGCTCAATTCACAAAGCTAAACTATGGGACCAATCTAGATGTACTTCAACAAGTGAATGGATAAAGAAAATGTGGTACATATACACATTGGAATATTACTCTGTCTTAAAGAAAAATAAAATTATGGAATTTGCAGGTAAATGGATAGAACTAGAGAACATCATACTAAGAGAAATAAACCAAATACCAAAAACCGAAGACTGAATGTTTTCTCTGATAAGCAGATGCTGATCCACAGTGGGGTAGGTGGGGTAGGCAAGGATAAAAGAACTTTGGATTGTGCAGAGGGGAGTGAGGGGAGGAGTGGGACTGTGGAGATGGGAAGGACGGTAGAATGAGACAGATATTATTACCCTATATACATGTATGATTACACTACTGGTGCAACTCTGCATCTCATAGAGCCAGAGGAATGAGAAGTTGTGTTCCATTTGTGTACAATGTGTCAAAATGCACTCTACTGTCATGTATAATCAATTAGAACAAATTTTTAAAAAATTGAAGGGAGATCAGTAGAATAGAAGAAGGGGATTGGGGGAAGGAGGAGAGGGAAAGGGGAGGTAATGGGGAATGAAATTGTTCAAATTATACTGGATTATTGTGTGCACATATGAATATATTATAACAAATTTCACTGTTATGTATAATTATTTGCCAATAAAGAGGAAAAAAAATCTGTTCTCTTCAACTTTCTTTAATTTCCCACTAATGGATCACCATAAAAATTCAGCAAAACCACTAAAGAAAATAGGAGGGTTAACTTTTTGAACAAGACTGAAGTGAGTAGCTTGAAAAAATTTCAAACACTTATGGGAAAAGTGAGCTCTGAAGAAAAGGTCGGGGTCAAAAATCAAGCATTCCTGATTGAGGAAATAATACATGAAACTAGGGTGGGTGGTGTAGTTCAATGGTTGAGCACTTGCCTATCATGTACAAGGCCCTGGGTTCCACGGCCAGCACCAAAAAAAAAGAAAGAAAGAAAAGCTACTAAAGTCACACTTATCTACAAAAAGAGCCAGTAAGAACCCTAGGAATTAGAACATACCCATTTTGTAACAGATGAAGACACTGAGGCCCACAAGGTTAAGTCATGAGCTCAACATCAACCAGCTAGTTATGGGCATAGCTAGGGCTATAATTAAATCCCCCAAATTTCCAATGTGTCATGCCTACTTCTCAGTCAGTCACTGTAGGTGCAAGGAGTTTCAGGTAGCTAAAGTGGCAAGAAAGAATAATCAAAACACACTGGGAAAAAGGAAGTTTATGGAAAAGAACTTACTGGAACCATTGAACTTGAAAGGTCGCATTCACATATGCATAATCCCATTTCAGAATATAGTTCTCATTATCAGCACTGATTTCTAAATTTTCTGGTGCAGGCAGCTTATTTTCAGCTAGAAACCAAAGCATATATTAAATCGCATGCGATTTTACTCTAGTTAAAGAATATATGGCAAAATTTTTAACAGCATGGGCAAAATGATAAAAGGATTACATCTCATCATTAAGGTAACAACTAAGCTGTGGTGTACATTCACACAATGAAATACTAAGCAGCCATTTAAAAGACTGTGATAGATCTGTATGTACTGATACAGAAGTTATCCTCACCATATTGGGTTAAACAAGCAAGCTATAAAATAAACATATGCATCAGGATTCTCTTTTAATTTGAAAACAAAACCCCTAAATTACATCTTACAAGTCCTAAAAAGAAGTATATATATGCACTGCTAACAATGCTTACCTTTGGGAAACAGAGTTAGGGGTAAGAGAGCAAGAGAGGAAAAGCTCACTTTAAACTCTTCTGCATTGTTTTGATTTTTAGGAAAGAAAGTGTGTTAAGTTTATAATTAAAATAATAAACAACTCTAATCTCCCACTCTTGAACTTAATTATTGGCAAGATATCAAAGACTAGATATAACAGGATGCTATATTTTCACATTTCATTTAGAGGTATACCTTTTTGGAAGACTAACCATTCTACTATCAACTACCTCCCCTTTCTATGGATTTTGAGCAAGTAAAAAACATTTTGTCATTATAAAATATTTGGACTTTTAAGTATAATTAATTTTCAGTACTATTTATTTACTTGAGGCAAAAATCCCAAATAATGTTTTTAACTTATATAAATGCTGTTATAATGCTTTTGTGTTAATATCTATTAAACCATCATATAACACATGGTTCAGTGACTATGGGAAAAATTCCAAAATAAATATATTGCCAAATATAGTTAATAGTTCTAAAGCAAAAGGTTCTCCTTACCTGTGGTATTTATACAATATACTGGACTATAGCTACCATTTTTGTTGTACAAATGTAGTTTTGCTCTAACTTTTAAACAATAAGTCGTCTCTGGTGAGAGTTTATAAATTTTATCTCCAGGATGAACTGTTTCAATCCTTTCCTATAATTAAGAAAAAAAAAAGAGGTCTATTCTTCATAAAAGTATAAAGACAAATTTTACAATTAATTCACCTAATTTTTTCTCTCATATTAACAAAGGTAAAAAAAAAATGCTTACTTCCACATTTGAAGAGTTTTTCCATATAACTAAGCTATATGTAAAGGCTGAAACATCCAAAGACCACATAACATTGTCCACTGTCCCAGGAGGAGAGATGTGTATTGTTATTGTCTTATCTTCAGCTTCTAAATGTACTTTTGGAGGACCTATTTGAGCTGTAGGAACAAGACAATTACTATGACACTTCTTTAATGTCAGGTCAACAAGTACTGTGTCCCCAACAGAGCAAAACAGAGGATCTACACTCTCATGGAGATGGCAAAAAACTCAAATAAACTAACATATGAAATGCCATGTGCTATAAAGAAAAATAAAGTCATATGAAGGGATGAAGAATGGTTGGAAGTGCTCTTTTAGATATGCTAGTTAGCATATCTCTTGAGAGATACATTTGAGCTGAGGCCTTAATAAAGTAATGGAGTGGTCATACAAATATCTAGGGAAAAAGTCACCCTGGCTGAGCCCCTAGGATGGGAATGAGCTTAACTTTTTCAGGAGACAATGAAGTTGCTAGAATGGCTGGGAGTGGTTGAAACAGATTTGGGAGGAGGCTAGAGGCTAGATGTGAAAGAAGAACTTCGAAGCCTTAGTAGTCCATGAAGTCATCTGAGGGCTAAGATTAGGAGTACCAAGATGTGACTCAGGGGCTGGGGTTGTGGCTCAGAGGTAAAGTTCTCACCTCACACATGCGAGGCCCTGGGTTTGATCCTCAGCAAACATAAAGATGAATAAATAAAAAATAAAGGTATTGTGTCCAACTACAACTAAAAAATATATTTAAAAAAGATCGTTAAAAAACAAGATGTGACTCAGGTTTTAGAAAGAGCATCCTGTTAAGATATGAGGAGGCAAGGAAACCAGTAAGAAATCAAGTGAAGAATGAAAGTGGCTTGGTTTTCAGGCTGGAAGGGAGGGAAGTCAGGTATACTTTGAAGACGAATCAGAATGTGTTGACAGACAAGCTGTGTCAAGGATCACTCTGGGCTCTTGTGTGAACAAAGACACAGCTGATGTTAACTGAGATGGTAAAGACTGCAGGAAAAGAGCAGGTTTTAAGGGGGGACGGAGAGCTCTGTTTGACTATTTTAAATGTGAAATGACTTTTGACATCCAGAGGTGTTGAATAAAGGTGGTGATACAAGTCTAAAGGTCAGAGGGTGATACAAGTCTAAAGGAATGTGGCTGGAGAAACAATTTTGTGAGACAAGAGCATACAGACAATCGATCTGGAAAGCTATAAGATTACTGTTGGAGTGAGCAGAGAAGAAGTTCAAAGACTGGCCCCTGCAGTCTGACATTTAAAGTCTGGGTGGAGTAAAACAACTGTCAGTGGACAACCAGTGGGCAGGAGAACCAGGAAGGAGAAGTGCCCTAGAAATGCCTTCTATCCAGAAGAGGAGGTGTTTCTAGAGAGCTGTAGAGAAGTCCACATCCGTGCACCACCAGGTGACTGACCTGGAAGAGAACTGGAAATTCACCTGCACGTGGAGGTCGCTCGTGACCTTGAGAAGAATGAGTTTAGTACTGCAAGGAGGAAGAAGGCTCAAAGGGAAAGGGATGATGAGGGAATGGGGAAAATGAAGCACAGACAGGGAGTGCAGACCATTTTCTTTTGTTTGGTTCAGGGCTGTGCTTCTTTTTTGGTCTCAGGACCCCTTCTACTAGAGAGGCAAGAGGTGCCAGCTTGAGGCCAGCCTGGATGATTTAGTGAATCCTGTCTCAAAATAACGTTTTAAAAAAACGAGATGGGGAAACTGCCCAGAGGCAGAATGCTCCCAGGTTCAATCCTCAATACCACAAAACAAAACCAAAAAACAATGATAAACCCATACTTTGAGAACTACTACTGTAAGAAAGCAGAAAAGAAAGAAAGAAAGCAAGCAAGCAAGCATAAAATGGGGCCAGAGCAGAAGGAAGAAAGCGATTTAAAGGCATTGTTGTTCTTTTAATAATAGGAGATTTTACATCTTGCAAATCAATAGGTTTGGAAAGAGAACTATTCTGGCAACATTTACTGAAGAATATAATATAATTCGGATGGCAACTTTTACTTTTCTTACCTTCCTCAAATGGTATAAATGAGTAAACTTCACTCCATGAAGAAGAGTCATTTCCTTTTTCTGCTCTTATTCGCAATTTAACTTCTTCATAAACATCTGAACTGAGAGGAGAAAAGTGGCATTTGTTGACCACAATGTGTTGACAGCCAGGCAATTTCATCCAGTCATCCACCTCAGGTCTTTAAGTGAAAAGCAAGGGAATGAATCAGCACATGTCAGATAAAATAGCGTCAAATACATTTTCCCCTTACTAATGTTAAAGCTAGCTTAAGACATTATTTCCTCTACTTGAGTTCACGTCCTGTTAACATTTTAGTATGTGCCCTTCCACTCTTTTCCAATACCTATAAACCAAGCTACTACATATAAAACGGAATCATTCAGACATATAATTGATTTTTTTTTTTTTTTGGTACCAGGGATTGAACTCAGGGGTACTGGACAACTGAGCCACATCCCCAGTCCTATTTTGTATTTTACATTTAGAGACAGTGTCTCACTGAGTTGCTTAGAGCTTCACTTTTGCTGAGGCTGGCTTTGAACTTGCAATCTCCTGCCTCAGCCTCCCGAGCTGCTGGGGTTACAGTCATGTGCCACCGTGCCCAGAATATAATTGATTTTTAATAAGGTTCTATAATATAATTTTATGGGTGGCTGCATTAATATTTCATGGAAGCAGAGATATGCATAACCCATAAGTCAAAAGCAGATTTTGGCTGGCTTTGTAAAGGACAGTTGTATGACTTCTGGCAATTCACTTTCTGTTCTTGGATCTTCTAATTGAAAACTGGATTTGATGATCCCCTCTGTTCTTCTATAGATAGATTACCTGTCCTAAGGCAGACCTTACACATCAATGTGGTTTAGGGGTTTCCTTTGCCCTTTCCCAAACCAAATCACTCCTCTGCTTCCTGGTCTTCATCATTTCTTTTATTATACCACCAGAAACAAAAAAACTTAAAATGTTAGCATGAACAATTTCCTTCAGTGGAACTAGTCAACCAAAAAGGTTTTTACGATTTGAGAATGGATTCTTCTTTTTTAAAAGGGGGCAGGGGCTAGAGGTGTCACTCAGTGGTAGAACACTTGCCTAGGATGCATGAGGCCAAGGTTCCATTCTCAGCACTGGTAAAAATAACAAATAAATAAATATATTAATATGGTTTTGGTCCATGCTCACTCTTTATCTTCTTTTCTCTTTAGAAAATGCAGTAAAACTTTTATTAAAATGCTTTTGCACTTAAGAGAACTATTTCAGTAAAGGCTATCTTTATACTTTCTTAAAAAATCTTTATCATCTCCAACAATTAGATCAGAACAGAATTCAATGTGAAATGTGAGTATGTAACCAATGTAAGATTCATTCCATAAAAGCAGTTTCACAATGTAACTTGTGAAAGAGAGCTATTTTACTTCTCCTGTTCACTGAGGTCTTCTGGGCACTCAGAATAAGTGCTTAGCATAGAAGGCATCCAGTATTTATTGACTGAAACTGTGATAGTAGGAGCAAATGTGACTCCATTTTGTTTTATGACTTCATCCTGTAAAACAACCATGCCAAGTAGAAGAGTTATGACTGGGGCAAGATGTTTTTTTTTTTCCTTTTGCTATAGAAATCTTTAAGAACACAAAACTACCTAATGGGGTATTGTTTCTGTAACTAGGGTAACGGGGCTCTGTTTCTGTAACTGGGGTGACTGGGCTAATTGTGATTCGTTAGGCTTCCCTCCGCTAGACTGCACTGTCCCGCTTCTGTAACCTGGCTGGCTTGCATTGTCTAGACTCCCTGAACATCCCTTTTGCGGTTTTCAGGCTCATAAGGAGTGCCCTTGCAATTGTACGGGGCTGTTCAGGGGAACAGCTTTATGTTCTGGTCAGCCGCCACCGGTGTGCTTCAATAAAGGCTTGATTCGATTATACGATGTGAGTGGTCTGGAAGTCAGTTTATGAAACCCTGGGACGAAGCTTTAACTATAACAAAACAATGAGTGCTGCAGGTTACATACATCACAATCCATTTTAGATAGAAGTTACACACACTGATGTTTTAGTCAGAAAATTTGCAGAAGATGGGTTTCAATGCAAGTAGCCTGGCTCGAGTCCTCACTACACTACACTGCACTACACTACACCAATCCAAATGTATATTCTGACATATTTCGGCAAAGAGAGTAGTTTGTAAATTAGCAGAACAAAATAGGGTAAGAATACACTGAAAAAATCATTTGATGCAAAAGTTAGAGTGGAAGGGTCAAAGATTATGATGAACTAGAGCATCTGGCATAAGCAATGTGAGAAGGAATGCAGGTGTGAGAGCAATGGCCCCCTGCTCTTCATTATAAGCGTACCTGAAATGACCCCTCTATACCTCAGGCAACCGTTTCATAAGAAGATTCTGAATTAAAGAATAAACTGGTAGCAAAATTCAATTTAAAGAAAATCTCTGGAGATAAAAATGTCTATGTGCACATACGCAGACATACACATAATTTCAAAGCTGTCAGACTGCTATTCCAGTTTTTTTTAATATTATTTTTTAGTTGTATTAGACACAATACCTTTATTTTATTTATTTATTCATACGTGGTGCTGAGGATTGAACCCAGGGCCTTGCACGTGCTAGGTGAGCGCTCTACTGCTGAGCCATAATCTCAGCTATTCCAATTTTAATAATTGGAGAACCACAATGTCATGGCTGTGGCTGAAGTGGTGGGACCCTGGTTCTGAAGGCCCTAACCCCTTGCTTCTTCACTGTCTTCTCCTGCCTGGACAGTGGACCACAGTTAGCAGACAGAGTGCTGACACCAGATGAAAGGCCCAGGGCTATAGGTCCTGAGCTGGGTCCCCTTCTGTAAACATTTTCTCCATAAGCCCTGCCTGCCTACCCTCTTGGCAACTATGAAACAGAAAGATAGTACCAAGAAAGAGACCCTGAAACTTCAATAGAGTCCAACATAGTTTATAAACTGTATCTGAATTTAAAATATTGTGTATGATGGAGATCATAGG